>NC_057800.1:509645456-509951659 GCF_018294505.1 Triticum aestivum | reverse complement strand
CGCCCTGCGTCACCGCCACCGCCACACCTTGCCGCGCCGCCGCCGCCCTGCGTCACCGCCGCCGCCGCCTTGTGCACCACCGCCCAACGCCGCCGTCGCCGCCATTTGCCGGAGGTACCGCGCCGCGTCTCTTCTTTCCCTCGGTTCGATTTTTCTTATAAACCGTTCCGATTCTTTTCTTCTCTACCAATTCGTTTTCTCTCCGATTCTTCGCCAAACCGTTCCGGTTTTCTAGATCGGTTTTCGTTCTTCTTTCGGACCGTTCGTTTCAACGAACGTGATCACCAATTCTTCTAGGTTAACGAACGTCTGTTCGTTTAACCGTTCTTCGTTTTCTTTCTCGTCGGATTTATTCCGCGATCGCGATCTCAGATCCGATCTTCGTTCTAGTTTATCTTCTCGCCCGTTTATCGGAATCAGGTGATTCAAGCGCCTGGAGTTTCGTCTCGAAACCGCCATTCCGTCTAGTCAACTTGAACAAGCTTTTGCTAGAGTAAAATTTGACCTAGTTTCAACTTGCTAGAACCGAGTTGTTTTCTGCCGCCGTTTGTTTTCCGTTTCTTTGTTCGGTTCGTTCTTTCTTTGTAACCGGAATTCTTAAGTTGAACTTTCTGGTTCGTCCTCTCGTTCGAGTTTTACCTGTGCATTAGATGAGTACTTATTGTGTGGTTACAATTGCTTGATTACGATAGATTGACCGGAGTGTGACGAGTAGATCTATCAAGAGTTTTGAGTGCGCATCATCTTCATCAACATTGCAGGCAAGTTCACACTTTGATCATACCTTCTCTACAACCCAGTTTTATTGCATTAGATCAATCCTCACACATTGCATGATTAGGATCTAATTAAATTGCGGGATGGGAAGTAGATGAGGTAGTACCTATTACCTGTTTATTATGAAACCTTTGGGAGTTACTTCTACGTTTGCTTATTATGCCATGCTATGTTAGTAGACGTGGATTGGGTGAGTGATATCCATGACAGATGTGAGTTTGTTAATTTAAATGGTTTATCTAAGGTGGCAACTTAAACACACATCTGGGTGGATTGAGGCACCTGATGTCTATCAGGACTTGCCTGTTTTTTTCGGACCGCCACCCAGGCTCAAAGGGATCATAAGATCTTTCATACTAAATACTTCCGTGTGCAGCCACAAGCCATTATGGGCTCTGGCATAGTTGAGTAAGTCGTGCGAACTCTTATAGGGGTAGACTAGCAGATGTAGGGGTGTAGGTGGTACGGTCTACTCCATCGTAAGGTGCTAGCGCTTCTGAAAGACTATGTCTCGGTCATCCGTCTTCTCAAACACCATGTTGTGCGAGAAACCAAACGGAGGCGATCGAGTCTTGTGGGGAAAAGTGCGCAAACCTCTGCAGAGTGTACAAACTAATCATGATTAGCCGTGTCCCCGGTTATGGACATCTTGAGTATCTAGTTCTTGGATTATCCTGTTGATCTCATCATGTTACTTTAAATGAATATTGTTGGGTTTAATGATGTTACTTAATTGGGATTGAGAATGCTGTCAACCATTCTCAATGTTCAACAACCACCATGTTAGTTAAATAAATTTATTCCTTTGCAGTAGGGAAAAATTGGCTTTTCGCAAAAACTATAACCATAGAGCTTTTCCACCAGCCAAATATGCATGTAGTGATAGCCTTTGATTATCATTCTCTATGGTGTGAATTTGCCAGTACATTCAATGTACCGACCCGTTTTCGGGCTGCAACGTCTCATGTTGCAGGTTCCTTACGACGAGTAAGTGATACGTTAGGGTTATGATTTCTACACTCAACTTTGCTGTTGGTGTTGATGGGAATCCACAACCTTGTTGCTTCCGCTATATGGATTGAGGTAATAGTATTTACGTTACTTTATACATGTGATTTACCTCTGTTATAAATCCTTCGAGTACCGTGTGTGTCAGCATACTGATCCAGGGATGACACTTAAGCACAGAGACTTGATCCATTCGGGTTAGGTCGCTACACATAATAGGTGACTATAGACTTGCAAGATAGGATCAAGAACACTCATATATTGATGAAAACATAATAGGTTCAGATCTGAAATCATGGCACTCGGGCCCCAGTGACAAGCATTAAGCATAGCAAAGTCATAGCAACATCAATCTCAGAACATAGTGGACACTAGGGATCAAACCCTAACAAAACTAACTCGATTACATGATAGATCCCATCCAACCCATCACCGTCCAGCAAGCCTACGATGGAATTACTCACGAACGGCGGTGAGCATCATGAAATTGGTGATGGAGGATGGTTGATGATGACGATGGCGACGGATTCCCCTCTCCGGAGCCCGAATGGACTCCAGATCAGCCCTCCCGAGAGGTTTTAGGGCTTGGCGGCGGCTCTGTATCGTAAAATGTGATGATTTCTTCTCTCTGATTTTTTTCTCATTGAAACTCAATATATGGAGGTGGAGTTGGAGTCGGAGACGCAACAGGGGGCCCACGAGGTAGGGGGCCGCGCCCTAGGGGGGTAGGCGCGCCCCCCACCCTTGTGGCAAGACGGTGGGCCCCTTGCCTTCATCTTTGGCAGGTATTTTTCTTATTTTCTGAAAAGTGTCTCCGTGAAGTTTCAGGTCATTCCGAGAACATTTGATCCTGCACATAAATAACTCCATGGTAGTTCTACTGAAAACGGCGTCAGTCCAGGTTAGTTCCATTCAAATCATGCAAGTTAGAGTACAAAACAAGGGCAAAAGTGTTTGGAAAGGTAGATACGTTGGAGACGTATCACAAGCAATAAAAATTGCTCTCTAAATATGTATGATTGATTGGTGTGGAGGAAATAAGCTTTATACGAGCATGTGATATGGAAGTAATAAAAGCGACAGACTGCATAATAAAGGTCCATATCACAAGTGGGAATATAAAGTGACGTTCTTTCGCATTAAGATTTTATGCATCCAACCATAAAAGCACATGACAACCTCTGCTTCCCTCTACGAAGGGCCTATCTTTTACTTTTATCTCCTACATGGCATAAGAGTCATGGTGATCTTCACCCTTCCTTTTTTACATTTTATCCTTTGGCAAGCACAATATGTTGGAAAGATCTTGGTATATATGGTTAATTGGATGTGAGTTTTCATGAACTATTACTGTTGACATTACCCTTGAGGTAAAACATTGGGAGGAAAAACTATAAGCCCCTATCTTTCTCTGTGTCCGATTAAAACTCCATACCCATAAGTACTGTGAGAGTGTCAGCAATTGTGAAAGATTATATGATAGTTGAGTATGTGGACTTGCTGAAAAGCTCTTATACATTGACTCTTTCCTATGTTATGATAAATTGCAATTGCTTCAATGATTGAGATTGTAGTTGTTAGTTTTCAATGAAGTTTACGATTCATACTTGATATTGTGATTGAATTATTACTCTAGCATTAGAGATTATATGACAAGAATTATATAAGTTGATGTTCTAATAATGATCATGATGCCCTCATGTCCGTATTTTATTTTTATCAACACCTCTATCTCTAAACATGTGGACATATTTTTCGATTTTGGCTTTTCGCTTGAGGACAAGCGAGGTCTAAGCTTGGGGGAGTTGATACGTCCATTTTGCATCATGCTTTTATATCAATATTTATTGCATTATGGGCTGTTATTACACATTATGTCACAATACTTATGCCTATTCTCTATTATTTTACAAGGTTTACATAAAGAGGGAGAATGCCGGCAGCTGGGATTCTGGGCTAGAAAAGGAGCAAATATTAGAGACCTATTCTGCACAGCTCCAAAAGTCCTGAAACTTCACGGAAGATGTTTTCGAAATATATAAAAAATACTAAGAGCAAGAACTTCACCAAGGGGCACACCCTGCCCACGAGGGTGTGGGGCGCGCCCTACCCCCTGGGCGCGCCCCCTACCTCGTGGGCCCCCTGGTGGCCCTCTGGTGGCCATCTTCTACTATATGGAGTCTTTCAATGGGAAAAAATCATAAGCCATCTTCTCGGACGAAACTCCGCCACCACAAGGCGGAACCTTGGCGGAACCAATCTAGGGCTCTGGCGGAGCTGTTCTGTTGGGGAAACTTCCCTCCCGGAGGGGGAAATCATCGCCATCGTCATCACCATAGCTCCTCTCATCGGGAGAGGGCAATCTCCATCAACATCTTCATCAGCACCATCTGCTCTCAAAACCCTAGTTCATCTCTTGTATCCAATTCTTGTCTCCAAGTCCGGGATTGGTGCTAGTAGGTTGCTAGTAGTGTTAATTACTCCTTGTAGTTGATGCTAGTTGGTTTATTTGGTGGAAGATCATATGTTCAGATCCTATATGCATATTAATACCCCTCTGATTATGAACATTTTTATGCTTTGTGAGTAGTTACTTTTGTTCCTGAGGATATGGGAGAAGTCTTGCTATTAGTAGTCATGTGAATTTGGCATTTGTTTGATATTTTGATGAGATGTATGTTGTCTCTCCTCTAGTGGTGTTATGTGAACGTCGACTACATGACACTTCACCATTATTTGGGCCTAGAGGAAAGCATTGGGAAGTAATAAGTAGATGATGGGTTGCTAGAGTGATAGAAGCTTAAACCCTAGTTTATGTGTTGCTTCGTAAGGGGCTGATTTGGATCCATATGCTTCATGCTATGGTTAGGTTTACCTTAATACTTTTGTTGTAGTTGCGGATGCTTGCAATAGAGGTTAATCATAAGTGGGATGCTTGTCCAAGTAAGGACAGCACCCAAGCACCGGTCCACCCACATACCAAATTATCAAAGTACCGGACGCGAATCATATGAATGTGATGAAAACTAGCTTGACGATATTCCCATGTGTCCTCGGGAGTGCTTTACATGTTATAAGAGTTTTTCCAGGCTTGTCCTTTGCTACAAAAAGGATTGGGCCACCTTGCTGCACCTTATTTACTTTTGTTACTTGTTTCTCGTTACAAATTATCTTATCACAAAACTAACTGTTACAATTATTTCAGTACTTGCAAAGAATACCTTGTTGGAAACCGCTTATCATTTCCTTCTTCTCCTCATTGGGTTCGACACTCTTACTTATCAAAAGGACTACGATAGATCCCCTATACTTGTAGGTCATCACTATCCCTTCGGGGAAATGTCACGCGTTGTTCCTTTAAGTCCATGTAGCTTGCTATGACTTGGGTTCATACGTTGTTGACCGACACGTTCGTTGTTGGGTCATGTATGCCTGTCCCTATAAGTTAGTGCCACTTTGGGTTCACGACTAGTCATGTCGGCCTGGGTTCTCTATCATATGGATGCTAGCGACACTATCATATACCTGACCCAAAATGCACAAACGGTCCCGGGCCAGGTAAGGTGGCACCCGTGGGAATACCGTGCGTGAGGCCGCAAAGTGATATGATGTGTTACATGCTAGATCAGTGTGACTTAGGATCGGGGTCCTGACACCAAGATAGTATATTTATATGTGAAATCTCTCTTCCTCCAATATTCTTTCATGAACAATTCAAGTGACCAATGTTGAGTTTGCAAACTTTCAATAAATTTTACCACCTATACTTCTTATAACTGAAGTCATTACTCCCCACAGGATAAGCGTATGAAGCATATATATAACTACAGGTCTATGATATTTAATTCATTCAACCATTTACTCATAGGATGTGAGTGAAGCACGTGAGTAAATGACAAACTACTCCAAAAAAGATATAAGTGAAGAACAATGAGTAGTCAAATAATTAACTAGTCATGGGAGGACTCTCTCTCATTCAAGATTTCAGATCCAATGATTTTATTCAAACAGCAAGTAAAATGAAAATACGCTCCAAGAAAAACACATATCATGTGACGAATAGAAATATAGATCCGATTAAGGTATATCGATGGTTTTGAAGACGAAAGAGGGGCATCCCCATAAAAAACTACTCCATAATACATCATCTTGTAATTAACTCATTAGTTACTTTGCTTGCAGTAGAAGCACTCAGTTTCATGTCTAGGTCTATCTTTGGGCTTCTTCACGGGAGTGGCAACTTGCTTGTCATTCCTCTTGAAGTTCCCTATCTTTTCCTTTGCCCTTCTTCTTGAAACTAGTGGTCTTGTCAACCATCAACACTTGATGCTTTTTCTTGATTTCTACCTTCGCTGATTGCAGCATTGCGAAGAGCTCGGGAATCGTTTTCGTCATCCCTTGCATATTATAGTTCATCACGAAGTTCTAGTAGCATGGTGATAGTGACTAGAGAACTCTGTCAATTACTATCTTATCTGGAAGATTAACTCCCACTTGATTCAAGCGAATGTACTACCCAGACATTCTGAGTACATGCTCACTAGCTGAGTCATTCTCTTCCGTCTTGTAGGCAAAGTACTTGTGAGAGTTCTCATACCTCACACATTTGCATGAGTCTGAAATACCAATTTCAACTCTTGGAACATCTTATATGCTTTGTGGCGTTCAAAACGTTTTTGAAGTCCCAGTTCTAATCCGTAAAGCATGGTGCACTAAACTATCAAGTAGTTATCATACCGAGGTTGTCAATCGTTCATAACGTCTGCATCTGCTCCTGCAATAGGTCTGTCACCTAGCGGTGCATCAAGGACATAATTCTTCTGTGTAGCAACGAGGATAATCCTCAGATTATAGACCTAGTCCGCATCATTGCTACTATCACCTTTCAACTTAGTTTTCTATAGGAACATATCAAAAACATAGGGGAGCTACAACGCGAGTTGTTGATCTACAACATAGATATGCAAATACTATCAGGACTAAGTTCATGATAAATTAAGTTCAATTAATCATATTGCTTAAGAACTCCCACTTAGATAGACATCCCTCGAGTCATCTAAATGATTACGTGATCCAAATCAACTAAACCATGTCTGATCATCACTTGAGATGGAGTAGTCTTCAATGGTGAACATCTCTATGTTGATCATATCTATATGATTCACGTTCGACCTTTCGGTCTGCAGTGTTCCGACGCCATGTCTGTACATGCTAGGCTCGTCAAGTTTATCCTGAGTATTTCGCATGTGCAAAACTTCTTGCACCCGCTGTATGTGAACGTAGAGCCTATCACACCCGATCATCACGTGGTGTCTCAGCACGACGAACTGTCGCAATGGTGCATACTCAAGGAGAACACTTATAGAAATTTTAGTGAGGGATCATCTTATAATGCTACCACCGTACTAACCAAAATAAGATGCATAAAAGATAAACATCACATGCAATCCAAATATGTGACATGATATGGCCATCATCATCTTGTGCCTTTGGTCTCCATCTCCAAAGCACCGTCATGATCTCCATCATCACCGTCTTGACACCTTGATCACCATCGTAGCATCGTGGTCGTCTCGCCAACTATTGCTTCTACAACTATCGCTAACGCATAGTGATAAAGTAAAGCAATTACATGGCGTTTGCATTTCATACAATAAAGCGACAACCATAAGGCTCCTGCTAGTTGCCGATAACTTTTAAAAAACATGATCATCTCATACAATAACGTATATCACATCATGTCCTGACCATATCACATCACAACATGCCCTGCAAAAACAAGTTAGATGTCCTCTACTTTGTTGTTGCAAGTTTTACTTGGCTGCTACGGGCTTCTAGTAAGAACCGTTCTTACCTACGCATCAAAACTACAACTGTGATTTATCAAGTTTGCTGTTTTAACCTTCAACACGGACCGGCCGTAGTCAAGTTCGATTCAACTAAATTTGGAGAAATAGACACCTGCTAGCCACCTTTATGCAAAACTAGTTGCATGTCTGTCGGTGGAACTGGTCTCATGAACGTGCTCATGTAAGGTTGGTCCAGGCCGCTTCATCCAACAATACTGCCGAATAAAAGTAAGACATTGGTGGTAAGTAGTATGATGATCACCTCTCACAACTCTTTGTGTTCTACTCATTCATATTATCTACGCATAGACCTAGCTCGGATGCCACTGTTGGGAAACGGGGCATGCAATTTCAAAAAAATTCCTACGCTCACGCAATATCTATCTAGTGAAGGAAATATGCCCTAGAGGCAATAATAAAGTTATTATTTATTTCCATATATCATGATAAATGCTTATTATTCATGCTAGAATTGTATTAACCGGAAACATAATACATGTGTGAATACATACACAAACAGAGTGTCACTAGTATGCCTCTACTTGACTAGCTCGTTGATCAAAGATGGTTATGTTTCGTAGCCATAGACATGAATTGTCATTTGATTAACGGGATCACATCATTAGGAGAATGATGTGATTGACTTGACCCATTCTGTTAGCTTAGCACTTGATCGTTTAGTATGTTGCTATTGCTTTCTTCATGACTTATACATGTTCCTATGACTATGAGATTATGCAACTCCTGTTTACTGGAGGAACACTTTGTGTGCTACCAAACGTCACAACGTAACTGGGTGATTATAAAGGTGCTCTACAGGTGTCTCCGAAGGTACTTGTTGAGTTGGTGTATTTCAAGATTAGGATTTGTCACTCCGATTGTCGGAGAGGTATCTCTGGGCCCTCTCGGTAATGCACATCACTATAAGCCTTGCAAGCAATGTGACTAATGAGTTAGTTGCGAGATGATGCATTACGGAACGAGTAAAGAGACTTGCCGGTAACAAGATTGAACTAGGTATTGAGATACCGACGATCGAATCTCGGGCAAGTAACATATCGATGACAAAGGGAACAAACGTATGTTGATATGCAGTTTGACCGATAAAGATCTTCATAGAATATGTAGGAACCAATATGAGCATCCAGGTTCCGCTATTGGTTATTGATCGGAGACATGCCTCGGTCATGTCTACATAGTTCTCAAACCCGTAGGGTCCGCACGCTTAAAGTTTGGTGACGATCGGTATTATGAGTTTTTGTGTTTTGATGTACCGAAGGTAGTTCGGAGTCCCGGATATGATCATGGACATGACGAGGAGTCTCGAAATGGACGAGACATAAAGATCAATATATTGGATGACTATATTCGGACACCGGAAGTGTTTCGAGTGGTTTCAGGTAAAACTGGAGTACCGGGGGGTTACTGGAACCCCCCGGGAGTTAATTGGGCCTCATGGGCCTTAGTGGGAGAAGAGGAGGGGCGGCCAGGGCAGCCGCGTGCCCCCTCCCCTTCTAGTCTGAATTGGACAAGGAAGGGGGGTGGCATTCCCCTTTTTCCTTCTCCTCCTCTATCCCTTCCTTCCCTCTCCTACTCCAACAAGGAAAAGGAGGAGTCCTACTCCTGGTTGGAGTAGGACTCCCCCCTGGCATGCCCTCCTCCTAGCTGGCCACCTCCCCCTCTTGCTCCTTTATATACGGGGGCAGGGGGCACCCTAGAACACACAAGTTGATCTATTGATCTATTCCAGCCGTGTGCGGTGCCCCCCTCCACCATATTCCACCTCGGTTATATCATAGCGGTGCTTAGGAGAATCCCTGCGTCGGTACCAACATCATCACCGTCATCACGCCGTCGTGCTGAAGGAAGTCTCCCGTGAAGCTCTGCTAGATCGGATTTCACGGGACGTCATCGAGCTGAACGTGTGCTGAACTCGGAGGTGTCGTACGTTCGGTACTTGGATCGGTCGGATCGTGAAGACGTACGACTACATCAACCGTGTTGTTCTAACGCTTCCGCTTTCGGTCTACGAGGGTATGTGGACACAATCTCCCCTCTCGTTGCAATACATCACCATGATCCTGAGTGTGCGTAGGAATTTTTTTGAAATTACTACGTTCCCCAAAAGTGGCATCCGAGCCTGGTTTTATGCATAGATGTTATATGCACGAGTAGAACACAAGTGAGTTGTGGGCGATACAAGTCATACTGCTTACCAGCATGTCACACTTTGGATCGGCGGTATTGTTGGATGAAGCGGCCCGGACCGACATTACGCGTACGCTTACGCGAGACTGGTTCTACCGACGTGCTTTGCGCATAGGTGGCTGGCGGGTGTCAGTTTCTCCAACTTTAGTTGAACCGAGTGTGGCTACACCCGGTCCTTGAGAAGGTTAAAACAACACTAACTTGACGAACTATCATTGTGGTTTTGATGCGTAGGTAAGAACGGTTCTTGCTAAGCCCGTAGAAGTGACGTAAAACTTGCAAAAACAAAGTAGAGGACATCTAACTTGTTTTTGCAGGGCATGTTGTGATGTGATATGGTCAAGGCATTATGCTATATTGTATGAGATGATCATGTTTTGTAACCGAGTTATCGGCAACTGGAAGGAGCTATATGGTTGTCGCTTTATTGTATGCAATGAAATCGCCTGTAATTGCTTTACTTTATCACTAAGCGGTAGCGATAGTCATAGAAGCAATAGTTGGCGAGACAACAACGATGCTATGATGGAGATCAAGGTGTCGCGCCTATGACAATGGTGATCATGACGGTGCTTCAGAGATGAAGACCACAAGCACAAGATGATGATGGCCATATCATATCACTTATATTGGTTGACTATGATGTTTATCTTTTATGCATCTTATTTTGCTTTGATTGACGGTCGCATTATAAGATGATATCTCACTAAATTTCAAGATAAAAGTGTTCTCCCTGAGTATGCACCGTTGCCAAATTTTGTCGTGTCGAGACACCATGTGATTATCGGGTGTGATAAGCTCTACGTTCATCTACAATGGGTGCAAGTCAGTTTTCCATATGCAGAATACTCGGGTCAAACTTGACGAGCCTAGCATATGCAGATATGTCCTCGGAACACCGAAAGGTCGAGCGTGAATCATATAGTAGATATGATCAACATAGTGATGCTCGCCATTGAAAACTACTCCATCTCACGTGATGATCGGACATGGTTTAGTTGATTTGGATCATGTGATCACTTAGATGATTAGAGGGATGTCTATCTAAGTGGGAGTTCTTAAGTAATATGATTAATTGAACTTAAATTTATCATGAACTTAGTACCTGATAGTATTTTTCTTGTCTATGTTGATTGTAGATAGATGGCCCATGTTGTTGTTCCGTTGAATTTTAATGTGTTCCTTGGGATAGCAAAGTTGAAAGATGATGGTAGCAATTACACGGACTGGGTTCGTAAATTGTGGATTATCCTCATTGCTGCATAGAAGAACTACGTCCTGGAAGACCGCTGGGTGCTAGGCCTGCTGCTAATGACATTAAGAACAACTAGCAGAGTAAAGCTGATGACTACTCGATAGTTCAGTGTGCCATGGTTTATGGCTTAGAAACGGGACTTCAATGAGATGTTCCAGGAGTTGAAGTTAATATTTCAAGCAAATGCCCGGATTGAGAGATATGAAGTCCCCAATAAGTTCTATAGCTGCAACATGGAGGAGAATAGTTCTATCAGTGAACATATACTCAAAATGTCTGGGTATCATAATCACTTGACTCAACTGGGAGTTAATCTTCCTGTTGATAGTGTCATTGAAAGAGTTCTTCAATCAATGCCACCAAGCTACAAGAGCTTCATGATGAACTATAATATGCAAGGGATGAATAAGACAATTCCCTAGCTCTTCGCAATGCTAAAGGCAGCGGAGGTAGAAATCAAGAAGGAGCATCAAGTGTTGATGGTCAACAAGACCACTCGTTTCAAGAAAAAGGGTAAAGGGAAGAAGAAGGGGAACTTCAAGGAGAACAGCAAACACGTTGCTGCTCAGGAGAAGAAACCCAAGTCTGGACCTAAGCCTGAGACTGAGTGCTTCTACTGCAAACAGACTGGTCACTAGAAGCGGAACTGCCCCAAGTATTTGGCGGATAAGAAGGATGGCAAGGTGAACAAAGGTATATGTGATATACATGTTATTGATGTGTACCTTACCAGAGCTCGCAGTAGCACCTGGGTATTTGATACTGGTTCTGTTGCTAATATTTGCAACTCGAAACAGGGACTACAGATTAAGCAAAGACTGGCTAAGGATGAGGTGACGATGCGCGTGGGAAATGGTTCCAAAGTCGATGTGATCGCCGTCGGCACGCTACCTCTACATCTACCTTTGGGATTAGTTTTAGACCTAAATAATTGTTATTTGGTGCCATCGTTAAGCATGAACATTATATCTGGATCTTGTTTGATGCGAGACGGTTATTCATTTAAATCTGAGAATAATGGTTGTTCTATTTATATGAGTAATAACTTTTATGGTCATGCACCCTTGAAGAGTGGTCTATTTTTGTTGAATCTCGATAGTAGTGATACACATATTCATAATGTTGAAGCAAAAAGTTGCAGAGTTGATAATGATAGTGCAACTTATTTGTGGCACTATCGTTTGGGTCATATTGGTGTAAAGCGCATGAAGAAACTCCATACTGATGGACTTTTGGAATCACTTGATTATGAATCACTTGGTACTTGCGAACAATGCCTTATGGGCAAGATGACTAAGACGCCGTTCTCCGAAACAATGGAGTGAGAAACAGATTTGTTGGAGATCATACATACTGATGTATCTGGTCCAATGAATATTGAGGCTCGCGGCGGGTATCGTTATTTTCTCACCTTCACAGATGATTTGAGCAGATATGGGTATATCTACTTAATGAAACATAAGTCTGAAACATTTGAAAAGTTCAAAGAATTTCAGAGTGAAGTGGAAAATCATCGTAACAAGAAAATAAAGTTTCTAGGATCTGATCGTGGAGGAGAATATTTGAGTTAGAGTTTGGTCTACATTTGAAACAATGCGGAATAGTTTCGCAACTCACGCCACCAAGAACACCATAGCATAATGGTGTGTCCGAACGTCGTAATCGTACTTTACTAGATATGGTGCGATCTATGATGTCTCTTACTGATTTACCGCTATCGTTTTGGGGTTATGCTTTAGAGACGGCTGCACTCATGTTAAATAGGGCACCATCAAAATCCGCTGAGACGACGCCTTATGAACTATGTTTTGGCAAGAAACCAAAGTTGTCGTTTCTTAAAGTTTTGGGATGCAATGCATATGTGAGAAAGCTTCAACCCGATAAGCTCGAACCCAAGTCGGAAAATGTGTCTTCATAGGATACCCAAAAGAAACAGTTGGGTACACCTTCTATCACAGATCCGAAGGCAAGACTTTTGTTGCTTATAATGGATCCTTTCTAGAGAAGGAGTTTCTCTCGAAATAAGTGAGTGGGAGGAAAGTAGAACTTGATGAGGTAACTGTACCCGCTCCCTTATCGGAAAGTAGTTCATCACAGAAACCGGTTCCTGTGACATCTACACCAATTAGTGAGGAATCTAATGATGATGATCATGAAATTTCAGATCAAGTTACAACTGAAACTCGTAGGTAAACCAGAGTAAGATCCGCACCAGAGTGGTACGGTAATCCTGTTCTGGAGGTCATGTTGCTAGACCATGACGAACCTACAAACTATGAGGAAGCGATGATGAGCCCAGATTCCACAAAATGGCTTGAGGCCATGAAATCTAAGATGGGATCCATGTATGAGAACAAAGTGTGGACTTTGGTTGACTTGCCCGATGATCGGCAAGCCATCGAGAATAAATGGATCTTCAAGAAGAAGACAGATGCTGATGGTAATGTTACTGTCTACAAAGCTCGACTTGTTGCAAAAGGTTTTTGACAAGTCCAAGGAGTTGACTATGATGAGACCTTCTCACCCATAGCGATTCTTAAGTCCGTCCGAATCATGTTAGCTATTGCCGCATTTTATGATTATGAAATTTGGCAAATGGATGTAAAGACTGCATTCCTGAATGGATTTCTGGAAGAAGAGTTGTATATGATGCAACCTGAAGGTTTTATCGATCCAAAAGCTGCTAACAAAGTGTGCAAGCACCAGCGATCCATTTATGGACTGGTGAAAGCTTCTTGGAGTTGGAATAAACGCTTTGATAGTGTGATCAAAGCATATGATTTTATACACACTTTTGGAGAAATCTGTATTTACAAGAAAGTGAGTGGGAGCTCTGTAGCATTTCTAATATTATATGTGGATGACATATTATTGGTTGGAAATGATATAGAATTTCTGGATAGCATAAAAGGATACTTGAATAAGAGTTTTTCAATCAAGGACCTCGATGAAGCTGCTTGCATATTGGGCATCAAGATCTATAGAGATAGATTAAGACGCTTAATTGGACTTTCACAAAGCACATACCTTGACAAAGTTTTGAAGAAGTTCAAAATGGATCAGGCAAAGAAAGGGTTCTTGCCTATATTACAAGTTATGAAATTGAGTAAGACTCAATGCCCGACCACTGCAGAAGATAGAGAGAAAATGAAAGATGTTCCCTATGCTTCAGCCATAGGCTCTATCATGTATGCAATGTTGTGTACCAGACCTGATGTGTGCCTTGCTATTAGTTTATAAGGGAGGTACCAAAGTAATCCGGGAATGGATCACTGGACAGCGGTCAAGAACATCCTGAAGTACCTAAAAAGGACTAAGGATATGTTTCTAGTTTATGGAGGTGACAAAGATCTCATCATAAATGGTTACATTTATGCATGCTTTGATACTTATTCGGACGATTCTAAATCGCAAACTGGATACGTGTTTATATTAAACGGTGGAGCTGTCAGTTGGAGCAGTTCTAAACAGAGCGTTGTGGCGGAATCTACATGTGAAGCCGAGTACATTGCTGCTTCGGAAGCAGCAAATGAAGGAGTCTGGATGAAGGAGTTCATATCTGATCTAGGTGCCATACCTAGTGCATCGGGTCCAATGAAAATCTTTTGTGACAATACTGGTGGAATTGCCTTAGCAAAGGAATCCAGATTTCACAAGAGAACCAAGCACATCAAGAGATGCTTCAACTCCATCCGGGATCAAGTCCAGCTCGGAGCCATAGAGATTTGCAAGATACATACGAATCTGAATGTTGCAGACCCATTGACTAAGCCTCTTCCACGAGAAAAACATGATCAGCACCAAGGCTCCATGGGTGTTAGAATCATTACTGTGTAATCTAGATTATTAAATCTAGTGCAAGTGGGAGACTGAAGGAAATATGCCCTAGAGGGAATAATAAAGTTATTATTTATTTCCTTATATGATGATAAATGTTTATTATTCATGATAGAATTGTATTAACCGGAAACATAATACATGTGTGAATACACAGACAAACAGAGTGTCACTAGTATGCCTATACTTGACTAGCTCGTTGATCAAAGATGGTTATGTTTCCTATCCATAGACATGAGTTGTCATTTGATTAACGGGATCACATCATTAGGAGAATGATGTGATTGACTTGACCCATTCCGTAGCTTAGCACTTGATCATTTAGTATGTTGCTATTGCTTTCTTCATGACTTATACATGTTCCTATGACTATGAGATTATGCAACTCCCGTTTACCAGAGGAACACTTTGTGTGCTACCAAACATCACAACGTAACTGGGTGATTATAAAGGTACTCTACAGGTGTCTCCGAAGGTACTTGTTGAGTTGGCGTATTTCGAGATTAGGATTTGTCACTCCGATTGTCGGAGAGATATCTCTGGGCCCTCTCGGTAATGCACATCACTATATGCCTTGCAAGCAATGTGACTAATGTGTTAGTTGCGAGATGATGCATTATGAAACGAGTAAAGAGACTTGTCGGTAACGAGATTGAACTAGGTATTGAGATACCGACGATCGAATCTCGGGCAAGTAACATACCGATGACAAAGGGAACAAACGTATGTTGTTATGCGGTTTGACCGATAAAGATCTTTGAAGAATATGTAGGATCCAATATCAGCATCCAGGTTCCACTATTGGTTATTGACCGGAGACGTGCCTCGGTCATGTCTACATAGTTCTCGAACCCATAGAGTCCGCATGCTTAAAGTTTGGCGACGATCGGTATTATGAGTTTTTGTGTTTTGATGTACCGAAGGTAGTTCGGTGTCCCGGATATGATCACGGACATGATGAGGAGTCTAGAAATGGTCGAGACGTAAAGATTGATATATTGGACGACTATATTCGGACACGGGAAGTGTTCCGAGTGGTTTCGGATAAAAACTGGAGTACCGGGGGGTTACCGGAACCCCCCGGGGAGTTAATTGGGCCTCATGGGCCTTAGTGGGAGAAGAGGAGGGGCGTCCAGGGCAGCTGCGCGCCCCCTCCCCCTCTAGTCCGAATTGGACAAGGAAGTGGGGGTGGCGCCCCCCTTTTTTCCTTGTCCTCCTCTCTCCCTTCCTTCCTCTCCTACTCCAACAAGGAAAAGGAGGAGTCATACTCCCAGTGGGAGTAGTACTCCCCCCTGGCGCGCCCTCCTCCTGGCCGGCCGCCTCCCCCCTTGATCCTTTATATACGGGGGCAGGGGGCACCCTAGAACACACAAGTTGATCTGTTGATCTATTCCAGCCGTGTGCGGTGCCCCCCTCCACCATGTTCCACCTTGGTTATATCATAGCGGTGCTTAGGCGAAGCCCTGCATCGGTAGCAACATCATCACCTCATCACGCCGTTGTGCTGACGGAACTCTCCCGTGAAGCTCTGCTGGATCGGAGTTCGCGGGACGTCTTCGAGCTGAACGTGTGCTGAACTCGGAGGTGCCGTATGTTCGGTACTTGGATCAGCCGGATCGAGAAGAAGTTCGTCTACATCAACTGCGTTGTCAAAACGCTTCCGTTTTCAGTCTATGAGGGTATGTGGACACACTCTCCCCTCTCGTTGCTATGCATCACCGTGATCTTGAGTGTGCGTAGGAATTTTTTTGAAATTACTACGTTCCCCAACATCTAGGAGGTGCATAGCAACGAGAGGTGGAGAGTGTGTCCACATATCCTCATAGACTGAAAACGGAAGCGTTTTGACAACGCGGTTGATGTTGACGAACTTCTTCTCGTTCTGACCGATCAAGCACCATATGTACGGCACCTCGGAGTTCTGCACACGTTCAGCTCGATGACGTCCCTCGAACTCTTGATCCAGTAGAGTGTCGAGGAAGTAGATGAGTTCCATCAGCACGACGGCATGGTGACAGTGATGGTGAAGTGATCCGCGCAAGGCTTCGCCTAAGAACTACGAAGATATGACCAGAGGCGTAAACTGTAGAGGTGGCACCGCACACGGCTAACAATTGTTGGTGTGTGTTCTAGCGGTGCCCCCCGCCCACACATATATATATATATATATATATATATATATGTTGGATGGGAGGAGAGGCAACCAAGGGGGTGCCCCAAGTATGTGGAATCCTACTTGGGGTCCTCCCCAATTCGTCCCCTCTTCCATATTAACTAGAGGGGAAAGGAGAGGGGGGGAAGGAAGCGGGAGGCTGAATCCTCCCCTTCCCTTTCCACTTCCCCTCTTTCCTTCTCCTCCTATTTCTGCCTATATGAGGGTGCACCAGCCCCTTGTGGGCTGGTCTGTCCCTCTCTTGGCCCATAAGGCCCATATCTTTGCCGGGGGTGCCCGGAACACCTTCCGGTGACCCGATATGTACCTGATACCCTCCAGAACACCTCCGGTATCTGAATACTACCGTTCTATATATCAATCTTTACCTCTCGAATATTTAGAGACTCATCGTCTTATCTATGATCTCATCCAGGACTCCGAACAACATTCGGTCACCAAACCACATAACTCGTATAATACTACATCGTCATCGAATGTTAAGCGTGTGGACCCTACAGGTTCGAGAACTATGTAGATATGAACGAGACACCTCTCTGGTCAATAACCAATAGCGGAACCTAGATTCTCATATTGTCTCCTACATATTCTACGAAGATCTTTATCAGTCGAACCATTATGACAACATATGTTATTCCCTTTGTACATCGGTATGTTACTTGCCCAAGACTCGATCGTCGGTATCCACGTACCTAGTTCAATCTCGTTACCGGCAAGTCTCTTTACTCATTCTGTAATACATCATCTTATAACTGATTCATTAGTTACTTTGCTTGCAAGGCTTCTTATGATGTGCATTACCGAGAGGGCCCAAAGATACATCTCTGATACTCGGGGTGACAAATCCTAATGTTGATCTATGCCAACCTGATGTCTACTACACAACCTTCTTCTCGTAGACGTCGTTGGGCCTCCAAGTGCAGAGGTTTGTAGGACAGTAATTTCCCTCAAGTGGATGACCTAAGGTTTATCAATCCGTAGGAGGCGTAGGATGAAGATGGTCTCTCTCAAGCAACCCTGCAACCAAATAACAAAGAGTCTCTTGTGTCCCCAACACACCAAATGCAATGGTAGATTGTATAGGTGCACTAGTTCGGCAAAGAGATGGTGATACAAGTGGTATATGGATAGTAGATAAAGGTTTTTGTAATATGAAATTATAAAACAGCAAGGTAACTAATAATAAAAGTGAGCGTAAACGGTATTGCAATGCGTTGAAACAAGGCCTAGGGTGCATACTTTCGCTAGTGCAAGTTCGCTCAACAATACTAACATAATTGGATCACATAACTATCCCTCAACATGCAACAAAGAGTCACTCCAAAGTCACTAATAGCGGAGAACAAAGGAAGAGATTATGGTAGGGTACGAAACCACCTCAAAGTTATTCTTTCCAATCAATCCGTTGGGCTATTCCTATAAGTGTCACAAACAGCCCTAGAGTTCGTACTAGAATAACACCTTAAGACACACATCAACCAAAACCCTAATGTCACCTAGATACTCCAATGTCACCTCAAGTATCCGTGGGTATGATTATACGATATGCATCACATAATCTCAGATTCATCTATTCAACCAACACATAGAACCTCAAAGAGTGCCCCAAAGTTTCTACCGGAGAATCATGACGAAAACGTTTGCCAACCCCTATGCATAGGTTCATGGGGGGAACCTGCAAGTTGATCACCAAACACATAAATCAAGTGAATCACGTGATATCCCATTGTCACCACAGATACGCACGGCAAGACATACATCAAGTGTTCTCAAATCTTTAAAGACTCAATCCGATAAGATAACTTCAAAGGGGAAACTCAATCCATTACAAGAGAGTAGAGGGGGGAAGAAACATCATAGGATCCAAATATAATAGCAAAGCTCGCGATACATCAAGATCGTGCCAAATCAAGAACACGAGAGAGAGAGATCAAACACATAGCTACTGGTACATACCCTCAGCCCCGAGGGAGAACTACTCCCTCCTCGTCATGGAGAGCACCGGGATGATGAATATGGCCACCGGATAGGGATTCCCCCTCCGGCAGGGTGCCGGAACGGGTCTAGATTGGCTTTCGGTGGCTACGGAGGCTTCTGGCGGCGGAACTCCCGATCTATTGTGCTCCCGGATGTTTTTAGGGTATATGGAGATATATAGGTGGAAGAAGTACGTCAGGGGAGCCACGAGGGTGGAGGGCGCGCCCTAGGGGGGTGGGCGCGCCCCCCTACCTCGTGGCCTCCTCGAAGCTTCCTTGACATAGACTCCAAGTCTCCCTGGTTGCTTATGATCCAAAAATAAGTTCCGTGAAGTTTCAGGTCAATTGGACTCCGTTTGGTTTTCCTTTTCTGCGATATTCTAAAACAAGGTAAAAACAGAAACTGGCACTGGGCTCTGGGTTAATAGTTTAGTCCCAAAAATAATATAGAAGTGTATAATAAATCCCATAAACATCCGAAGTTGATAATATAATAGCATGGAACAATCAAAAATTATAGATACGTTGGAGACGTATTAGCATCCCCAAGCTTAATTCCTGCTCGTCCTCGAGTAGGTAAATGATAAAAACAGAATTTTTGATGTGGAATTCTACCTAACATATTTCTCTAAGTAATTCTTCTTTATTGTGGCAAGAATATTCAGATCCATAAGATTCAAGACAAAAGTTTAATATTGACATAAAAATAATAAAACTTCAAGCATACTAACTAAGCAATCATGTATTCTCAAAATAACATGGCCAAAGAAAGCTATCCCTAAAAAGTCATATAGTCTGGCTATGCTCCATCTTCACCACACAAAATATTTAAATCATACACAACCCCAATGACAAGCCAAGCAATTGTTTCATAATTTTGATGTTCTCAAACTTTTTCAATCTTCACGCAATACATGAGCGTGAGCCATGGATATAGCACTATAGGTGGAATAGAAGGGTGGTTGTGGAGAAGACAAAAAGGGGAAGATAATCTCACATCAACTAGGCGTACCAACGGGCTATGGAGATGCCCATCGATAGATATCAATGTGATTGAGTAGGGATTGCCATGCAACGGATGCACTAGAGCTATAAGTGTATGAAAGCTCAATAAAAGAAACTAGTGAGTGTGCATCCAACTTACTTGCTCACGAAGACATAGGGCATTTTGAGGAAGCCTGTCATTGGAATATGCAAGACAAGTTCTATAATGAAAGATTCCCACTAGTATATGAAAGTTACAACATAGGAGACTCTCTATCATGAAGATCATGGTGCTACTTTGAAGCACAAGTGTGGTAAAAGGATAGTAGCATTGCCCCTTCTCTCTTTTTCTCTCATTTTTTATTTTTTTAATTAATTTTTTATTTTTTTGTTTGGGCCTTCTCTTTTTATGGACTTTTTTTGGGCTTCTTTGGCCTCTTTTTTTCGTCCGGAGTCTCATCCTGATTTGTGGGGGAATCATAGTCTCCATCATCCTTTCCTCACTGGGACAATGCTATAATAATGATGATCATTGTCAGGACCCCGATTCCAAGCCACATCGATCTAGCCGGTAACACCTCATATCACTTTGCGGCCTCACGCACGGTATCCCACGGGTGTCACCTTACCATGGCCCGGGACCGTTTGCGCCTTTTGGCTCACGTATATGATAGTGTCGCTAGCATCCATATGACAGAGAACCCGGGCCGACATGGCTAGTAGTGAACCCAAAGTGGCACAGACCTATGGAGACAGGCATACATGAACCACATCGAGCATGTCGGTCATCAGCGAGTGATTCCGGGCTGTAGCACTGGGCTAACAGGACTCCGGATATCACAGCGTGACATTTCCCCGAAGGGACAGACATAGGAACGAAGTGAAACACATGCCGGCCAGTCAAGTGTCCTGAGCAGTAGTGCTGGGCTAGCAGGACTCCGGTGAACCGGGCTGTAGCGGACTACTATGGCTCATGGAAGCACTAGACTACATTTCCCCATAAGAGAGGCTGCCAAGGATAAACAACTAGATTGTCGGATCCCACACATACCAAGCATTTCAATCATACACACAATATGCTCGATATGTGTAAATACAACATGGCATCACAACATAACTCTACAACTCAAGTATTTATTTATTAGGCTCCGAGGAGCAAGATATTACAAACATGGGTCTCATGACCCAGTAGTCATAGCATACATTGCAAAGCACATGCGGAAGCTTAACATGTTTGAGTACAGACATCTACAAATGAAAAAGGCTAAGAAGCCTGACTATCTACCAGATCCTGCCGAGGGCACAAGATCGTAGCTGAGGTATCAAGCTAAACGTCGAAGTCCACGCGGAACTACTAGCAAGACTGAAATCTCTCTGCAAAACATAAATTAAGCAAACGTGAGTACAAAGGTACTCAGCAAGACTTACATCAGTACTAAACTACATATGCATCGGTATCAACAAGGGGGTGGTGGAGTTTAACTGCAGCAAGCCAGCTTTGACTCAGTGGCTAACCTGAACTACGATTACAAGCAACTCTTTTGAGGTGGCGCACACGAGTCCACATATTCACCATTCAATACACCACTATGGATCCGCTCCCGTCTCCCTACGAGAAGGTCATCCATAGCACTCACACTTATCTTGCGAGTTTTAGAGTATCCACTTTCACTTGTCTATGAACTATGCAAGGGGTCCAAGTTTCCATATCCGAGGAATCCGGCTATTCGAATAGATAATGATAACCCTGCAGGGGTGTACTTCTTCACACACGCTCCCACCACTTACCACCATATACACGTCATGTATCTCGGCAACCTTCAAGCGGAAGCCTGGCGAGGGTGTCGGCCACGGCCTACCTAAACACTTAAGTCTCTAGTCCAGGTTTATCGCCTATCCAGGTTCCATCTGCAGGGAGTCCGGCCGAGGTTTCCACATACGGCCCCGAACGATGTGAACAGGGTTCCCGAGTCACCAAACGGGCGCCCGGTACACCGTGCCATGGTGTATCTACCGCAACATAGCCCACCCCTAGGGTCAGCGCTACGCACGGCCGCCAACACATAACCTACAAACACCAGAAACTAGTTGCAACTCCTGGACAGAGTACTAGGGTGATTAAGAAGCCGAGAGGGTCAATTAAGGATCCCAATGAGTGGCAGTAGCTGTTCATGGATCACAAACACAGAACTCAGTTCCTGAGGACGGTTTCAATGAGACAACCCACCATGTATTCGTACATGGCCTCTCACCGCTACCTTTACCAAAACTTGTTCACACAGTTAGCTCACACAGTAGGACATGTTTACACACCTCCGATTCATCCCCGATGAATCAGACCTGACCCAACTCTAAGCAGTAGCAGGCATGACAAACAAGCATGAATGAGTAGGCACATCAGGGCTGAAACAACTCCTACTCATGCTAGTGGGTTTCATCTATTTACTGTGGCAATGACAGGTCATGCAGAGGATAAGGAATTCAACTACCGCAACAAGTAACAGATGATCATTGTTGTCCTAATGCAGTAAAAGAGAGCAGGAGCGAGAGAGTGGGCTTGTATCAGAATGAACAAGGGGGTTGTGCTTGCCTGGCACTTCTGAAGATAACATTGAGTCTTCATCAGTGTCAACGATCACAGCGTCGGAGCAGCGTCTACCGAGAGGGGACAATTTCCGGCAACAAGGAAGAACACAATCAATGCGATGCAACAATATGATGCATGATCATGACATGGCAATATGCTGTTGATTGAGCTAATGCAACTAACAACAAGTTAAATGGAGTTGGTTTGAACACTAGGTTCAAATTCAAATTCAAACTATGAATTCAAATAGTGCATTATCATGTTTTGGTCTAAACAGTGAGGTTAAGTTGTTCAAACATGCATTAAAATGCCATATTCAGATTCCTTGGATTTTTCTGATAATTTTTCATATATAAATTATTTCATTCTGAGCTATGGTTGATTTTCTATGGATTTTTAAAGTTTGAACTATTTTCTGGAATTTCCTGAATTGAATTAAATCTAGAAAAGTAATACTGCGTCACCACTAGGTCATGCCGATGCCAGCAGGTCAATAGGCCCGGTCCAGGTCAAACCTGACCTGTGGGACCCGCGTGTCAGTGTCACATCTAACTAATAGTGCCTGTTAGTGCTAAGTAGGTGATTAACTTAACTAATCTAGGGCTGGGCCCGCATGTCAGTGGCTCATCTAGTTAACTAACTAATTAGAGGTTAAATTAGTAACTAACCTAGCTTTGACCAGGGACTGGGCCAACATGTCAATGACCCCAAGGAGTCAAAGGGTGGTCAAACCCGGTCAAAACGACCGGCGGTTAGCCGCCAGCGACAGCAGTCGCGGCGGAGGGGCTCGGAAATCGCCCACGAGGCGTCGTTTTGAGCGTGGGTTGCTGCTGCAGCTTGCTAGCACTCGCGCGCATCTAGTGGTGGCTGCGTTTGGGCGAAGGGTGGCCGGAATCGAGCCCGGCAGCGAGCTGGGCGGCGGTGGCGCTCGGGCACAAGCGGGAAGTGGTGCAACGGTGCACGAGAGGGCGAGCTGGTGGGCGTTATCGGCTCCTGGGAGCACGGTGAGTTCGGTGACACGCTCGAATGCGAGCACTAGCGACCGTGGCTGCGGCGGCGACATGGACGGCGGTCGGAAGCTCACGACTCCGGTGATTGGCGTGGCTATAGCGAGCAAAATCGCGGGGGGAGAGAGAGGAATCAAAGAGGAGCTCACGGTGGCGTCGACGGCAGTCTCAGTGGGCTCGGGGACGGCTTGGTGACGACGAAACGACGGCGGCGATCTCAGGCGGCCGATGATGAAGACAATGGCGGTGGCGATGTTCCAGGCTCTCCCGGCTCGCGTGGCTCGTCGAGGACGAAGATGACAATATGGCGGAGCTCTCCAACACGTCGGGCGGTCGAGGGGACGGCGGGGAGCGCGTGGCCAGCGAACGGCAGCGACGGTGACGTTCAGTTTCGAAGAGAGAGGCGGCAGAGGCGGGGATGAGGATGGAAGAGAGTGAGTGAGGGGTCAGGGGGTGCGTGGCGTCCATAGCGATGTCCGGGAGGCGGTAAGCAGGCAGGAGGTGGCCTGCGCGTGGCCAGCAGGCGGCGAGCACGCGCCCCTGTCCTTCTGTCCAAGGAGGAAGATGACAGGGGGCAGCGGTGGTGGGCTGGGCCGCCAGCTACAGTACTGGTCCTATTGGTGGGCGCCAGGTAAGCTTCTGCCAGGTAAGTCCCTCTTCCTTCTTTTTATTTGTTTCTGTTTTCTATTTTTCTGACATTTGTTCCTGATTTAGTAAAATACTAAATCAATTTTAAACTTCATGAAAATAGTTGTGTCAACTAAGTGGACTTATACAAAGCCACACAACAATTTTCAGAATTATTGAACATATATTTATACATATAATAAATATAAATCCAATTCAAATAGTTATTGAATTAATTCCAAATGCCCAAAATAAATATTTCTGAGACTCCAAAAATATTGGTTTGAGTTTTACCTCTTGACAATATTTTTATAGCTTGTCAGGAACATTTTCTTTGGTTTATTTGAAACAATTTTTAGTGTTGATCATTTTTATAAAAGACTTCTGAGGCTTTCCATTTTCCCCAATTCAACTTTCAAAAAAATTAAACATGATGCAAGCAAGATGGAAACACTAGGCAACACCAGAAGCTAGGGATGTGACAACTCACCCCTACTAAACAAGAATCTCGCCCCGAGATTCAAGTGTAGGGTAAGATGAAGGGGGAACACAAACTAACATAATCTTCACGATCCAGGTTGCACTTCATAAAGGCGTTGATTCAATCACCATCTGTGTCTAATCGTCTTGCTCCGAGAAGCCATCCAACATGATGACGACAGAAAGAAAGGAAAACCCTACAGGAATCGATCTCCTCGAAGATCGAGCACTCAAGATCAACTCGTGGAATGAGATGTTGAAATATCTCGAGTTGAGACACAAAACACATCGAGAGGAATGGAACAATAACGACAGGGTTTGATTTGATGGGCAACAATTCCATGCTTAGAAAGGTGGTGGATGGTGTCAAGGTGGCGAGGGAATAATTGCCATGATTCCATAACGGGGCACCTTGGGGGAGGTGACTCGTAGAACTTTTCCCTTAAGTGGCAAAAAGAATTACTTTTGATACAGAGATCATTGGAACTCTGCTTACCAGCCTAAGGCAATTTACAAACGATCATTTGATGGAGTTCGAAAGAGTGGCATACTCAAACTAAAGTGGATGATGTGGACTACCTTGTTGAAGACAACACAATGGATGACTTTTGCTTATCCCTGGAAATGGATGGAACCCATGACAAGTCCACTTTTGAATATGATCCTGGACAACAACTATTGGGGTGCAAGCTGGGAACAAAATGCAAATGCTGGGAATGATTCTGGTAACTGGGGAAAACTCAACAGTCGAGAGTGTTTCCAATGTTTCAATGGTTATGGAATCATCGAAGACACTGAGAGCACAAGGATCCCTAAGGAACAACTTCTATAATAAATCGTACGAAATCCTCATGGAAAGATGGTCAAAGGTACTACAATGACAGATCTTCCAGCTAGGTGTGTCGGCCAGAACTTCAACCTTGTCGGGACCTACATCATAGGTGTTGGAAAAGTTCCAACCATCATACCTGCCTGAGATTCAGATCTGGTTGGTTACCCTGGTATTCCAGCTAGCATGTCCAAAAAAGGAAAGTTTGCAACACAAACCGACGAGATGGCATTGCGAGATTCTCGGGGGATGAACTTGGTAGCAAGATCCAAAACATGAGCGGGTTCTGCTACATGCATGTGAACACGTTATCCCAGACACACATGACCACATAGTAGTCTTACAACAAAACACTACCAAGTCCTGGTTGGGAACCATCAACGAGGATAATGAAGTCCTTTCATAAGTCCGGATCCTAAGAACTTCTTCTCCTTGAACAAATCAATCAGTGGCTTGGTGTGCTAAGAATACATATAGAATGAAGGTTGCAAGTCTCCAGACTACAAAATACTTCACACGTATGCATGACTGACTTGGGATGATTCCAGGAAAACAAAACAAGCTTTCTCAAATTCACGGCGGCAACTTGCATCATATGCACATGAATTAGAGGAGGTCACTACTTTCATCCAAACATATGCTTCATGAACGGAACAATGAAGGCATTGTTTACAAAGTTTCCAATACTAGCTTAATGTTTAACACGAATCATGGGGGAGACAAAATGCTGCTGGTGGGCTCAACAGCAACTCATCGAAATTTCCATATCACTGGACTTCCACCATCATGTGAACGATGTGATAGTATTGGTCAGACCAAAAGATGTATTGGTGTATGCTCGAGGGATCAACCACGAGTAAGACAACATTACGAACATCGTTGGTTCTGATTTGACTTGACGATATCCCATACTCAAGTCAAAGTTTTGTCAAGGCAATAGATCCATCAACTGATCACGAGGACCAATCAATGAAGATATCACCTTTCTTCAACGCACACGCACACAAAAGGATATCCCTTAACATGAACTAAGTCAGACAAGCTTTTATCTTCCAACTCTCCAAGTTGTTGTTTAGCTTAACCAACCAGCTCGGGGATATCCAACACGGATTCTTGGGGAAGGGGTGGTTTGTAAGAAAACCAACTTGATCACGAACTCAACATAGCGGTCAGGTGACAACCTGGTAACACTTCCGAGAAGATATTCGGAACATCACGAACCACTGATATGTTACTAAGCTCGAGAACAATCTTGCTTTTCAGAGCAAGACGATATGATCAAGAGAGCGAGGGACTGACACAATCCTAACTCATTGATCAAAGAGTGCACCAGGAAAAATGAACTAGGTAGCACAATCTATCTTAGAATGATGATTCAATAACCAACATGCTAAGAATGAAATTATTGTCCATTAGCTACCTAGCAACTAGTTGCTAGGAGTATTGATTTCACGCATCATGGTTCACTTGTCGGCATTCCGGTTGCGACAACACGGGACCGAGGAATGAAAAATGATGGTAAGAAGTATCACTACGTCAAGAATTCATAAGAGGTGGTGCAATTCTCATGACAATCCTGACATAAGGAGGCAACACTCCAAGGTAGAACAGAACAAAAGCTGGATTGGCATTTCGATCTGCGGAATACAACTGCTTTGACCCATTCCTAGATATGGATGAGGTACTAGAGTTTGTTTCTCCTAGTCATTCCAGAATAGGATGGCTTGACAGACCACAAGAATAAAAGGCACCGTCAAACAATTCCATCAAATTGAGTATGACTGTATGTGTGATAGCATAAACACGAATGCACACATACTCTTGACTATCAACTGATAGGCTAAGGTCAGAATACAATTAAAGGGGGACAACTCGAGGAACATATAATTTTCTAAGTTGTGGATGCATAGATTAGCATGTCGAACCAAGTTCAACAGGTTTCTTCCAGATAACCCATGCAGAAGAAGAAGGACTGGCAGATTCACAATTATGGATGGAGAACTCCTCAAGAGTACTCTGATTGTGAGCTTTTGGTTCAAAGAGCATCTGCCTTAATGGTTCACGGTATTTGGAAGAAGGAAATACCACGGACCTCGAGGACTGTCGCAAGGTTACTAATATTCTAAAGGAACTAACAACACTATCAGCATGAAGTAAGTAGGGTGAATCTCGGGTTCAAGAACCCAGGAGTAGAATACCTACTAACTAAATGGCATCATGGGATGCTTTCGAGAATGGTGGCCAGAATCATCACACTGGAAATATAAAGCATGGCTAGATGATGGATGGTCCTCTAAGATGGCTAGGGTCATAATACTAGCTCCAACACAAACATCAAGGCAATGGAGTACCTCAACAGACCATTAGTGTGCTTAATCTGGCCCAAAGGAACAGCGGGAATGCAAAGGATGGACTTGCAAATGCATCAAACTATTTAGAAACCTTGGATGACTCGGACAGCATAACGGCTGTAAATGCTCAAAAGATTTGAGAAATCCTGCAAAATGGTGGCATAACCACTCGACAACACAATATCAAGGTTTCGAGATCAACTGTAAACACACAAAATAGTAGGAACTAAACTAAGAATTGAATCCATCAATCCTAAAAGTCTATGGATTAGTAACACGTCATCCTGATAGATAGATGAGAAGGCCTAGTTCTTAATCCCCGTAGAAAAGAAGAGGATGACTCAGATCAGAAGGCCATAAGGTAAAGGAATAAAAAGAGCCTTACGTTCCCTTCCACAATCAATTCCCCTACATAACTAAAGCATTTCTAGACTCGACTTCGACCAGTCTAGCTTGGTAATCCTACAGGCAGTCAGGCTCTGATACCAATGCTGTCAGGACCCCGATTCCAAGCCACATCGATCTAGCCGGTAACACCTCATATCACTTTGCGGCCTCACACACGGTATCCCACGGGTGTCGCCTTACCATGGCCCGGGACCGTTTGCGCCTTTTGGCTCACGTATATGATAGTGTCGCTAGCATCCATATGACAGAGAACCCGGGCCGACGTGGCTAGTAGTGAACCCAAAGCGGCACAGACCTATGGAGACAGGCATACATGAACCACATCGAGCATGTCGGTCATCAGCGAGTGATTCCGGGCTGTAGCACTGGGCTAACAGGACTCCGGATATCACAACGTGACATTTCCCCGAAGGGACAGACATAGGAACGAAGTGAAACACATGCTGGCCAGTCAAGTGTCCTGAGCAGTAGTGCTAGGCTAGCAGGACTCCGGTGAACCGGGCTGTAGCGGACTACTATGGCTCATGGAAGCACTAGACTACATTTCCCCATAAGAGAGGCTGCCAAGGATAAACAACTAGATTGTCGGATCCCACACATACCAAGCATTTCAATCATACACACAATATGCTTGATATGTGTAAATACAACATAGCATCACAACATAACTCTACAACTCAAGTATTTATTTATTAGGCTCCGAGGAGCGAGATATTACAAACATGGGTCTCATGACCCAGCAGTCATAGCATACAATGCAAAGCACATGCGGAAGCTTAACATGTCTGAGTACAGACATCTACAAATGAAAAAGGCTAAGAAGCCTGACTATCTACCAGATCCTGCCGAGGGCACAAGATCGTAGCTGAGGTATCAAGCTAAACGTCGAAGTCCACGCGGAACTACTAGCAAGACTGAAATCTCTCTGCAAAACATAAATTAAGCAAACGTGAGTACAAAGGTACTCAGCAAGACTTACATCAGTACTAAACTACATATGCATCGGTATCAACAAGGGGGTGGTGGAGTTTAACTGCAGCAAGCCAGCTTTGACTCAGTGGCTAACCTGAACTACGATTACAAGCAACTCTTTTGAGGTGGCGCACACGAGTCCACATATTCACCATTCAATACACCACTATGGATCCGCTCCCGTCTCCCTACGAGAAGGCCATCCATAGCACTCACACTTATCTTGCGAGTTTTAGAGTATCCACTTTCACTTGTCTATGAACTATGCAAGGGGTCCAAGTTTCCATATCCGAGGAATCCGGCTATTCGAATAGATAATGATAACCCTGCAGGGGTGTACTTCTTCACACACGCTCCCACCACTTACCACCATATACACGTCATGTATCTCGGCAACCTTCAAGCGGAAGCCTGGCGAGGGTGTCGGCCACGGCCTACCTAAACACTTAAGTCTCTAGTCCAGGTTTATCGCCTATCCAGGTTCCATCTGCAGGGAGTCCGGCCGAGGTTTCCACATACGGCCCCGAACAATGTGAACAGGGTTCCCGAGTCACCAAACGGGCGCCCGGTACACCGTGCCACAGTGTATCTACCGCAACATAGCCCACACCTAGGGTCAGCGCTACGCACGGCCGCCAACACATAACCTACAAACACCAGAAACTAGTTGCAACTCCTGGACAGAGTACTAGGGTGATTAAGAAGCCGAGAGGGTCAATTAAGGATCCCAATGAGTGGCAGTAGCTGTTCATGGATCACAAACACAGAACTCAGTTCCTGAGGACGGTTTCAATGAGACAACCCACCATGTACCTACATGGCCTCTCACCGCTACCTTTACCAAAATGTGTTCACACACTTAGCTCACACACAGTAGGACATGTTTACACACCTCCGATTCATCCCCGACGAATCAGACCTGACCCAACTCTAAGCAGTAGCAGGCATGACAAACAAGCATGAATGAGTAGGCACATCAGGGCTGAAACAACTCCTACTCATGCTAGTGGGTTTCATCTATTTACTGTGGCAATGACAGGTCATGCAGAGGATAAGGGGTTCAACTACCGCAACAAGTAATAGATGATCGTTGTTGTCCTAATGCAGTAAAAGAGAGCAGGAGCGAGAGAGTGGGCTTGTATCAGAATGAACAAGGGGGTTGTGCTTACCTGGCACTTCTGAAGATAACATTGAGTCTTCATCAGTGTCAACGATCACAGCGTCGGAGCAGCGTCTACCGAGAGGGGACAATTTCCGGCAACAAGGAAGAACACAATCAATGCGATGCAACAATATGATGCATGATCATGACATGGCAATATGCTGTTGATTGAGCTAATGCAACTAACAACAAGTTAAATGGAGTTGGTTTGAACACTAGGTTCAAATTCAAATTCAAACTATGAATTCAAATAGTGCATTATCATGTTTTGGTCTAAACAGTGAGGTTAAGTTGTTCAAACATGCATGAAAATGCCATATTCAGATTCCTTGGATTTTTCTGATAATTTTTCATATATTAATTATTTCATTCTGAGATACGGTTGATTTTCTATGGATTTTTAAAGTTTGAACTATTTTCTAGAATTTCCTGAATTAAATTAAATCCAGAAAAGTAATACTGCATCACCACTAGGTCATGCCGATGTCAGCAGGTCAACAGGCCCGGTCCAGGTCAAACCTGACCTGTGGGACCCGCGTGTCAGTGTCACATCTAACTAATAGTGTCTGTTAGTGCTAAGTAGGTGATTAACTTAACTAATCTAGGGCTGGGCCCGCATGTCAGTGGCTCATCTAGTTAACTAACAAATTAGTGGTTAAATTAGTAACTAACCTAGCTTTGACCAGGGACTAGGCCCACATGTCAATGACCCCAAGGAGTCAAAGGGTGGTCAAACCCGGTTAAAACAACCGGCGGTTAGCCGCCGGCGACAGCAGTTGCGGCGGAGGGGCTCGGAAATCGCCCACGGGGCGCTGTTTTGAGCGTGGTTTGCTGCTGCAGCTTGCTAGCACTCGCGCGCATCTAGTGGTGGCTGCGTTTGGGCGAAGGTTGGCCAAAATCGAGCCCGACGGCGAGCTGGCCGGCGGTCGCGCTCGGGCACAAGCGGGAAGTGGTGCTACGGTGCACGAGAGGGCGAGCTGGTGGGCGTTATCAGCTCCTAGGAGCACGGTGAGTTCGGTGACACGCTCGAATGTGAGCACTAGCGACCGTGGCTGCTGCGGCGACATGGACGGCGGCCGGAAGCTCACGGCTCCGGTGATTGGCGTGGCTACAGCGAGCAAAATCGCGCGGGAGAGAGAGGAATCGAAGAGGAGCTCACGGTGGCGTCGACGGCAGTCTCAGTGGGCTCGGGGACGGCTTGGTGACGACGAAACGACGGTGGCGATCTCGGGCGGCCGATGATGAAGACGACGGCGGTGGCGACGTTCCAGGCTCTCCCGGCTCGCGTGGCTCGTCGAGGACGAAGATGACAACATGGTGGAGCTCTCAAACACGTCGGGCGGTCGAGGGGACGGCGGGGAGCGCGTGGCCAGCGAACGGCGGCGACGGTGATGTTCGGTTTCGAAGAGAGAGGCGGCAGAGGCAGGGATGAGGATGGAAGAGAGTGAGCGAGGGGTCAGGGGGGTGCTTGGCGTCCATAGCGACGTCTGGGAGGCGGTAAGCAGGAAGGAGGTGGCCTGCGCGTGGCCAGCAGCGGTGGTGGGCTGGGCCGCCAGCTACAGTGCTGGGCCTATTGGTGGGCGCTAGGTAAGCTTCTGCCAGGTAAGTCCCTGCTTCCTTTTTTTATTTGTTTATGTTTTCTATTTTTCTGACATTTGTTCCTGATTTAGTAAAATACTAAATCAATTTTAAACTTCATGAAAATAGTTGTGTCAACTAAGTGGACTTATACAAAGCCACACAACAATTTTCAGAATTATTGAACATATATTTATACATATAATAAATATAAATCCAATTCAAATAGTTATTGAATTAATTCCAAATGCCCAAAATAAATATTTCTGAGACTCCAAAAATATTGGTTTGAGTTTTACCTCTTGACAATATTTTTATAGCTTGACAGGAACATTTTCTTGGGTTTATTTGAAACAATTTTTAGTGTTGATCATTCTTATAAAAGACTTCTGAGGCTTTCCATTTTCCCCAATTCAACTTTCAGAAAAATTAAACATGATGCAAGAAAGATGGAAACACTAGGCAACACCAGAAGCTAGGGATGTGACAATCATCACACATCCTTTTACTTACAACTCAAGAAATACAACTCAATACTTAGAACAAAATATGACTCTATAGCATGGAACAAGAAAGCCCAATAATGTCCAAACCAGAATATACTATAGCATGGAACAATAAAAAATTATAGATACGTTGGAGACGTATCAAGCATCCCCAAGCTTAATTCCTGCTCGTCCTCGAGTAGGTAAATGATAAAAATAGAATTTTTTTATGTGGAATGCTACTTGGCATAATTTCAATGTAATTCTCTTAATTGTGGTATGAATATTCAGATCCGAAAGATTCAAGACAAAAGTTTAATATTGACATAAAAATAATAATACTTCAAGCATACTAACTAAGCAATTATGTCTTCTCAAAATAACATGGCCAAAGAAAGTTATCCCTACAAATTCATATAGTGTGGCTATGCTCTATCTTCACCACAAAAATTATTTAAATCATGCACAACCCTGATGACAAGCCAATCAACTGTTTCATACTTTTGGTGTTCTCAAACTTTTTCAATCTTCAGGCAATAGATGAGCGTGAGCCATGGACATAGCACTATATGTGGAATAGAATGGTGGTTGTGGAGAAGACAAAAAAGGAGAAGATAGTCTCACATCAACTAGGCGTATCAACAGGCTATGGAGATACCCATTAATAGATATCAATGTGAGTGAGTAGGGATTGCCATGCAATGGATGCACTAGAGCTATAAGTATATGAAAGCTCAACAAAAGGAACTAAGTGGGTGTGCATCCAACTCGCTTGCTCATGAAGACCTAGGGCATTTTGAGGAAGCCCGTCATTGGAATATACAAGCCAAGTTCTATAATGAAAAATTCCCACTAGTATATGAAAGTGATATCATAGGAGACTCTCTATCATGAAGATCATGGTGCTACTTTGAAGCACAAGTGTGGTAAAAGGATAGTAGCATTGTCCCTTCTCTATTTTTTCTCTCATCTTTTTATTTAGGCCTTTTCTCTCTTTTTTATGGCCTCTTTTTTTATTTAGTCCGGAGTCTCATCCCGACTTGTGGGGGAATCATAGTCTCCATCATCCTTTCCTCACTTGGGACAATGCTCTAAAAATGATGAGCATGACACTTTTATTTACTTACAACTCAACAATTACAACTCAATACTTAGAACAAAATATGACTCTATGTGAATGCCTCCGGTGGTGTATCGGTATATGCAATGAATGAAGAGTGACATGTATGAAAGAATTATGAACGGTGGCTTTGCCACAAATACAATGTCAAGTACATGGTCATGCAAAGCAATATGACAATGATGGAGCGTGTCATAGTAAACGGAACGGTGGAAAGTTGCATGGCAATATATCTCGGAATGGCTATGGAAATGCCAAGATAGGTAGGTATGGTGGCTGTTTTGAGGAAGGTATATGGTGGGTATATGATACCGGCGAAAAGTGCGCGGTGTTAGAGAGGCTAGCAATGGTGGAAGGGTGAGAGTGCGTATAATCCATGGACTCAACATTAGTCATAAAGAACTCATATACTTATTACAAAAATCTACAAGTTATCAAAGCAAAGTATTACGCGCATGCTCCTAGGGGGATAGATTGGTAGGAAAAGATCATCGCTTGTCCCCGACCGCCACTCATAAGGAAGACAATCAAAAAATAAATCATGCTCCGACTTCATCACATAACGGTTCACCATACATGCATGCTACGGGAATCACAAACTTCAACACAAGTATTTCTCAAATTCACAACTACTCAACTAGCATGACTCTAATATCACCATCTTCATATCTCAAAACAATCATCAAGTATCAAACTTCTCATAGTATTCAATGCACTCTATATGAAAGTTTTTATTATATCCCTCTTGGATGCCATCATATCCTATATACATAAGAAGTTGATCCCCACTATCCTATTTATCTCAACAAGCACACATGCCACCTCATAAAAGGCCCACAACTACATGCATGAGAAAAAGTTTTCCATTATTAGTTGATCTCATTCACACTTTTTACCTCATCACATATGCCACCTTATCAAAGGTCCACTCAACATGCATGAAAAAAAGTTTTTCATTACCTTATGCCACTTATATTCAAAATATTTTATAACTACACAATAATCAATTACCATATATAATATTTAATTCTAGCATTATTTTACATATTATTAATTCAACAATGGAAGCTTCATTCAATCAAATCACTGAAATATATTACAATCGATTCCCGCAGCAACGCACGGGGTATTCTCTAGTTAGGACTAAGTTCATAACCAAAGAAAATTACCATGCTGTTTAGGACTCTCAAAATAATATAAGTGAAGCATGAGAGTTCATCTATTTCTATAATACCACCACCATGCTCTAAAAAGATATAAGCGAAGCACTAGGGCAAGCGACAAACTACTCCGAAAGATATAAGTGAAGATCAATGAGTAGTCGAATAATTATGCAACTATGTGAAGACTCTCTAACATTTAAGATTTTCAGATCTTGTTATTTTATTCAAACATCAAGCAAACCATAATAAAATGACGCTCCAAGAAAAACACATATCATGTGGTGAATAAAAATATAGCTCCAAGTAAAGTTACCGATGAATGAAGACGAAAGAGGGGATGCCTTCCGGGGCATCCCCAAGCTTAGGCTTTTGGTTGTCCTTGAATATTACCTTGGGGTTCCTTGGGAATCCCCAAGCTTAGGCTCTTGCCACTCCTTATTCCATAGTCCATCGAATCTATACCCAAAACTTGAAAACTTCACAACACAAAACTTAACAGAAAACTCGTAAGCTCCGTTAGTATAAGAAAGTAAATCACCACTTCAAGGTACTGTAATGAACTCATTATTTATTTATATTGGTGTTAAACCTACTGTATTCCAACTTCTCTATGGTTTATAAACTATTTTACTAGCCATAGATTCATCAAAATAAGTAAACAACACATGAAAAACAGAATCTGTCAAAAACAGAACAGTCTGTAATAATCTGAATCAAACTTATACTTCTGGAACTCATAAAATTCTCAAATAAGTTTCTGGACCTGCGGAATTTATCTATTAATCATCTTCGAAAATAATTAACTAAAGAGAAGTTTCCAAATAAAAATGGCAGCAATTCTCGTGAGCGCTAAAGTTTCTGTTTTTACAGCATGATCAACAAGACTTTCCCCAAGTCTTCCCAAAGGTTCTACTTGGAACAAACACTAATTAAAAGCATAAAACCACATCTAAACAGAGGCTAGATGAATTATTTATTACTAAACAGGAACAAAAATCAAGGAACTAAAATAAAATTGGGTTGCCTCCCAACAAGCGCTATCGTTTAACGCCCCTAGCTAGGCATGATGATTTCAATGATGCTCACATAAAAGATAAGAATTGTGACATAAAGAGAGCATCATGAAGAATATTACTAGCACATTTAAGTCTAACCCACTTACTATGCATAGGGATTTTGTGAGCAAACAACTTGTGGTAACAATAATCAACTAGCATAGGAGGGTAAAACAAGCGTAACTTCAAAACTTTAAGCACATAGAGAGGAAACTTGATATTATTGCAATTCCTACAAGCATATGTTCCTACCTCATAATAATTTTCAGTAGCATCATGAATGAATTCAACAATATAACCAGCACCTAAAGCATTCTTTTCATGATCTACAAGCATAGAAATTTTATTACTCTCCACATAAGCAAAATTCTTCTCATTCGGGATAGTGGGAGTACCATAAGAGACTTGGATACTATAAATTGTTTCGACATTAAAATAGTAATGTTCAGAAAAGGGGTAACCATAATCATGACAAGTTTTATAAATATAATCCTCACTACATTTTATAGCATATGTATCATCACAATAATTATCATAAGTAGGAGGCATGTTATTATCATTATAAATTTGCATATCAAAACTTGGGATACTAAAAATATCATCTTCATTAAGCGTAGAATCCCCAAGCTTGGGACAAACATTAATTGCAGCATATCTATTCTCAAAAACATCATCTTCATCAAACATAGCATCCCCAAGCTTGGGCCTTTTCATATTATAAGCATAATCACTCTCATCATTAATAGTATGGATAGCACCAATAGTATAGCAATTATCATATTCTTCCAAGCAAGTGCCAAAAAGATTTTCAAGATCATAAGAAGTATCATTATCTTCCACAGTTATATTTTCATGAGGCACAATAGTAATAGGAGCAGCATTATTTGGGAGAGATATCTTTTTACCTCTCTTCCTTTTTCTTTTCTTCTTCTTCACCACATCATGTGTGGGTTCAATCCTCTTTTTGGAGCTCCTTATTAAGGAGGTTGGTTGAATAGGAGGCTCCTCCTCGTTACCTGATTCATCATAAGAAATAATAGGAGGATATTGGGAAGTCTCTTCCCTTTCATTAGTATTCTCTTCATCTTCTATTTGTTTTCTTTTCTTTATGTAGTTGGCAATATAAGGATTTTCAATACAATTCACCGCACAATAAATATAAGTTTCCTCTAGATCAAATCCAAGAAGTTTATAATGGGCAAATTCTGGAAGATAATTAGTTATACGATTCATTCCTTCGTAACTCATAAGCAAACTAAGTTCATTATGATGTGCAAGGGAAATCAAGTCATCACAATTTTTGGACACGATACAATCATGAAATAATTTGCATTGGGTATTGAAATGATCATGTTCATTACAAAGCTCACAAGTATGGCCAATATAATTTAAATTTTCAGCACATTCATCTAACCTTTCTTGCAACAATTTAGTTTCTAAGTACTTATGCATCTTTCAATATCTATCTTCCCTATTTGGTGTGTTCGTACAAACCCAATGTACTCCACAAAAATTGACATGTTTATAGGAGACATCATAACTGGTGCAATCATCATTAGTATCATGGATATTCAAAGAATTTGTACTAACAACATTGCAATCATGCTCATCATTCAAAGATTTAGTGCCAAACATTTTATAGATTTGTTCTTCTAGCACTTGAGCACAATTATCCTTTCCATCATACTCACGAAAGATATTAAAAAGGTGAAGCATATGAGACAAACTCAATTCCATTTTTCATAGTTTTCTTTTATAAACTAAACTAGTGATAAAACAAGAAATTAAAGGACTCGATTGCAAGATCTAAAGATATACCTTCAAGCACTCACCTCCCCGGCAACGGCGCCAGAAAAGAGCTTGATGTCTACTACACAACCTTCTTCTTGTAGACGTTGTTGGGCCTCCAAGTGCAGAGGTTTGTAGGACAGTAGCAAATTTCCCTCAAGTGGATGACCTAAGGTTTATCAATTCGTAGGAGGCGTAGGATGAAGATGGTCTCTCTCAAACAACCCTGCAACCAAATAACAAAGAGTCTCTTGTGTCCCCAACACACCCAATACAATGGTAAATTGTATAGGTGCACTAGTTCGGCGAAGAGATGGTGATACAAGTGGTATATGGATAGTAGATAAAGGTGTTTTGTAATATGAAATTATAAAAACAGCAAGGTAACTAATGATAAAAGTGAGCGTAAACGGTATTGCAATGCGTTGAAACAAGGCCTAGGGTTCATACATTCGCTAATGCAAGTTCCCTCCACAGTACTAACATAATTGGATCACATAACTATCCCTCAACATGCAACAAAGAGTCACTCCAAAGTCACTAATAGCGGAGAACAAACGAAGAGATTATGGTAGGGTATGAAACCACCTCAAAGTTATTCTTTCCAATCAATCCGTTGGGCTATTCCTATAAGTGTCACAAACAGCCCTAGAGTTCGTACTAGAATAACACCTTAAGACACACATCAACCAAAACCCTAATGTCACCTAGATACTCCAATGTCACCTCAAGTATCCGTGGGTATGATTATACGATATGCATCACACAATCTCGGATTCATCTATTCAACCAACACATAGAACCTCAAAGAGTGCCCCAAAGTTTCTACCGGAGAATCACAACGAAAACGTGTGCCAACCCCTATGCATAGGTTCACGGGCGGAACCCGCAAGTTGATCACCAAAACATACATCAAGTGAATCACGTGATATCCCATTGTCACCACAGATACGCACGGCAAGACATACATCAAGTGTTCTCAAATCTTTAAAGACTCAATCCGATAAGATAACTTCAAAGGGGAAACTCAATCCATTACAAGAGAGTAGAGGGGGAAGAAACATCATAGCATCCAAATATAAGAGCAAACCTCACGATACATCAAGATCGTGCCAAATCAAGAACACGAGAGAGAGAGAGAGAGATCAAACACATAGCTACTGGTACATACCCTCAGCCCCGAGGGAGAGCAACTCCCTCTTCGTCATGGAGAGCACTGGGATGATGAAGATGGCCATCAGAGAGGGATTCCCCCTCCGGTAGGGTGCCGGAGCGGGTCTAGATTGTCTTTCGGTGGCTATGGAGGCTTCTGGCGGCGAAACTCCTGATCTATTGTGCTCCCGGATGTTTTTAGGGTATATGGAGATATATAGGCGGAAGAAGTACGTCAGGGGAGCCACGAGGGGCCCACGAGGGTGGAGGACGCGCCCTAGGGGGGTGGGCGCGCCCCCTACCTCGTGGCTTCCTCAAAGCTTCCTTGACGTAGACTCCAAGTCTCCCTGGTTGCTTCTGATCCAAAAATAAGTTCCGTGAAGTTTCAGGTCAATTGGACTCCGTTTGGTTTTCCTTTTCTGTGATATTCTAAAACAAGGTAAAAACAGAAACTGGCACTGGGATCTAGGTTAATAGGTTAGTCCCAAAAATAATATAAAAGTGTATAATAAAGCCCATAAACATCCAAAGTTGATAATATAATAGCATGGAACAATCAAAAATTATAGATACGTTGGAGACGTATCACAACCCAACAAACACCTTCGGAGATACCTGTAGAGCATCTTTATAATAACCCAGTTACATTATGACGTTTGATAGCACACAAGGTATTCCTCCGGTATCCGGGAATTGCATAAACTCATAGTTGAAGGAATATGTATTTGACATGAAGAAAACAATAGCAATAAAACTGAACGATCAATATGCTAAGCTAACGGATGGGTCTTGTCCATCACATCAATTTCCTAATGATGTGACCCCGTTCATCAAATGACAACACATGTCTATGGTTAGGAAACTTAACCATCTTTGATTAATGAGCTAGTCTAGTAGAGGCTTACTAGGGACACGGTGTTTTGTCTATGTATCCACACATGTATCAAGTTTCCGGTTAATACAATTCTAGCATGAATAATAAACGTTTATCATGATATAAGGAAATATAAAATAACAACTTAATTATTGCCTCTAGGGCATATTTCCTTCACTTTATTGAAACAAAAGCTATAAAACATGATTACTACAGTAACTTAATCATGTGAACACGCAAAAACAGTAAGGATACATATTGGGTTGTCTCCCAACAAGCGATTTTCTTTAATGCCTTTTTAGCTAGGCATGATATTATAATGATACTCTTCCAATCCCAATCCCTATGATAGTCTTATTCATACTCCAAAAGATATAAGTGAAGTGCATGGAGCATTCTACAATTAATATAGATTTAGCAACATCCAAGCTCAAAATATATAAGTGAAGCACACGAAGCATTCTATAAATCCATGCTCAAAAGATTTAAGTGAAGCACAAACAACATTCTATAAAGCCATACTCAAAAGATTTAAGTGAAGCACATGAAGCATTCTATAAATCAATGAAGGACTATCTCATACTAGCATATGGTGCACAAAGGAAAAGAAAGGAAAAATAAACTCAAAAGACACATATCATGTGAACAAAACAAAAACCAAGGTATACCGATAATTGTTGAGGAATAGAGATGGGATGCCAACCGGGGCATCCCCAAGCTTAGATGCTTGAGTATCGTTGAAATATTTACTGGGGGTGCCTTGGGCATCCCCAAGCTTGAACTCTTTCCTCTCCTTATTCATCTCATATCGATAACTCCTAGATCTTCGAACACTTGATCCACACAAAACTTAACAAAAAACCTTGTGAGATCCGTTAGTATAATAAAGCAAATCACTACCTTTAGGATTGTTGTAAACTCATTCCAATTTCATATTAGAATTATATCTACTGTATTCCAACTTCACCATGGTTCATACCCCCCGATACAACCTATAGATTCATCAAAATAAGTGAACAACACATAGAAAACATAATCTGTCAACAACAGGACAGTCTCTAGCAATTTGGAACTTTTGTATACTTCTGTAACTTCAAAAATTTCTAAAAAATTAGGACAATCTAAATAATTTGCATAGTAAAAAATTTAAATTCAATTACTATAGCAAAAGTTTCTTTTTTTCTGCTACACACACCAAACAAGCAATTTAAAGATTCTAAAGTCAAACTGTGGCACATTATTTTTATAATACAATGAATATATACAAGGGGATACTTATTTTTGAGAAACTTCCATGAAAAATTCTACATTGTTTCCATGAGCATGAACACAAGTGTTCAAGGTCGGCCCTCACTTCTCCAATGCATAACCTTCCAATCACTTCTCTTTTTGAAAAAGTTTTTAGGCATAAGAGGCAACTCATTTTTTTGTATTTTCATTCTTAAAAAAGTGTTTGTTTCACCCACAACTAAAGAAAACAAAGACAAAAGGGAAGCAAAATCTACTTAGTGAAGAAAGCAAACAACCATACACGAGAATACCAACCCACACTATCGCTCCCCGGCAATAGCGCCGGAAAAGAGCTTGATAATCCCCCAAGTGCAAGGAATCATCATAGCAATTTCCAAAGCTGGAAGTGATAAGTAAGGAGTGTCGAACCCACAAGGAGCTAAACTTAAGATCAATATTCTCTCAAGTCCTATCTGCCACTGATACGACTCTATGTACACCGAATGTTTGCTTCCATCTAGAAACGAGAAATAAAACTACGTTGTGGGTATGATGAGGATAGCTTTGTATGATGTCGGAGAACTAAAATATAAAAATAGGTGTTGTTAACATAAAGTTAGAATATATTGCTATATATTATAAATAGTGAGTGTGGAATAATGATGGATCGGTGTGCGGAATTGTCCTAGGCAATTGTTAACAAGATCAGTAGTCGTCATTGCAATTTTATGTGAGGGAGAGGCATAAGCTAACATACTTTCTCTTCTTGGCTTATGATTGTAACTCTAGCAAGAACCCGCAACTACTAAAGATCATTAAGGTAAAATTCAACCATAGCATTAAAGCATCAAGTCCCCTTTATCCCATACGCAACAACCCCCTTACTCAGGTTTAAGCCTCTGTCACTCTGGCAACCCACTATAAGCAAATCATGAACGTATTGTAACACCCTACAGCGGGAATCCTTCATGTGTGGGCGGCATGGAAGGCACCATAGAAAGCACCAAAATAAAACATACAACTCAAACCAATCTAGATCACCAATCAACCCAAAAGACAAAATAAATCTACTCAAAACATCAAACATCATTGGATCATAATATGTGCATAAAGAACCATGTTCAACTAGGGGATTATGGTGGGGTGCAGGAGAGTGGGCCGCATAAAAGAGATGAGGATGGTGATGAAGATGGTGACGATCACCGCGGCGATGGTTTCCCCGGCGGCACTCCAGCTCCATCGAGAGAGATGGGGAGAGAGTCTCCCCCTTGTGCTTCCTCCTCCATGGCCTCCCCCCTAGATGGGGAGAGGTTCTCCCTCTGGTCCTTGGCCTCCATGGTGATGATGGCCCCCTCTGGGATCCTCCTCCATGGCCTTCGGTGATGATGGCCCCCTCCGACAGGGTGCTAGAGAAGGCCTAGATTGATTTTTCGTGGCTACAGAACTCTTGTGCTTTGGGGTTCTCTTTTGGTCCATAAAAAATCACCGCAAATTTTCAACCCATTCCGAGAACTTTTGTTTTTGCACAGAAAATGACACCACGGTAGTTCTGCTGAAAACAGTGTCAGTCTGGGTTAGTTCTAATCAAATCATACCAAAACCATATAAAATTGTTTTAAGCATGGAATGAATACTTCATAAATTATAGATCCATCGGAGATGTATCAAGCGGCGGCTTGGGATTCTCAATTGCCAAGTAAGATCTCATTGACCACGACCACGAGAAGGGCACCCACAAAGGTTCTTCCAACGTGAAACAACCCATCTGTGACATCAGAGAGCGCACCATGGGTTTGTGCTCTTCCAACAGGAAGGATCCCGTCCATGACATGTGAGGCAACATCCTATTAGCAAATCTTACATTTTCTAGCTCGCCAACCCGTACCCTTTGTTGTAGTAGCATTTACTGTGCGGTGCTTTAATTGTGCCGTGTTTAATTATTTCAGTTATGCAAAAATGTATTGTTCAATAGGGCTATGTGATGTTTAAGTATGAATTGTCCACTTCAGTTTCACGAATGGCTATATTTGGTTGTTTATAGTGAGTAGATTCCATGTTTATCTGTAGTTGGTTGTTAGGTTGGTTGCAGTGAGCATTTGTCCAGTCTTCAAGTAGATGCCTTGTTTATCTGTATTTGCTTGTTAGGTTGGTTGCAGAGAGCATTTGTCTAGTTTTCAAGCATATACCATGTTTATCTGTATTTGCTTGTTAGGTTGGTTGCAGTGAGACTCTGTCCAGTTTCCAATGGCTATAGTTGGTTGTTATACTGATCATTTATGCCTTGTTTATTTTAGTCATTCATAATGTGATGTTCATTATGTGCAAGTCGAAACTGTGCCGCCCGACTCCATTGGTACATCTCCAACGTATCTATAATTTTTGATTATTCCATGCTATATTATATTCTGTTTTTGACATTATTGGGCTTTATTATACACTTTTATATTATTTTTGGGACTAACCTATTAACCGGAGGCCCAGCCCAGAATTGCTGTTTTTTGCCTATTTCAGAGTTTCGCAGAAAAATAATATCAAACGGAGTCCAAACGGAATGAAACCTTCAGGAACGTGTTTTTTGGAACGAACGTGATCCAGAGGACTTGGACCCTACGTCAAGAAAGCTACCAGGAAGGCACGAGGTAGGGGACGCGCCTACCCCCCCCCCCCCAGGCGTGCCCTCCACCCTCGTGGGGCCCATGTTGCTCCACCGACGTACTTCTTCCTCCTATATATACCTACGTACCCCCAAACTACCAGATACGGAGCCAAAAACCTAATTCCACCGCCGCAACCTTCTGTACCCGTGAGATCCCATCTTGGGGCCTTTCCGGAGCTCCGCCGGAGGGGGCATCGGTCATGGAGGGCTTCTACATCAACACCATAGCCTCTCCGTTGATGTGTGAGTAGTTTACCTCAGACCTTTGGGTCCATAGTTATTAGCTAGATGGCTTCTTCTCTCTCTTTGGATCTCAATATAAAGTTCTCAACGATTCTCGTGGAGATCTATTCAATGTAATCTTCTTTTGCGGTGTGTTTGTTGAGACCGATGAATTGTGGGTTTATGATCAAGTTTATCTATGAACAATATTTGAATCTTCTCTGAATTCTCTTATGTATGATTGGTTATCTTTGCAAGTCTCTTCGAATTATCAGTTTGGTTTGGCCTACTAGATTGATCTTTCTTGCAATGGGAGAAGTGCTTAGCTTTGGGTTCAATCTTGTGGTGTTCTTTCCTAGTGACAGTAGGGGCAGCAAGGCATGTATTGTATTGTTGCCATCGAGGATAACAAGATGGGGTTTATATCATATTGCATGAGTTTATCCCTCTACATCATGTCTTCTTACTTAAAGCGTTACTCTGTTCCTTTGAACTTAATACTCAAGATGCATGTTGGATAGCGGTCGATGTGTGGAGTAATAGTAGTAGATGCAGGAAGGAGTCGGTCTACTTGTATCGGACATGATGCCTATATACATGATCATACCTAGATATTCTCATAACTATGCTCAATTCTATCAATTGCTCAACAGTAATTTGTTTAACCACCGTAATACTTATGCTCTCGAGAGAAGCCACTAGTGAAACCTATGCCCCCTGGGTCTATTTTCCATCATATTAATCTCCCATTAACAAGCTATTTCTGGTGTCGTTTTTATTTCGCTTTATTTACTTTGCATCTTTATCATAAAAATACCAAAAAAATTATCTTATCATATCTATTAGATCTCACTTTCATAAGTGACCGTGAAGGGATTGACAACCCCTTTATTGCGTTGGTTGCGAGGATTTTATTTGTTTGTGTAGGTGCGAGGGACTCGTGCGTGGCCTCCTACTGGATTGATACCTTGGTTCTCAAAAACTGAGAGAAATACTTACGCTACTTTGCTGCATCACCCTTTCCTCTTCAAGGGAAAATCAACGCAGTGCTCAAGAGGTAGCAAGAAGGATTTCTGGTGCCATTGCCGGGGAGTCTACGCAAAAGTCAACATACCAAGTACCCACCACAAACCCTTATCTCCTGCATTACATTATTTGACATTTGCCTCTCGTTTTCCTCTCCCCCACTTCACCCTTGTCGTTTTATTCTCCCTCTCTTTTCTGTTCGCCTCTTTTTCGCATGCTTCTTGTTTGCTCGTGTGTTGGATCGCTTGCTTGTCATGATGGCTCTACCTAGATTTGGTGATCTTAACCTTAAAAGGTTAGAAGAGATCGAAAGCAACGTCAGGAGTTTTATGGTCTTACAATTTGAGCATAATAATTTCTTTAGAAATGAGCTTAAGGAACAAAAAAAGCTTTATGGGTTATATGAATAAAGAGTTCGATGATATGTCTAAAGAATTTGATGGTTTGAAATCTCAGATTGCTCATCTTGAGAAGTCAATAGCTGAAGTTTCGGATAAGCAGGCCACCTTAGTTAATAAGATGGCTGCTAAGCCAGAATTTTTTTGGGAAAATAAAGATGAAGATCTAAAATTTATTGATGTGTCCCCTATTAAATCTTTGTTTTGCAATATGAATCTTGATAATGATGTGACTGAATATGATCCACCTTTACGTAGAAGGCGTTCCAAAAATTCGGAGTTTTTAGATCTTGATGCAAAAATTGGTAAAAGTGGGATTGAAGAGATCAAAACCCTAGATATTAATGAACCCACTATCTTGGATTTCAAGTATTTTAATTATGATAATTGCTCTTTGATAGATTGTATTTCCTTGTTGCAATCCATGCGAAATTCTCCACATGCTTATAGTCAAAATAAAGCCTTTACCAAACATATCGTTGATGCTTTGATGCAATCTTATGAAGAAAAACTTGAGTTGGAAGTTTCTATCCCGAGAAAACTTTATGATGAGTGGGAACCTACTATTAAAATTAAAATTAAAGATCATGAATGCTATGCTTTGTGTGATTTGGGTGCTAGTGTTTCCACGATTCCAAAGACTTTGTGTGATTTGCTAGGTTTCCGTGATTTTGATGATTTCTCTTTAAACTTGCACCTTGCAGATTCCACCATTAAGAAACCTATGGGAAGAATTAATGATGTTCTTATTGTTGTAAATAGGAATTATGTGCCCGTAGATTTTATTGTTCTTGTGTAGCGACCTGACCTCAAACAGTCAAGTCTCTGTGTTTCAGTGTCATCCCTGGATCGGTAATCCTGACACACACAGTACTCGAAGGATTTATAACAGAGTAGCAATCACACACTTATTACATCGAATGTCTCAAAAGAGAACTTATTACAATAATATGGCTTAAGGCCATCTAATGCGATAACAGCGGAAGGCTTGGAAGATAAAGTGAGTCCATCAACTCCAACGACATAGCTGAGCTGCACGGCAACGACCTAACGAACCTTACTGCTCGTCTGAAAAGTCTGCAACATAAGACGTTGCAGCCCGAGAACGGGTCAGCACATGGAATATGCTGGCAATGTAACACAGTAGAGCAAGAACAGAATAATGCTATCACTACATGCATATTTGGCTGGTGGAAAGCTCTATGGTTAAAGTTTTTGCAAAAAGCCAATTTTTCCCTACAACAAAGGAATAGATTTTAATTTAACTATCATGGTAGTTGAACAAATATTGAGAAGGTAACCCCAACTCAATCCCAATTAAAGTAATTAACAACCCAACAATATTAATTAAGAGTGATGAGATACATGTGATAACTCAAGTACTAGATACTCAAGATTGTCCATAACCGGGGACACGGCTAATCATGATTAGTTTGTACACTCTACAGAGATTTGCGCGCTTTTCCCCACAAGACTCGATCGCCTCCGTTGGATTTCTCGCACTACATGGTGTTTGAGAAACGGATGACCGAGACACGGTCTTTCAGAAACATTAACTCTCTACTCCGGGTAGACCATACCAAACCTACAAAACCCACTACCTGCTGATCTACCTCTTCAAGAGCTTCACGTAACTTACTCAACTATGCTAGAGCCCATAATAGCTTGTGGCTGCACACAGAAGTTTCTAGCATGAATCATCTCAGTTCCCTTTGAGCCGGGTGGCAGTCCATAGGAAGATCACACGATTACCCCAGGATTTCCAAAAAAACAGACAACACCGGGTTCCCCGGGTGCCTCAATCCACCCAGATGTTAATTCAACTTGCCACCTTAAGTTGAACCATTAATTAATAACCTCACATCTGTCATGGATTTCACTCAAACCCGAACCATGTCTACAAGCATAGCATAGCATAGCAATATAAGCAACGCGTAGAAGTAACTCCTAAGGGTTTGATAGTAACAGAGCAATAGGTTCTACCTCAACAACTACTTCCCAACCCACAAGTTAATTACATCCTAATCATGCAATGTTTTAGGATTGGAACTAATGCATAAAAACTGGGTATGAAAAGAGTATGATCAATGTGTTACTTGCCTTGCTGACGATCTGCAAAACCTAGGGATTTGTAGTAGCACGCTTCGCACTCCGGGTGTTCTATCGCAAACAAACAATAACATACATAAGCAACAAGCAAAGATGCACAAGCAAAAATCAAATACGAGAGGTTCACCAGAAAGTTCAACTTAAGAACTCCGGTTGCAAAAAGAATCAAATCAAACAGAGCAACGAAACTCAAACGGCAAAAGAAAGAAGATCCGTTTACTAATCTGAACTAAGGTCAAATTTTATAGTACCGAAATCTTGTTCAAGTTGATTAAACAGAAAGAGGGTCTCGAGACGAAGATCTAGGCGCTTGAATCGCCTGATTCCGACTAACGAGCGAAAAGATAAACAGAAACTAAGATCGGATCAGAAATCTCGATCGAAAATAACCGCGGATAAATCCGATAAAAAGAAAACTGACAAACAGACTAACGAACGAACGTTCGTTAACTGTATCTAACAGGCGAAAATCGTTCGCTAAGACGAACATACGGACAAACGTCCGCTAAAAAGAAAAACCAAAAAAAACGGCGAACCTAAAAAACGGATCTAGGGTTACTAAAAAACGAACGGTTTTAAAAAACGACGGTCTCGGATTCGGCACGGTACCTCCGGCGAGGGGCTCCGGCGAGGCGGCGGGGCAATGGGGCGGCGGCAAGCGGTGGCGGCGGCGGCTCGAGGCGCGGCGGCGGGGCTGCAGTGGTGGTGGTTTGGGGCGGCGGGGCGGCGGCTTATAAAGAGGGGGGCGGCTGCTTGGGGGAGGGGGCAAGGCAGCGGCGGCGAAGAGGAGTCCGAGTCAGCAGCGGCGGTGGCGCGCGCCGGGGGAGGCAGTGGCGGCGGCGGCTAGGCCGGTGGCCTGGCTGGGTTTCGGCCCAGTCGGGCGAGGGAGTTTTTTTTAAAATAATTTCGCCGACAGAAATAAAATCCTAGAAAATAAAATAAAAATCCAAAAATTCCAAAATAAATTTTCACCGTCTAAATAAAATATTTAGAACGAGATGAACATTTTCTTGGCCCTAAAATGCAATTTTGAAAACGTGCAATTTTTCTAATGCAAATAAAATCCAAATAAAATCAAATAAATGATTTTAATATTTTTCCTCCAATATTTCAATTATTTTGGAGAAGTCATATTATCTCCTCTCATATCTTTTAATATGAAATATTTTTCGGTGAGAAAAATAATTAAAATCAAAATCCTCATTTCATTATTTGATAAAAAATCAAATATGAAAACCGGGAAATCCCCAACTCTCTCTGAGGGTCCTTGAGTTGCTTACGATTTTCGAGGATTGCAGAGCGGAAATGCAATAAAAATATGATATGCATGGATGACCTATGTATAACATACCAAATTGAAAATTTGGGATGTTACAAACCTACCCCCCTTAAGATGAATCTCGCCCTCGAGATTCGGGTTGGCTAGAAAATAGATGCGGGTGGTCTTTGAGTAGATCATCCTCTCGTTCCCAGGTGGCTTCGTCCTCGGTATGGTGGCTCCACTGAACTTTGCAAAACTTGATAACCTTGCTGCGGGTGACTCGGCTGGCAATCTCAAGAATCTTAACTGGCTTCTCCTCATAAGTCAAATCATTGTACAACTGAATCGCCTCCAAGGGTATTGTATCTCTCAACGGTATATCGACCATCTCAGCATGACACTTCTTCAATTGTGAAACGTGGAACACACCGTGAACTCCTGACAATCCCTAAGGTAATTCCAACTTGTAGGCAACTTCTCCCATCCGTTCCAAAACACGATACGGTCCTACAAATCTCGGGGCTAACTTTTCCTTAACTCCAAAACGCTTCACTCCTCGCAAGGGTGATACTCGCAGATATGCTCTATCTCCAATTTCAGAGGTTACCTCCTTGTGTTTCGAGTCTGCGTAACTCTTCTGCCTGGACTGAGCAATCCTCAGTCTATCACAAATCAATTTAACCTTATCTTCAGACTCCTTGATCAAATCTAGTCCAAACAACTGTCGATCTCCTACCTCATCCCACATCAACGGCGTTCTGCATCTGTGTCCATACAGAGCTTCAAACGGTGCCATCTTTAAACTGGCTTGGTAGCTATGGTTGTATGAAAACTCTGTGTAAGGCAAATTGTCATCCCATCTAGATCCATAATCTAGCGCATAGGCTCTCAACATGTCCTCCAAAATCTGGTTGACTCTCTCAGTCTGTCCATTCGTCTGCGGGTGAAACGTTGTACTGAACTCCAACCTTGTTCCCAAAGTTTCGTGTATCTAATGCCAAAACTTTGAAGTAATCTGTGTTCCTCGATCTGATACGATGGTCCTCGGAACTCCGTGCAGACATACAATCTTGGACATATATATCTTGGCCAACTTCGCGCTTGTATACATGGTTTTCACTGGGATAAAGTGAGCCATTTTGGTCAAGCGATCAACTACTGCCCATATAGAATCATATCCTGCTTTGGTTCTGGGAAATCCAGTGATAAAATCCATGTCAAGTTTATCCCACTTCCATTTGGGTATCGGCATAGGTTGTAACAGTCCTGCTGGCTTCTGATGCTCTGCCTTTACTCTTTGGCAAACATCACATACGGCTACATACTCGGCAATATCCTTCTTCATACCAGTCCACTAGAAACGTTCCTTCAAATCCAAATACATCTTAGTGTTTCCAGGGTGTATCGAGTATGGTGAGTCATGAGCCTCCTGAAGTATTAACTTCCTGATCTCTGGGTTATTGGGCACATAAACTCGGTCCTCAAACCATAAGGTATCGTGCTCATCCTCACGAAAACCTTTGGCCTTTCCTTTGCTCATCTTCTCCTTTATCTCGGCAATCTCTTTGTCATCCTTCTGAGCTTCTCGAATCTTGCCCAACAATGTTGACTGAACCTCCATTGTTGCAACGAAACCTCTTGGAACAATCTCCAATCGAAGTTCCATGATATCCTCTGCTAACTCCTTCGGCAATCCCTTACTTTCAAGGATATTAGCATAACTCTTCCGGCTCAAAGCGTCTGCTACCACATTGGCCTTTCTTGGATGATAGTGTAGCTTCATGTCATAATCCTTTATAAGCTCCAACCATCTCCTCTGCCTAAGGTTCAACTCCTTCTGTGTGAAAATGTACTTCAAACTCTTATGATCCGTGTACACATCACACCGGTTTCCAATAAGGTAATGTCTCCAAGTCTTCAAGGCATGCACTACGGCGGCTAGATCCAAATCATGCGTGGCATAGTTCAACTCATGGGGTTTTAGTTGTCGCGAGGCATACGAAACAACTCTTCCGTCCTGCATAAGCACACATCCAAGTCCTAAGCGAGAGGCATCGCAATACACTTGGAAATCCTTATGTATATCTGGCAATGTCAGCACTGGGGCTGTAGTCAAACGTTTCTTCAACTCTTGGAAACTTGCCTCGCAATCTTCTGTCCATTTATACTTAGTATCCTTCTTCAATAGTTCAGTCATTGGCTTCGCAATCTTGGAAAAATTCTCAATAAACCTCCGGTAGTATCCTGCGAGTCCAAGGAAACCATGGATCTCGCTAACTGAAGTGGGTGCCAACCATCCAGTGACTGACTGAACCTTGCTGGGGTCTACTGCTATACCTTCTCCTGATATAACATGTCCAAGGAATCCGACTTCCTTCAACCAAAATTCGCATTTGCTGAACTTGGCATATAACTGGTGTTCGCTGAGTTTCTCGAGAACTAAACGCAAATGCTCCTTGTGCTCCTCTTCATTCTTCGAGTATACCATATTATAATCTATAAACACCACAACAAACTTGTACAAATACTCCATGAACACCGTGTTCATCATGCTCATGAAATAGGCAGGGGCATTAGTCAGTATAAACAACATGACCGTATATTCGTATAGTCCATACCGCATGGTGAACACCGTCTTTGGTATATCCTTCTCTCGAATCTTCAACTGATGGCATCCCGATCGTAAATCAATCTTCGAAAACAATTTAGCTCCTTGCAGCTGATCAAACAGATCATTGATCATCGGCAGTGGGTACTTATTCTTGATCGTCACTTCATTCAAAGCCCGTAATCAACAACCATACTTAGGGATTTATCCTTCTTCTCCACCAAAAGTACTGGGGCTCCCCAAGGTGACGAGCTTCTTCGAATGTAACCTTTCTCTAGTAACTCCTTGATCTGTTTCTTAATTTCCTCCAGATCATTTGCGGGCATCCGGTAGGGTCTCTTGGATATTGGCCCTGCACCTGGCAATAGCACTATCAGAAACTCAATGTCTCTATCCGGTGGCATGCCTGGTAACTCCTCTGGAAAAACATCCGGAAAATCCCTCACTACAAGTACTTCCTCCTGCACAACTCCCATGAGGGCATTCACTTGACTCCTCCTAGGCACATGCCTAGATACATACTTAATCATTTTCCCCTCTGGGGTGGTGAGATAAATCGACTTACTAGCACAGTCAATGCTTCCTCCATACTTTGACATCCAGTCAATACCTAATATCACATCCAATCCTTGTGACTCCAAGATAATTAGGTCGGACGGAAAAACATGTGTACCAATGGTTAGGGGTATCTGGTTGCACCATCGGCTAGCCATGTACTCTGCTCCAGGTGAACTCACTAGGAGAGGGGTCCTAGGGGTTTGGGTTGGTAGTTTAAACTTATCCACGAATCCCCTTGATATGTATGAATGTGATGCACTAGTATTGAAAAGAACAAGAGCAGTAAATGACTTAACCAAAAACTTACCTATTACCGCGTCCGGCTGCTCTTCAACCTCCTCCACGTTAATGTGGTTCACTTGTCCTTCGTTGAATGGATTAGGCTTCTTCCCAGCACTCCTGTTTCCGTTTCCATTCCTTCCTTCAGGGCAATCCTTGGCATAGTGCCCTGTCTTCCCGCACTTAAAGCAAGTAACTTGACTTAGGTCTCTTTTGATGGGTGTGGCTGGGTTGGAGCGGTTCTGATTGTTGTTAGCTCTGTTCCCGTTTCCATTCTTAGCACCATTGTGATTATGCGATCCTCCTCCAGTGTGGTTGTGACCTCCATGCTTATGAACAAGTCCTCCCGAGTTCGGGGTTAGGCGAGTTTTCTGCTGAGTTCCTGAGTTATACTTCCCTTGTCCGTACTTCCTCTTACGGCTCTCAATCTTCTGCTGCTTCCCTTCAATCATAAGAGCCTTATCTACCAACTCCTGGTAGTTGTTCAAGGTTGCTGCCATCAACTGCATGCTCATCTCATCATTTAGCCCTTCCATAAACTTCTCTTGCTTCGCGGCGTCTGTGACCACATCATCAGGGGCATAGCGAGATAACTTGCTAAACTCATCCACGTACTGAGCCACAGTACGGTTCCCCTGGCGTAAGTTGCGGAACTCCCGCTTCTTCATCTGCATAGCTCCAGTTGAGACATGAGCTGTGCGGAAAGCTTGCTGAAATTGGTCCCATGTCACCGTGGCTATGGGATAGGTGATAGTGTAATTCTCCCACCATGATGCTGCTGGTCCATCCAACTGATGTGTGGCAAAACGCACCTTCTCAGCATCAGTGCATCTCGCAGTGGTTAACTCCCTTCCAATCATGCGGAGCCAATCATCTGCAACTATAGGCTCGGTGCTGCTGGAAAACACCGGCGGTTGTAGCCTTAGAAAGAGGGCTAGGTTGTACACTGGTGGCGGGTTGTTGTTGTTGTTGCCCTGGTTCTGAACTAGCAATTGCATCAAAGTATTCTGCTGCTGGAACAACTGGGTGAGCTCTGGTGGGAAAACAAAACCGGGGTCATGTCTTGGAGGCATCTGATGGGTTTAGATGGAAGAGATTAGAATAGAAAAGGGGGTCTAATGAGAAGGCACTACCCATATGCACATGAGACAAACACAATCATTTCACTCAATCAATCAAGCAAGGGCATACAGGCGGTCTAGAACTATTACAAAAGTGTTCAACTACTACTAAATACATGGGGGAATACTACTAATATATGGTGGTCATCTAGAAATTTTGATCGGTGGAAGACTCCATGATGTCAGCTCCAGCTTCGCCTTCAAAGTTATCCTCACTAGGATCGGAATCAGTGTCATCGATGATGATGTAGTTGTCCGGGCAAGTGGAATTGTCGTCTTCTACTCCCGGTGCTGGTCCTCCCATGAATACTCCGATCTTCTTAACTAGGTCGTCATTCTTCTCCAGTAGTGTCTTGATTTCCTCCTCATATCCATCGCGTGTAAACTTAAATTCTTCCTCCAACTCGATGATCCTAGTCTTCGCCTTCTTCAAGTCCATCATGTCTGCGCACATCTGGTTCTCCTGACGTCGAATGTGCTGGTTTAACTCCTAGATGTAAGATGCAATGGATCTATCCTTCTTGGTGCTGATTACTTCCCATTGCTCGTCTCGGCGCCCACATATTTGGTAGATAGTGTCCTTGAGTTCCCTGTTGTAGACTTCTCCAATGCGTCCCATGGTAATGTGAGCTGCCATACTCTTTCCTAAACTCTAGGTTGGTGCATCGAAGGAAAACTCTATGGGTTTAGTGACCGGCGTGAAGGTCCTTCCTGGAACTTGTACTTGAATCATCCAGTGCTCCTCCTCTGGTAAGGTGGCGTTGTACGTCCCGGTGAAGCTTGGTATTCCAATGTTCAAGTACCTAGTGACTTCCTTCAGGTGGCGTCCAAATGGTGTGTCTTCATCCGGTTGTGCAAACTTGTTCCTTGCACCCGCCATCCTAAAGAGTAGAAAATGGAGAGGAGTCAGAAATGAGAAGAGAAGTGTGACCTATGGTTTAGCTTAGTGGTCGTGTCCTACACTCAGCGTGTGCTCTGATACCATCTTGTAGCGACCTAACCTCAAATAGTCAAGTCTCTGTGTTTCAGTATCATCCCTGGATCGGTAATGCTGACACACACAGTACTCAAAGGATTTATAACAGAGTAGCAATCACACACTTATTACATCGAATGTCTCAAAAGAGAACTTATTACAATAATATGGCTTACGGCCATCTAATGCGATAACAGCGGAAGGCTTGGAAGATAAAGTGAGTCCATCAACTCCAACGACATAGCTGAGCTGCACGGCAACGACCTAACGAACCTTACTGCTTGTTTGAAAAGTCTGCAACATAAGACGTTGCAGCCCGAGAACGGGTCAGCACATGGAATATGCTGGCAATGTAACACAGTAGAGCAAGAACAGAATAATGCTATCACTACATGCATATTTGGCTGGTGGAAAGCTCTATGGTTAAAGTTTTTGCAAAAAGCCAATTTTTCCCTACAACAAAGGAATAGATTTTAATTTAACTATCATGGTAGTTGAACAAATATTGAGAAGGTAACCCCAACTCAATCCCAATTAAAGTAATTAACAACCCAACAATATTAATTAAGAGTGATGAGATACATGTGATAACTCAAGTACTAGCTACTCAAGATTGTCCATAACCAGGGACACGGCTAATCATGATTAGTTTGTACACTCTACAGAGGTTTGCGCGCTTTTCCCCACAAGACTTGATAGCCTCCATTGGATTTCTCGCACTACATGGTGTTTGAGAAACGGATGACCGAGACACAGTCTTTCAGAAACACTAACTCTCTACTTCGGGTAGACCATACCAAACCTACAAGACCCACTACCTGCTGATCTACCTCTTCAAGAGCTTCACGTAACTTACTCAACTATGCTAGAGCCCATAATAGCTTGTGGCTGCACATGGAAGTTTCTAGCATGAATCATCTTAGTTCCCTTTGAGCCTGGGTGGCGGTCCCTAGGAAGATCACACGGTTACCCCGGGATTTCCAAAAAAACAGACAACACTGGGTTCCCTAGGTGCCTCAATCGACCCAGATGTTAATTTAAGTTGCCACCTTAAGTTGAACCATTAATTAATAACCTCACATCTGTCATGGATTTCACTCAAACCCAAACCACGTCTACGAGCATAGCATAGCATAGCAATATAAGCAACGCGTAGAAGTAACTCCCAAAGGTTTGATAGTAACAGGGCAATAGGTTCTACCTCAACAACTACTTCCCAACCCACAAGTTAATGACATCCTAATCATGCTATGTTTTAGGATTGGAACTAATGCATAAAAATTGGGTATGAAAAGAGTATGATCAATGTGTTACGTGCCTTATTGACGATCTGCAAAACCTAGGGATTCGTAGTAGCACGCTTCGCACTCCAGGTGTTCTATCGCAAACAAACAATAACATACATAAGCAACAAGCAAAGATGCATGAGCAAAACTCAAATACGAGAGGTTGACAAGAAATTTCAACTTAAGAACTCCGGTTGCAAAAAGAATCAAATCAAATGGAGCAACGAAACTCAAACGGCAAAAGAAATAAGATCCGTTTACTAATCTGAACTAAGGTCAAATTTTACAGTACCGAAATCTTGTTCAAGTTGATTAAATAGAAAGAGGGTCTTGAGACGAAGATCTACGGGCTTGAATCGCCTGATTCCGACTAACGAGCGAAAAGATAAACAGAAACTAAGATCGGATCAGAAATCACGATAAAAAATAACCGCGGATAAATACGATAAAAAGAAAACTGACGAACAGACGAACGAATGAACGTTCGTTAACTGTAACTAACAGGCGAAAATCGTTCGCTAAGACGAACGTACGGACGAACATCCGCTAAAAAGAAAAACTGAAAAAAAAACTAGCGAACCAAAAAAAACGGATCTAGGGTTTCTAAAAAAACGAACAATTTTAAAAAAAACCAGTGGTCTCGGATCCGGCGAGGTACCTCCGGTGAGGGGCTCCGGCGAGGTACCTCCGGTGAGGGGCTCCGGCGAGGTGGTGGGGCAATGGGGCGGCGGCTCGCGGGCAGCGGCAAGCGGCGGCGGCGGCGCTCGGCTGCGGCGGCGGCGAGGCGCGGCAGGCGGCGGCTCGAGGCGCGGCGGTGGTGCTGCGGTGGTGGTGGTTCGGGGCGGCGGGGCGGCGGCTTATCAAGAGGGGGGCGGCTGCTTGGGGGAGGGGGCAAGGCAGCGGCGACGGAGAGGAGTCCGGCTCGGACTCCAAGTCCGGGTCGGCGGCGGCGGTGGCGCGCGCGCGGGGAGGCGGTGGCGGCGGCGGCTGGGCGGGTGGCCTGGCTGAGTTTCGGCCCAGTCGAGCGTGGGAGTTTTTTTAAAAAAAAATTCGCCGACAGAAATAAAATCCTAGAAAATAAAATAAAAATCTAAAAATGCCAAAACAAATTTTCACCGTCTAAATAAAATATTTAGAACGAGATGAACATTTTCTTGGCCCTAAAATGCAATTTTGAAAATGTGCAATTTTTCTAATGCAAATAAAATCCAAATAAAATCAAATAAATGATTTTAATATTTTTCCTCCAATATTTCAATTATTTTGGAGAAGTCATATTATCTCCTCTCATATCTTTTAATATGAATTATTTTTTGGAGAGGAAAATAATTAAAATCAAAATCCTCGTTTCATTATTTGATAAAAAATCAAATATGAAAACCGGGAAATCCCCAACTCTCTCCGAGGTTCCTTGAGTTGCTTAGGATTTTCGAGGATTGCAGAGCGGAAATGCAATAAAAATATGATATGCATGGATGACCTATGTATAACATACCAAATTGAAAATTTGGGATGTTACATCTTGATATAGATTGCAATCCTTCAAGTCCTATTATTCTTGGTAGACCTTTCCTTCGAACGATTGGTGCAATTATTTATATGAAGGAAGGGAATATTAGATTCCAATTTCCATTAAGGAAAGGCATGGAACACTTCCATAGAAAGAAAATAAAATTACCTTATGAATCTATTATGAGAGCCACTTATGGATTCCTTACCAAAGATGGCAATACCTAGATCTATCTTCGCTTTTATGCCTAGCTAGGGGCGTTAAACGATAGCGCTTGTTGGGAGGCAACCCAATTTTATTTTTTATTCCTTGCTTTTTGCTCCTGTTTAGTAATAAATAATTTATCTAGCCTATGCTTTGGTTGTGTTTTTGTGTTTAATTATTGTTTGTGCCAAGTAGAACCGTTGGGAAGACTTGGGGAAAGTCTTTTTGATCTTACTGTAAAAAACAGAAACTTTAGCGCTCACGAGAATTGCTGCCATTTTTATTTGGAAAGTGTTATTTAGTTAATTCTTTATGAATATGATTAATAGATAAATTCCTCACGTCCAGAAACTTATTTTAGAATTTTTGGGGTTACAGAAGTTTGCGTTAGCTACAAATTACTACAGACTGTTCTGTTTTCGATAGATTCTGTTTTTCGTGTGTTGTTTGCTTATTTTGATGAATCTATGGCTAGTAAAATAGTTTATAAACCATAGAGAAGTTGGAATACAGTAGGTTTAACACCAATATAAATAAAGAATGAGTTCATTACAGGACCTTGAAGTGGTGTTTTGTTTTCTTTCGCTAATGGAGCTCACGAGATTTTCTATTTTGAGTTTTGTGTTGTGAAGTTTTCAAGTTTTTGGTTAAGTTTTGATGGATTATGGAACAAGGAGTGGCAAGAGCCTAGTCTTGGGCATGCCCATGGCACCCCAAGGTAAAATTCAAGGACACTCAAAAGCATACGCTTGGGGATGCCCCGGAAGGCATCCCCTCTTTCGTCTTCGTCTATCGGTAACTTTACTTGGAGCTATATTTTTATTCACCACATGATATGTATTTTGCTTGGAGCGTCCTGTATTATTTGAGTATTTGCTTTTTAGTTTACCACAATCATCCGTAATGTACACACCTTTTGAGAGAGACTCACATGATTTTAAAATTATTAGAATACTCTATGTGCTTCACTTATATCTTTTGAGTTATATAGTTTTTGCTCTAGTGCTTCACTTATATCTTTTAGAGCATGGCGGTGGTTTTATTTTATAGAAACTATTGTTCTCTCATGCTTCACTTAGATTATTTTGAGAATCCTACAAAACAGCATGGTAATTTTCTTTAATTATGATAGGCATTCAAGATTAGTGAAAAAAATCTTATGAGTGTGTTGAATACTATGAGAAGTTTGATACTTGATAATTGTTTTGAGATATGGAGATGGTGATATTAGAGTCATGCTAGTTGAGTAGTTGTGAATTTGAGGAATACTTGTGTTGAAGTTTGTGATTCCCGTAGCATGCACGTATGGTGAACCGTTATGTGACAAAATCAGAGCATGATTTATTTATTGATTGTCTTCCTTATGAGTGGCGGTCAGGGACGAGCGATGGTCTTTTCCTACCAATCTATCCCCCTAGGAGCATGCGCGTAATACTTTTTTTCGATAACTAATAGATTTTTGCAATAAGTATGTGAGTTCTTTATGACTAATGTTGAGTCCATGGATTATACACACTCTTACCCTTCCACCATTGCTAGCCTCTCTAATACCGCGCACTTTTCGCCGGTATCATATTCCCACCATATACCTTCCTCAAAACAGCCACCATACCTACCTATCCTGGCATTTCCATAGCCATTCCAAGATATATTGCCATGCAACTTTCCACCGTTCCGTTTACTATGACACGCTCCATCATTGTCATATTGCTTTGCATGACCATGTAGTTGACATTGTATTTGTGGCAAAGCCACCGTTCATAATTCTTTCATACATGTCACTCTTCATTCATTGCATATACCGGTACACCACCGGAGGCATTCACATAGAGTCATATTTTGTTCTAAGTATTGAGTTGTAATTGTTGAGTTGTAAGTAAATAAAAGTGTCATGCTCATCATTTTTAGAGCATTGTCCCAAGTGAGTAAAGGATGATGGAGACTATGATTCCCCCACAAGTCGGGATGAGACTCCGGACTAAATAAAAAAAGAGGCCATAAAAAAGAGAGAAAAGGCCTAAATAAAAAGATGAGAGAAAAATAGAGAAGGGACAATGCTACTATCCTTTTACCACACTTGTGCTTCAAAGTAGCACCATGATCTTCATGATAGAGAGTCTCCTATGATATCACTTTCATATACTAGTGGGAATTTTTCATTATAGAACTTGGCTTGTATATTCCAATGACGGGCTTCCTCAAAATGCCCTAGGTCTTCATGAGCAAGCGAGTTGGATGCACACCCACTTAGTTCCTTTTGTTGAGCTTTCATATACTTATAGCTCTAGTGCATCCATTGCATGGCAATCCCTACTCACTCACATTGATATCTATTAATGGGCATCTCCATAGCCTGTTGATACGCCTAGTTGATGTGAGACTATCTTCTCCTTTGTTGTCTTCTCCACAACCACCATTCTATTCCACATATAGTGCTATGTCCATGGCTCATGCTCATGTATTGCATGAAGATTGAAAAAGTTTGAGAACACCAAAAGTATGAAACAATTGATTGGCTTGTCATCAGGGTTGTGCATGATTTAAATAATTTTTGTGGTGAAGATAGAGCATAGCCACACTATATGATTTTGTAGGGATAACTTTCTTTGGCCATGTTATTTTGAGAAGACATAATTGCTTAGTTAGTATGCTTGAAGTATTATTATTTTTATGTCAATATTAAACTTTTGTCTTGAATCTTTCGGATCTGAATATTCATACCACAATTAAGAGAATTACATTGAAATTATGCCAAGTAGCATTCCACATAAAAAAATTATGTTTTTATCATTTACCTACTCGAGGACGAGCAGGAATTATTGGGCTTTATAATACACTTTTATATTATTTTTGGGGCTAACCTATTAACCGGAGGCCCAACCCAGAATTGTTGTTTTTTGCCTATTTCAGAGTTTCACAGAAAAAGAATATCAAACAGAGTCCAAACGGAATGAAACCTTCAAGAACGTGTTTTTGGAACGAACGTGATCCAGATGACTTGGACCCTACGTCAAGAAAGCTACCAAGAAGGCATGAGGTAGGGGGGCGCGCCTACCCCCCCCCCCCAGGTGCGCCCTCCACCCTCGTGGGGCCCACGTGGCTCCACTGACGTACTTCTTCCTCCTATATATACCTACATACCCCCAAACTACCAGATACGGAGCCAAAAACCTAATTCCACCGCCGCAACCTTCTGTACCCGTGAGATCCCATCTTGGGGCCTTTTCCGGGGCTCCGCCAGAGGGGGCATCGATCACGGAGGGCTTCTACATCAACACTATAGCCTCTCCGATGATGTGTGAGTAGTTTACCTCAGACCTTCAGGTCCATAGTTGTTAGCTAGATGGCTTCTTCTCTCTCTCTCTTTGGATCTCAATACAACATTCTCCATGATTCTCGTGGAGATCTATTCGATGTAATCTTCTTTTGCGGTGTGTTTGTTGAGACCAATGAATTTTGGGTTTATGATCAAGTTTATCTATGAACAATATTTGAATCTTCTACGAATTCTTTTATGTATGATTGGTTATCTTTGCAAGTCTCTTCGAATTATCAGTTTGGTTTGGCCTACTAGATTGATCTTTCTTGCAATGGGAGAAGTTCTTAGCTTTGGGTTCAATCTTGCAGTGTCCTTTCCCAGTGACAATAGGGGCAGCAAGGCACGTATTGTATTGTTGCCATCGAGGATAACAAGATGGGGTTTATATCATATTGCATGAGTTTATCCCTCTACATCATGTCATCTTACTTAAAGCGTTACTCTGTTCCTTTCAACTTAATACTCTAGATGCATGCTGGATAGCGGTCGATGTGTGGAGTAATAGTAGTAGATGCAGGCAGGAGTCGGTCTACTTGTCTCGGACGTGATGCCTATATACATGATCATACCTGGATATTCTTATAACTATGCTCAATTCTGTCAATTGCTCAACAGTAATTTGTTTACCCACCGTCATACTTATACTCTTGAGAGAAGCCACTAGTGAAACCTATGGCCCCGGGTCTCTTTTCCATCATATTAATCTCCCGTTAACAAGCTATTTTTGGTGCCGTTTTTATTTTGCTTTATTAACTTTGCATCTTTATCGTAAAAATACCAAAAATATTATCTTATCATATCTATCAGATCTCACTTTCGTAAGTGACCATGAAGGAATTGGCAACCCCTTTATTGCGTTGGTTGCGAGGATTTTATTTGTTTGTGTAGGTGCGAGGGGCTCGTGTGTGGCCTCCTACTGGATTGATACCTTGGTTCTCAAAAACTGAGGGAAATACTTATGCTACTTTGCTGCATCTCCCTTTCCTCTTCAAGGGAAAACCAACGCAGTGCTCAAGAGGTAGCATGCATCAATACCAGTTTGAACAGCTATATTTGGTTCCAGTTATGCCTGGTGTAGTTAACACATGCCCTTTGTTTTAGTTTTACACATTTATCTAGTGTGATGTTTAAGCATTACCTATGTTCCATTCATTTTCAACAATACCAGTTTGAATTGCAACATTTGATGGTTGTTAAGCCTGTTGTCGGTAGCATTGCCGTCCATTTTATATGTGGTTTAACAACATGCTGAAACCAACACATTCAAGCTATCATTTGTAGATGATGTTGTTTACCTTTGCTGTATTGTTTAATGTTAAGGTTGATGTACTTATCATGCCTTTCCACTACTTATGCAGGACAACAACGGGAGTGGCCACCATTTTCCGCCGAGGTTAGTTACATCCCTCGGCTTGTACTCCCCCCGTTGTTCCATAATGTAGTGCATATAGATCCATGCCTGGATACTTGTTAGCTTCTAATATTAACTTGTTGCTTGTAGGTACATATCCCCTTGGCAAGGATCCACGCATCGGCCCTTTTTGCGTATGGGGCAATGAGATATTCTTGAACAAGCATCAAGTGAGGAAACTGATAAGGATTATTAGAAAAAAAATAGATGAATGGTGGCAAGCAAATTATTTGTTTATGCTCTATCCAACACAACAGTGAGATGTAGGATGGTAACTAGAAACCCTGCAACCTTCTCTTTTTACTGCCCATAATGAGTTGTTAGACAACAATGTCTGAATCTTTTTTGTTCGCAGTAGTTCCCAAAGCAGTTCACTCAAGATTACCATGCAAAGTACAAGATTGGTGGACACGCAATGAAGGTTAAACTATTTCATCCAGATATAATGAGCATCGAGAAGTCCTAATGAAGACAGTGAAGGATGGATGGGCAGCCATCACAAGGGGTTGGCCTAGAGTTGCACGCGCATTACGCATGGAGGAGGGCATAATATGGGCATTCCTCTTCACCTTCTCTAGCACCCAGAATGTCTTTCGTCTCTCTCTTTATAGTATTTAGTACAACTTTGGTTCATCATTCTTTACTTGGTGCTTCTGTAGTTCTTCAATATATGTACATGTACATCGAATTATGCATTCGTGGTTGAACCTATATTTGTAATAAACATGGTTGGATATAAAATAAGCGATTACCTACTTTAAAATTCAAAACATGTGATTTTTCAATTAGGGATTACACTGCACACGGTTTGTGAAAGCAAAACGTCTGTGATAGACGTGGAGATTAGACACGTTTCTAGGATCCACTACGTGTGCGATCAATCCCTACTGCACACAAGATCAGCCAAGAAAAAACGTGTGCGATTAACAACAGCATCACACACAGTTCTTTCTTATAAAATGTTTGCGATATTCACCTTATCACACAAGCTTTCAAATTATGGATTGTTTGTGATGTTGTGCACATCACAAACATTTGGTCATAGAAGAACGTGTGCGATAGGTCGACCATCCAACGTGGGAACAACGAATAAATCGTGTGGGTGTATTCAAGCTTCGCATATAGTTTTATAGCGACAATTGTGTGCGCTCTTACATCGAATCGTACACAGTCCAGGAAAAGTAAATCTGTGTGATTGTCTACTTCTATAATCATGACTTTTTGTGCTGGGTCGCGCATTGTAAACGTAACACCGCAGAATACCGACCGCAATGGCAATGCGGGCACAAATGAGTAGGGAGTACGGTATATGCATCAAGGCTCCTATCCTCGATGGTTTCTGAAGGAAATATGCCCTCGAGGCTATAATAAAGTTATTATTTATTTCCTTATATCATGATAAATGTTTATTATGCATGCTAGAATTGTATTAACCGGAAACATAATACATGTGTGAATACATAGACAAACAGAGTGTCACTAGTATGCCTCTACTAGACTAGCTCGTTAATTAAAGATGGTTATGTTTCCTAACCATAGGCATGAGTTGTCATTTGATTAACGGGATCACATCATTAGGAGAATGATCTGATTGACTTGACCCATTCCGTTAGCTTAGCACTCGATCGTTTAGTATGTTGCTATTGCTTTCTTCATGACTTATACATGTTCCTATGACTATGAGATTATGCAACTCCCTTTTACCAGAGGAACACTTTGTGTGCTACCAAACGTCACAACTTAACTGGGTGATTATAAAGGTGCTCTATATGTGTCTCCAAAGGTACTTGTTGGGTTGGCGTATTTCAAGATTAGGATTTGTCACTCCGATTGTCGGAGAGGTATCTCTGGGCCCTCTCGGTAATACACATCACTTAAGGCTTGCAAGGATTGCAACAAATGAGTTAGTTGCGGGATGATGTATTACAGAACGAGTAAAGAGACTTGCTGGTAACGAGATTGAACTAGGTATTGAGATACCGACGATCGAATCTCGGGCAAGTAACATACCGATGACAAAGGGAACAACATATTTTGTTATGCGGTCTGACCGATAAAGATCCTTGTAGAATATGTGGGAGCCAATATGAGCATCTAGGTTCCGCTATTGGTTATTGACCGGAGACGTGTCTCGGTCATTTCTACATAGTTCTCGAACCCATAGGGTCCGCACGCTTAACGTTTCGATGACAGTTATATTATGAGTTTATATGTTTTGATGTACCAAAGGTTGTTCGGAGTCCCGGATGTGATCACGGACATGACGATGAGTCTTGAAATGGTCTACACATGAAGATTGATATATTGGAAGCCTATGTTTGGATATCGGAAGTGTTCCGGGTGAAATCGGGATTTTACCGGAGTACCGGGAGGTTACCGAAACCCCCCGGGAGCTTAATGGGCCATAGTGGGCCTTGTGGAGAAGAGGAGAGGCGGCCAGGGCAGGGCCGCACGCCCCTCCCCCAAGTCCAAATAGGACAAGGAGAAGGGGGCGGCGCCCCCCCCCCCCTTTCCTTCCTCTCTCCCTCCTCTTTCCCCCTCCACTCCTAGTCCAACAAGGAAAAGAGAGGGAGTCCTACTCCCGGTAGGAGTAGGACTCCTCATGGCATGCCCCCTCTAGGCCGGCCGCACCTTCCCCCTTGCTCCTTTATATACGGGGGCAGGGGGCACCGTAGAGACACAACAATTGATCGTTTGATCTTTTAGCCGTGCGGTGCCCCCCTCCACCATAGTCCACCTCGACAATACTGTAGCGGTGCTTAGGCGAAGCCCTGCGTCGGTAGAACATCATCATCATCACCACGCCGTCGTGCTGACGAAACTCTCCCTCAACACTCGGCTGGATAGGAGTTCGAGGGACATCATCAGGCTGAACGTGTGCTGAACTCGGAGGTGTCGTGCGTTATGTACTTGATTGGTCGGATCGTCAGGACGTACGACTACATCAACCGCGTTGTGCTAACGCTTCCGCTTTCAGTCTACGAGGGTACGTGGACAACACTCTCCCCTCTCGTTGCTATGCATCACCATGATCTTGCGTGTGCGTAGCAATTTTTTTGAAATTACTACATTCCCCAACAGTGGCATCCGAGCCAGGTTTTATGCATAGATGTCATATGCACGAGTAGAACACAAGTGAGTTGTGGGCGATATAAGTCATACTTCTTACTAGCATGTCATACTTTGGTTCGGCAGTATTGTTGGATGAAGCGGCCTGGACCAACATTATGTGTACGCTTACGCGAGACTGGTTCTACCGACGTGCTTTGCACACAGGTGGCTGGCGGGTGTCAGTTTCTCCAACTTTAGTTGAACCGAGTGTGGCTACGCCCGGTCCTTGCGAAGGTTAAAATAGCACCAACTTGACAAACTATCGTTGTGGTTTTGATGCATAGGTAAGAACGATTCTTGCTAAGCCCGTAGCAGCCACGTAAAATTTGCAACAACAAAGTAGAGGACGTCTAACTTGTTTTTGCAGGGCATGTTGTGATATGATATGGTCAAGACATGATGCTAAATTTTATTGTATGAGATGATCATGTTTTGTAACCGAGTTATCGGCAACTGGCAGGAGCCATATGGTTGTCGCTTTATTGTATGCATTGCAGTTGCCCTTTAATGCTTTACTTTATCACTAAGCGGTAGTGTCAGGGGTTGGGTGCGGCATATGCCAAAGGATGGCTTATCATGGTGGGAGCGAGTAGAACGTCGCCAATGCCTGGAAACGGGATAAGGCTAAGGCATGCACGCTGGCGAATCTTACCCAGCTTCGGGGCTCTCCGTGGAGATAACACCCCTACTATTGATCTGCGGGGTCTCCGCATGATCACTTTGGCAAAGTGTGTACACGGTTGCTCCTTGAGCTGTTTCCTAGAGGTAGGAGAAGGCTAGGCTAGCTCTCTCCTTCCTATATGATCTGGTCTAGTGCTAATGGATTCCAACCCTTTGCATGGGTGCCCTGGGGGTTTATATAGGCCTACCCCCAGGGGTACAATGGTAATCCGGCTGGATGCGGGCCCAGCCGTCAGTCTCTCTGGCCGACGTCTTATCCGCCGACTCATGGGGCCTGCCAACTGGCTCGGTACGGAGCCGACAGGCCGCGTCCGCCGCAGGCGGGTCTTGCCGGTTGCAGATTACTGTAGCCATGCTTCTAATGATGCGGGCTCGGTCATGGGGTCGTGGCAACAGCTCCGCGTCTGGCGGGCGATCACTGTTGGCCACTCCCTGTCGCGTCTGGTTAATGGCGCGTGGGGCCCGTGGGAGGGGCCGGCCGACTCCTGGGGGCCGACTCCCCATTGGGCCGACTGGTAGCGCTCTCGCCGTCTTCCATACGCCCGCCGACTGGTGGGACCCGTCGTCCCTGGGTCGTATCGGCAGGCCGTCGTGGGCACAGGACTCCGCCCTCTGGGGCTGATGTCAGGGCTGACATGGCAACAGTGTCGCGTCGGGCGGAGATCTCCGCGGGTACGGCGTACTGTGGCCACGCCTGCCCTTGGAAAAGGGTGGGAGTGGACCTTACTGTGGCCACTCCCCGTCTCGTCCCTCTTTATGAGGGCATGGGGGTTGTTGGCGTCACGGGCTGACTCCCCATGGCCGGCTTCTCTAGAAGTCGCCAGTCAGTAGTCGGCTCATCCTGAAGTCATCCTCGGGACTCGGCCGCGAGTGGGCAGTCGGCTGCCTCGTCGCCGACTCTCAGAAGGCGGCTCTTCGTCCTGGGGTCTTGAGGGGGCAGCCTGCCCCGATGTCTTGAAAGGTTCTGGGCCTGGGTTAGCCTACCCGTGGCCCATTACTCCGACAGTAGTCCCCGAAGCTGGTGAGGCACCGAGGGCGATATGTCGAGGAGTCTCAATAGTTTCTTCTTTCCGGCGGTTGGATCTGGTCCTCGCTAGCCGTCTTCTGTCAAGCCGACTAGTTGGAGCCAGACTTGCTTAAGGCCGACTTGCCCCTGAAAAAGTTTGAACGTCGCGGCGGAGTCCAGGCGGCGTGCCTGATAAGCCTCCAGGTTGCCGCCCGTTGTGGACCCGTCGCGAGGCGCCACGTGGCTGAGCCAGTCTGCCCACCCACGCGCGCGACGGGACAGGCCTACAGGTGGGGCCCGCCACTACCGCGCCTCGGCATGTGAACGGATCCGTTGTGGCCGTGCGGACGGTTGGGGTTCCCACGCAGTTACTGCACGCAGTAACTTCGTGTGGTAAATCGTGGGGGTCGTGGGGTCCTGGGCACAGTTAATCCCACGACTGCCCCATCGGCTTCTCAGCCCACGAGCCTATAAGTAGGCGGGGGGAGGGGGCGGCGAAGCACGCGCGCCCATCCTCCCTACTCCCTTTCGCTCCTTCTTGCTTCTTCTTCCTCTCGCCGCTGCTGCTCCGAACCACGCCGCGCCCGCAGCGATGAGCTCTTCCTCCGCCGCCGCGCCTCCTGCTGTGCGCTCCGGAGTGTGGGACGGCTCCGAGGTCGATGACCACGACGTCGAGATCCTCCGCAAGACACGGCGGCTGCCCGGCAGGGGCTTAGTGCAGGTCCGCCTCGCGCCGGAGGGGGAAATATCGCCGGCGCCGGAGGAGGGCGAGCGGGTCATATTCCGCTCGCACCTTATGCGCGGCCTGGGGCTGCCGGCGAGCGGCTTCTTCCGCTCCTTCTTGGAGTTCCACGGGCTCCAGCCGCACCACCTTACTCCGAACACGGTGGTGCTGCTGGCTGCCTTCGCCACCCTGTGTGAAGGCTTCCTCGGTGTTCTCCCCATCATCGAGCTCTGGGGGTGAGTTCTTCCAGTCCAAGCTTGGCACACACGTCGCCGGCGTGTCGGCCCAGTGCGGAGTGTTTATCCTGATGCGGAGATCAGTGGCCGACAATCCGTTTCCCACCATCGTGCTGATTAAGTCGGTGAAGATGTGGCAGCGGTCCTACTTTTATGTGAAGAACATCGCCTCGGAAGGCGACTAGGTCAACCTGCCGGCTTACGAAGCCGGCGCGCCGGCTGGAAGGCTCCCTAGCTGGTCACACCGAGCTAGGACGTTGTTTCCTGCTGGTGCCGCCGCCATCGCGCGACTCCAAGTGCTGACGCGGTCGGAGGGCTTGACCGGGGCCGACTTGCTGGCCGCCTTTGTGGCGCGCCGAGTCCTCCCACTCCAAGGCCGACCTCACCTGATCTGCCAGATGAGCGGTCATCGGGACCCGAGTCGGATGTGCTCCAAGGACATGCCTCACGCGGAGGTGGCGGACACGGTGAACGACATCGCGAACTGCGGTCTCACGGTGGATTGGCGGTTCGGCAAGGAGCCGTACTCACACGCCAACCCCCCGCCTGTAAGTCGTCTTCCTTCTTCTTCTGCTTCTTTCGTTGCCGAGTCCGACTTTTCCAGTCTGACCGTTTTTGGTTTTTTGAATCAGAACCCTCTCGTCCATCCTTCGGCCGGCACCACGGGGCCGGCTCGTTAGTTTGTCCCCGATCAGGCGGAGAGCGACGTCGATGATCCTGACTTGCGGGCGGCGGCCATGGAGGCCGACGCCGAGGGGGGAGGAGGAGAAGCAGGCGGCTCCAGGCCCACGGCCACTTTTGCCGACTGGCCCGATGACAATGCCGAGGGAGAAGTCGCCCCGCGCCACCAGCCAAAGGTTGGCCAGCCAAGCGCGAGTTCCTCCATCGTCTTGGACGCTCAAGGCAGTGCGAATAAGTGCCAGGCCGGGCCGAGTACACTTGGTGGCCGGTCGAAGAAGTTTAAGGGAGCGGCCGCCGCGACCAAGCGGGAAGAGGCGGCCGCGAAAGCCAACCGCTTCTGCAAGGAAGTGAAGAAGCTGTCGCTGGTCTCTGCGTAAGCGCCTCCGTCCCTTATCTTTATTTTCTCTTTGTTGATCTTGTCTGAGTCTTTCATATGATTCCCTCGCTTCAGGGCTCCCCTCACTCTTGAGAGGGTTGCCGCCGCCTCCGTTATGGAGTCGGCGGAGACGTCTGCCACTACTCGGCGGATTGACCCCGCCGCCGACCTCCGGGAGGCAACGGAGCGGAACGCGCAGGAGAAGTGGAAGGAGGAAGAGGCCGCCCGCCTGAAGAAAGCGGAGGCCGAGAAGGCGGAGGCCTCCGCCCTGAAAAAGCTGGAGGAGGCCGAGGCCGCCGTCGCGGCAAGGCGCCAGGCTAAGGAAGTCGCGCACCGGCGGTCGGCGGTGTTCGTCACCCCTCTGAACTCTGCGCCGCCGCCCCCGGAGTTCACGGGGCAGTCAGGGGAAGCCGGCGGCGAGTTCCCGATCATGGAGAGGGGCGGCGGCGACGCCTCCATGCCAGATGCGATCGTGCCGCCGCCGCCGTCCCCGCCGCCGTCTAGGAGCGCGCAAGGCAAACAGCCGGCGGACCGCTCCTTGCCGCCGACTGAAGACGAGGTCGTGGCGAGGCTACTCCTTCAAGTCGGCTCGCCAACGTGCCGCCGTCTTGAGAAGGCGACTTCGGCACCACGCCCCTTGGAGACCGGCACCGCCAGCTCGACGATCCCAGACGCCGAAGCGACGAGCGCCACGCCCATTGGGTGGGTGCGAGGAGGCGGCATGGGCCCGCTGAACCAGGCGCTTCTGGATGTCCAGACAAAGCTGCGAGCTGAGAGCGACGCTATCCAAAACTGTACCAAGGTGCACCTGGCGTCGCGGGCAGCCATCCGGGTATGCTTTCTCCTTTGTCTTTGTTTTCTTGTTCTTCTCTGTGGGGACGCGCCAGCTCACCCACTGGATGTAGTCCCCGAGTTTCGGGCCGGCTGCTGAGCAGGCGGCCCGGAACTCCAATTGGCGAGTTCTAGGTACTAACTTTTGTCTGAAATACTTGTCACAGGACTATCACAACCTCCGTGTTACCGCCTTCAACCGCAACGTTGAAGAGCTGGGCAAGCGGACCGCCGACTTGTCGGAGAGCCGGAGTGAGTCTTTTTTCTTCTTTACGGGGGCGCGCTGGCGCACCCGCGGGCTGTAGTCCCCGAGATTCGGGCTGACTGCTGAGCAGTCGGGCCGGATCTCCCCAGCGACCTTCTTTGTTGATGATTTAACACCTTCTTTCTTCTTTCTCTTCAGAGGCCAACGCCACTCTTCAACAGCAGCTGAGCGAAGCCAACACCGCGTTGCGCGCCAAGGGGGAGGAGTGCAGCAAGCTCGCCGCAGAGCGCGATCCGCTGGCCGCACAATTGGTAGAGCAGAAGGAGTTGCTTAAGAAGACGCAGAAGGAGGCGGAAGAAGAGGAGGCCGCCCTCCTAGCCGAGTTCGCGAGCGAGCGCTCCTCCTGGACTGACAAGGAGGCAATGCTGGCCTCCGGCTTCCACGAGATCGAGGACCTCGTCGACGGTGAGCTTCTTTGCTTTCCTTCTTCGAGCTGCCGACTATAGGTCGAGCCGACTCCTGGTTTTTTGACTTGTTCTTCATTTTTTTCGTCTTGGCAGACTTCTTCCCCGGCCACTCGCAGGCCGCCAATCAAGCTATCGAGGCTGATCGTGAGGGGTGGAGGGCAGATGGCACGGAGATCGCCGCCGATGCCCCCCGGACCCTTAACGAGCATATTCTGAGCATTGGGGCTCGTCAACGTGTCGGCGCGCAAGCGATCGTTGCCCTGTGGCCAGACGTGCAAGCTCCGCGCACCCCCAGTCTGACTGCCGACTAGCTGGAGGTCGCGGCTTGTCGTCTTGAGGCCTGGAAGGGTTCCTCGGCCCAGGCTGGAGCACGTCGAGCCTTGGAATTTGTCAAGGCGTGGTATCCAGGGCTGGACCTAGACCGGCTGGCCACACTCCGGTCATAGGCCCAGCCGGAGCTGGCAGCCGCGGAAGACGCCCTTGTCAAGCGCGCGGCAGCAATCGCCGAGTACACCAACACCAGCATCTTTGTCCCCGAGCGGGCTGAAGACGGCGGGGGGGTACCGCCGGAGTGGTTTGGGATGAACCCAGACTACAGCGAGGACTCGGCGGAGGTGATCGGCTCCAGCGTCGAGGAGGAGGACGAGGCAGAGGATGGAAGCGAGACGGAGGCACCGGAAGACGGAGCGGACGGCCAGCCTCAGCTCGACTGCGCCTCCAGTAACGAGCCGTGCCCGCTCGAGTCGTCTGCCGCCGGAGGTGATCAAGCCGAGACAGCCCAGCCGGCCGCCCCAACATCCGTCACCGCCGTCTCCTCCGATCCTCCAAACCCGTCTGCCGCCTCCTAGGCTGCCACCTTATCTTTGTTTTATCTTCTTTAATAGTCTTTGAAGAACTTGTTAATTCGCACAATTCCACCCGCGGGGTGTATTTTGAAATTCTGCTCGAAGATTCAGCCAAGGGCCTTTGTTATGTAAATATTCATCCGACTTCTATCTTTTCTTGCTCATTGCTCATTTGGCTTTTTTCTTTGCTGCCTTCCCTCAGTTGTCGTCTTTGTTAGCCGGACAGCCGCTCTGCGGACTGCTGCTGGATCAAATTCTTGGTCACTTTGGGAAGGCAAGTACTTAGCCGTTTTAGAGTTGTTTAGCAAGTCGGATAGAAGGTGGCAAGCCAACTGCTCAAGAGTCAGTTTGCGAAGAAAAAAGGCTGGAAACCGGCTTTAAGCTATCTTTATGCTTTGAGTCCTTAGCCATTTTTCATGTGGACGCCCATTCTTCTTTACTCCTACCCACCAGACAGTCGCTCTGTGAGCTGCGGCTTCTGACAGGAGACGGCTTAGGCACCACACACTACTTGTCCGGCTGCAGGAAGCATTTCATAGCGCAAGGCGGCAAGTCCCCGGGCCGACTAGTCGAACCCGGTGCCAAGCGGCATAACAAAAAGTAACATACTCGAAGGCATAATTCTTATCATATAGATAAAAGACGACAGTCCCCGAGCTCTTCTTGGGGGGCCCCAAAGCCTTGGTACTTTTAATACAAAAGGTAGCATGGTACATACTGCATTTAACTGTAAAATTTACGGAAGAGATTTGCATTCCATGGCCGCTCTGTCTCTTTGCCGGAGTCGTCCCTCTTGCGTGCTTGTGGCTTCTAAGCGTCGATCAGGTAGTAGGAGTCGTTGCCCAGCACTTTACTGATGATGAAGGGGCCTTCCCAAGGCGCCGACAGCTTGTGCTGGCCGGCTGTTTGCTAGATCAGTCGGAGCACAAGGTCACCCTCTTGGAAAGATATTGGCCTGACCTTCCTGTTGTAGTATCTGCGCAGGCTCTGCTGGTAGATGTTGGACCGGCTGAGTGCCAACAGCCGGCCCTCTTCTAGCAGATCGACGTCGTCTTGACGTGCTTCTTCTGCTTCTTCCTCGGTGTACATGGTGACTCGCAGGGAGTCGAACTCTATGTCCTTTGGGATGATGGCTTCAGCACCGTAGACGAGGAAGAAAGGCGTGAAGCCGGTTGACTTGTTTGGAGTCGTCCGCAGACTCCAGAGGACGGCTGGCAACTCATTGAGCCAGCAGCCAGCCGAGCGCTCCAGAGGCTCGACCAGTCGGGGCTTCATGCCGGACAGGATGAGGCCGTTTGCTCGCTCCACCTAGCCGTTTGACTGTGGATGGGCGACAGACGCTAGGTCCAGTCGGATGCCCTGTGTCGCGTAGAAACGGGCCAAGGCGCCTTTGGCAAAATTCGTGCCGTTGTCGGTGATGATGTTGTGTGGTACGCCGTACCGAATTGTGATGTTGGAGATGAAAGTAACGGCAGTTGGACCATTCAGCTTCTTGATTGGCTTCGCTTCTATCCACTTGGTGAACTTGTCCACTGCGACAAGTAAGTGAGTTAGGCCACCTCGTGCCGTCTTGAATGGTCCCACCATGTCTAGGCCCCAAACTGTGAAGCGCCAGGCAATGGGGATGGTCTTGAGTGTAGAAGCCGGTTGATGCGGCTTGGAGTGGAACTTCTGGCACCCTTTACATTTTTGGACCAATTCCTTGACCTCTTCTAAGGCTGTTGGCCAGAAGAAACCGTGTCGGAAGGCTTTGGCGACGAGTGCTCTTGAAGCCGCATGGTGGCCGCACTCGCCTTGATGGATGTCTTTGAGAATTGCTTGGCCTTGCTCTGGCTCTACGCAGTGCTGGTAGACACCAGTGACGCTGCGCCTGACTAGCTCTCTGTTTACTATGTGTAAGCTGCCGCTCGGCGTTGTACTTGCCGAGCTAAGGTCTCATCAGTCGGCAGCTCCTTGCTCACCAGGAATTTGAGGATGGGCTGGGCCCATGAGGGTGCTGCTATTTCTTCGACTGCCAGAATTGTGACTTGGACAAGGGCGGCTGGGCTGGGAGGCGGCGGGCTAGAGTCAGCAACCGCTTGCTGGATTAATGAAGTCCCTGGGCCGACTGGTGCAGCCCTTGGGCCGAGTTCTAGAGTCTTCGGGCTGGCCGCCGTACTCCCCGGGCCGGGTTCTGCAGTCCCTGGACCGGCTTCGACTATGGCGGCTTTGGAGCCATCTGCCAAAATCCTCGTACCGTCTGTCGGAGCTCTGGAGTCGGATCCGACTTCTTCGGGAGGAGCCGGCACAAAGATGGATTCTAATTCTGGTGAAGGCTTGACAGACAGCTTGACGAGGCGCTGAAGGGCGACGCCGGATGGTATTGCTTGGCAGGTGGAGCCGATTCGTGCCAGGGCGTCTGCTTGGTCGTTGTCGTTTCTTGGCACATGGAGGAACTTGCACCCCTCGAAATATCCATTGAGTTGCTGCACGAGGAAATGGTAACTCGCCATGTTTGCATCTTTGGCGTCCCAGGTGCCAGACGACTGCTGGACCACTAAGTCGGAGTCGCCATAACACAAGATCTGGCGAATGCCAAGTTCTTTGGCAAGCCGGAGCCCGTGAATGAGCGCCTCGTATTCGGCGACGTTGTTGGAGGCGGCAAAGTGGATTTGCAGTGCATATTTGAGCTTGTTGCCTTTAGGAGAAGTGAGGACAACACCGGCTCCCAAGCCGGTGCACATCTTGGAGTCGTCGAAATGCATCCGCCAATGGGTGGAGTCGGGCGCTGGTGGTAGGTACTGGGTCTCGGCCCAGTCGATGAGGAAGTCGACCAGTGCTTGTGACTTGATGGCGGTGCGGGGCTGGTAGTAGATGGTGTAGGGAGCCAACTCTATGGCCCATTTGGCCACTCCGCCAGAAGCATCTCGGCTTCCGATTATCTCGGCAAGTGGGGCCGTGCAGACCATAGTGATTGGATGCTCTTGAAAGTAAGGCTTCAGCTTCTTGGCGGCAAAGTGCACGCCATAGCACATCTTCTGGTAGTGGGAGTAGTTCTGCTTGGAGGTCGATAGCACTTCGCTCAGGTAATATACCGGTCTCTGGACAGGTAGTGCCTTGCCTTCCTCCTTGCGTTCCACTACAATGACTGTGCTGACTACCCGGCTGGTGGCGGCGATGTACAGGAGCATGGGCTCCTTAGGAGTCGGAGCCACCAGAACGGGTGGAGTAGTAAACATCTTCTTTAACTGGAGAAAGGCTTCGTCCGCCTTGTGGTTCCACTCGAAAAAAGTGGTCTTCTTCATGAGCTGGTATAAGGGGAGAGCTTTCTCGCACAGCCGACTGATGAATCGGCTGATGGACGCCAAGCAGCCAGTGAACTTTTGCACGTCCAACAGTCGGCTGGGTACCTCCATCCTCTCAATGGCCTTGATCTTTATAGGGTTTCACTCTATGTCGCGTTCAGAGACCAGGAAACCAAGGAGTTGGTCGGCTGGTACTCCGAAGACGCACTTCTCAGGGTTGAGCTTGATCTGGAATCGGCGCAGGTTCTCAAAAGTCTCCTTGAGGTCTTCCAGCAGTGTTCCATGCTTCTCCGTCTTCACCACCACATCGTCCACGTAAACGTGGGCGTTTCTGCCGAGTTGCTTGAGGAGGCACTTCTGCATGCAATGCTGAAAGGTGGCGCCGGCATTCCTCGAGCCGAACATCATGGTTAGGTAGCAGAAGGCTCCAAACGGTGTGATGAAGGCGGTCTTCAGTCTGTCAGCCGGGTTCAGCTTGATCTGGTGATATCCTGAATATGCATCTAAGAAGCTCAACAGCTCGCACCCGGCTGTGGAGTCTATCACCTAATCAATTCTTGGCAAAGCAAACGGGTCCTTGGGGCAAGCCTTGTTGAGGCTTGTGTAGTCAATACACATTTGCCACTGCTTGTTCTTCTTCAGTACCAGGACCGGGTTGGCTAGCCACTCTGGAAACAATACTTCCATAATGAAGTCGGCTGCTGGGAGTCGGGCTATCTCTTCTCTGACAACTCTTCTCTTTTCTTCTGATAGGCGGCGCAAGGGCTGCCTGACTGGCTTTGCATTAGATCGGACATGTAACTTGTGATCGGCGAATTCCGCGGTACACCAGGCATGTCTTTGGGGGACCTTGCGAAGATGTCTCGATTCTCATGGAGGAAATAAACGAGCTCGCCTTCCTATTTGCTGTCGAGGTTTGCGCCTACGATAGGGTACCTCTCTGGGTGCTCCAGGTCCAAGGGTATCTTCTTTGTCTCTTTGGCCGGCTTGAACGAACCCTCGGCCTCCGACTCCTTGGGGTTAGGCAACACCTCTGGCTGCTTGCCGGCCATCGCCACAACCTGGTCGAGGAGCCGCTTCTCGGTCGCGATCACCAGGGACTCGGCCAACCGACTACTTTCAGCCGCACAGGCAGACGACTTCCGGTAGTCACCGGCTACGGTCAGAATCCCCTTGGAACTAGGCATCTTCATCTTCAGGTAGGCGTAGTGGGGGACCGCCATGAACTTGGCCAGGGAGGGTCGGCCAAGTAATGCATTGTATGGGCTCTTGAGATCCACCACCTCAAACCAAACTGACTCTCGGCGAAAGTGATCTTTGTCTCCAAAGAGGACGTCCATCAGGATCTTGCCGATTGGCGAGCAGGAAAGGCCAGGAACAATGCCGTGGAATACAGTTCGGCTATTCTGAAGCTGTCTTTGCTTGATTCCTAACTTCTCCATGTTGTCCTTGTACAGGATGTTGATGCTGTTGCCTCCGTCTATTAGAACTCACGAGAAATGAGAAGCTCGTCTATCCGTGGCAAAGGTGGCATCCAAGACCAAGGCATAGGAGCCCGGACTCGGCATTACCTCTGGGTGATCAGCTCTGCTCCAGCTGATAGGCTTCTCGGACCAGTGCATGAATTCTGGTGTCTCTGATGCTATTTCATTCACCTCTTGCTGCCGCAGCCGCCTGCTGTGTCGATCATCAGCCACGCTGGTAAATACCATGTAGGCTTGGTGCTCTTCGGGGTACTCATCTTGTACTACACTGACTGGCATGACAGCCGGCTGCTGGGGCGGAGGTGGAGGCGGCTGCCCAGCAGGCGGGGAAGGCAAGAGGTCGTCTCCTTTGGCGATCCTGGTGAGCCGGTGGCACTTCCGGGTGGTGTGGTTCGACGGCTTCGCGCCGCTGTGGAACTTGCAAGGACCATCCAGAGTTTGCTCGTATGAGAAAGCTGGCAACCAGCTGGGCTTGCCGCCTTTCTGTCGCTTGGATGGAGGCTGCCCTTCCGGCTACTGGTCTTCGACTGTCGCCACCTGCCGGCTGGTGGAAGCTGGCTGTGGGGCCTTGTGCTTGTGGTCGCTCTGTTGTTGTCGCCGACTGGCGTCTCCAGCCAGAGTTCTAGGAGCCTGAGGGGCCACTTTGCCAGTCGCACTAACTTGAATCTCCGCCTTCATGGAGGAGTCGGCCGTGGCATACTTGTCTGCTATGATCAGCAGCTCGTCGAGGGTTTCTGGCTCGTCGCAGAGGAGCTTGTGCTTGAGGAGGGTGCCTTCTCTGCACCCGGCGGTGAAGTACTCGATAGCCTGCACCTCGTGCACGCCCTCGCAGGAGTTCCGAAGCTCGGCCAAACACGTGAGGTAGTCGCGAGTTAACTCGTTGGGGCCTTGTACGCACAAGGAAAGCTGGCGAGGCTTGGGAGGATGCTTGTACGTGCTTGTGAAGTTGCAGATGAATGCATCAGTGAAGTCAACCCAGCTGTTGATGCTGCGGGGCTTCAGGCTGTTCAGCCATGTCCGGGCCGTGCCCTGGAGCATGAGCGGAACGTATTTTATGGCAACACGCTTGTTGTCGTTCGCTATGTTGACGGCCATGGAGTAGTCAACCAGCCAGTCCTCTGGCTTCACAGAGCCGGTGTACTTGGGCGTGTCTCTTGGGAGCGTGAACCCTTTGGGAAAGGCCTCATCTCGAACGCGGGGCCCAAAACAAGGTAGACCCAACTCGTCTTCTTCTTCCAGCACCAGGGATTGGTGAAGTCGATCGATCCGGTGGCGGGCGTCGTTTTCTCCGACTCCGTCTCGGCGGCCAAGGCGGTCGCCGAGAGTCGGATGGTCAACAGGCGGCAGGGAGACTCGCCTTTCCTTGCGAGGAGGAGGCGGATAGTCGTCCCGTCGTTCCACTGCTCTTGGGCGGCCGTCTTGGTCGCGCTCTATGGTAATGCTAGTCCGACTGCAGCTGACAGCCGGATCCTTGTCTTTTCTTCCACGGGCGCCGCCAGTCGGCGTTCGAGAGGTCGCGCCTTTGTCTCGGCATGGAGGCGGGTCGTCGTTTTGTCGCTGCGGCACCTCTGTGCGGCAGCCGGCCTCGTTCTGCGCGGCAGCCGCGTCGAGGAGCCGCTGGACTCGCTCCGTCATCAGGCGGCGCTCTTCACCCTCGAAGTTTTCCAGCTCGTCCGCCGCCGCCTGGGCAGCTCAAATGTTCTCTGCAGGCGTGGCGTATACAGGGCGATTTGCCCCGAATAGGTTGGCGATGGCCACGCCGCGCTGCTGGACCGTGCCTAGGCGGCTGGGCCCAGTTGGGGCTGGCGAGCCACCCACAGCGCGATCCATCTCACGCTGGTAAGCTTCTGACATGCGTCTCATGCTAGCCAGCTTCTTCGCGCATTCGACGAGCTGAAGGCGGCGCGCCTCCAGCGTCTCTGCGTCGGCGTCTTCCGGAATGGGCGCGGTCAGGTCTTGCAGTGCTGCGCCAAGTGGGTCATGCGCTCCTCCATCGGTATGCTCGTCATGACCGATGACGAGCACCTCTGTGATGGTGCTTCCGTCGCTCTCCGCGCGAGGGAGCGGCTCGTCGTAGACCACCACGTTGGCGGGGAACGCGTCGAGCGACACGGTGTCCGAGTCGACCAGCATCGGGTCGGTGGAGCCTACAGACTCCAAGTCCACGGCAGGCTCGCCAACGATGTGGAGTTGGTCAAGGAGGCCCGCGAGGAGGCTCTCGGGGCCGCCCATGCCTGCATCGGATGCAGGCTCATCGGAGAGGCGAACCTCGCCGACAAGATCGGCGAGGCAGCTGGCTGCGCAGGCGATCTCAGCACCGTGCAGCGCGTCGGCGCAAACTCCATTTGGCGTGCTGGGCTGGCTGCGCTCGCCAAGGAGGAAAAGGGTTCCCGTCCAGAGCAGGTCTCCGGACGACGGTGCACCAGGCCCCACGGTGGGCGCCAAATGTCGGGGGTTGGGTGCGACATATGCCAAAGGATGGCTTATCATGGTGGGAGCGAGTAGAACGTCGCCGGTGCCTGGAAACGGGACAAGGCGAAGGCATTCACGCCGGCGAATCTTACCCAGCTTCGGGGCTCTCCTTGGAGATAACACCCCTACTACTGCTCTGCGGGGTCTCCGCGTGATCACTATGGCAAAGTGTGTACACGGTTGCTCCTTGAGCTGTTTCCTGGAGGTAGGAGAAGGCTAGGCTAGCTCTCTCCTTCCTCTATGATCTGGTCTAGTGCTAATGGATTCCAACCCTTTGCATGGGTGCCCTGGGGGGTTTATATAGGCCTACCCCATAGGGGTACAATGGTAATCTGGCTGGACGCGGGCCCAGTCATCAGTCTCTCTGGCCGCCATCTTATCCGCCGACTCCTGGGGCCCGCCGATTGGTGGGCCCCACCGAATGGCTCGGTATGGAGCCGACAGGCCGTGTCCGCCGCAGGCGGGTCTTGCCGGCTGCAGATTACTATAGCCGTGCTTCTAATGAAGCGGGCTCGGTCATGGGGTCGTGGCAAAAGCTCCGCCGTCCGGCGGGCGATCACTGTTGCCATTCCCTGTCGCGTCTGGTTAATGGCGCGTGGGGCCCCTGGGAGGGGCCGGCCGACTCCTGGGGACCGACTCCCCACTGGGCCAACTGGTAGCGCTCTCGCCGTCTTCCGTACGCCCACCGACTGGTGGGACCCGTCGTCCCTAGGTCGTACCGGCAGGCCGTCGTGGGCACAAGACTCCGCCCTCTGGGGATGACGTTAGGGCCGGGATGGCAACAGTGTCGCGCCAGGTGGAGATCTCCGCGGGTACGGCGTACTGTGTCCATGCCTGCCCTTGGAAAAGGGTGGGAGTGGACCTTACTGTGGCCACTACCCATCCCGTCCCTCTTTATGAGGGCATGGGGGTTGTTGGCGTCGCGGGCCGACTCCCCATGGTCGGATTCTTTGGAAGTCGCCAGTCAGGAGTCGGCTCATCCTAAAGTCGTCCTCGGGACTCGGCCACGAGTGGGCAGTCGGATGCCTCGCCGTTGACTCTCATAAGGTGGCTCTTCGTCCTGGGGTCTTGAGGGGTGCAGCCTGCCCCGATGTCTTGAAAGGTTCTGGGCTTGGGTTAGCCTACCCGTGGCCCATTACTCCGACAGGTAGCAATAGTCGTAGAAGCATAAGATTGGCAAGACGACAACGATGCTACGATGGATATCAAAGGTGTCGCACCGGTGACGATGGTGATCATGACGGTGCTTCGGAGATGGAGAACACAAGCACAAGATGATGATGGCCATATCATATCACTTATATTGATTGCATGTGATGTTTATATTTTATGCGTCTTATCGTGCTTAAATTCACGGTAGCATTATAAGATGATCCCTCACTAAATTATCAAAGTATAAGTGTTCTCCCTAAGTATGCACCATTGCGAAAGTTCTTCGTGCTGAGACACCACGTGATGATTGGGTGTGATAGGCTCTACGTTCAAATACAACGGGTGCAAAACAGTTGCACACGCGGAATACTCAGGTTAAACTTGACGAGCCTAGCATATAACAGATATGGCCTCGGTACACTGAGACCGAAAGGTCGAGCGTGAATCATATAGTAGATATGATCAACATAGTGATGTTCACCATTGAAACTACTCCATCTGATCTGATGATCGGACATGGTTTATTTGATTTGGATCACGTGATCACTTAGAGGATTAGAGGGATGTCTATCTAAGTGGGAGTTCTTAAGTAATATGATTAATTGAACTTTAATTTATCATGAACTTAGTCTTGGTAGTATTAGCATATCTACGTTGTAGATCAATAGCTCATGTTGTTGCTTCCCTATGTTTTATATATGTTCCTAGAGAAAACTAAGTTGAAAGATGTTAGTAGCAATGATGCGGACTTGTGTCACACCCTAGCTAGTTCAAGCATTAGAGTGTGCATCATGTTTAAATTTCTCTTAAATTTGAAATGGGGAAAGCAGAAACCCCAACACCCCCCTGGAAACAACTAGGGTTTACTAAAATTATTTTCAATGAACCTGAAATGCACTTCTAAAAAGTTCACCCTCTTTGTCTTAGGTTAGAACCTCTGGCAAAATTGGTGCACAATTTACTAGGTCAACAGAAGGTCATTGAATTAAATCATAAGTATGTGAATTTGGGCATTTAAATGCTATAAAATAATTTAAATGCTCAAATAATTCTGGGAATAAATGTTTCCTATTGGAAATAATCTAAACAGAGGCCACATTTATTTTCAGGATTTTTGGAAACGTTTTAGTATTTTTAATAAAGCTAAACAGTTGCAGTTAAATAGAAAACAGAAACAAAATCAAAAAAAAGAGAGAAGGAAGCCCACCTGGGCCTTACCTGTGCTGGCCAGCCCACCTGGCTCGGCCCAGCTGACTGGCCTCGCCAGTCGTCGTCCTCCTCGCACCAGAAGGCAGGGGCGCATGCTCGCGCGCGCTGGCCACGCGCCGGCCACCTCCTACTTCTGCCGACGCCCGGGAGACGTCTAGGGGTGCCACGCGACCCCCACGTCCCCCTCTCATCCTCGCTCACTCTCCCCCTCGTCTCCCTCATCCTCTCCCGTGATGGCCGAGCGCGGACCTCGCCGCCGATCGCCGTAGTCGCCGCCAGAGACACCCCCTCGCCCCTCCGACGAGCCCAACAGCTCTGCCTAGTCGCCCTGGCCACGCGCCGACCCACGCGACTCCAAATGCCGCCGAACGCCGCCTTCGCCCTCGTCTTGAACCTCGGGCACCCGAGCCATCTCCGGTAGATTCGCTGCCGCCAGGACTTGCCCGAGCTCGCTGACCCCCTCTCCGACCCCGCTGTGAGCTCCTCTTCCTCTTCCCCTAGCTCCCGTGCTCGTTTGGCCCCTGTAGCTGCCATTTCCACCGCACCCGAGAGCTCCCCGCCGCCGGCCATGGCGCCCTCGTGGCCAGAGCCACGTGGCTCGAAGCCAAGCTCGCCATTGTGCTCAGTGCAGCACCAGGGGCCCATAGCCACCACTAGCTCTCTCTCTCGTGCACCGTAGCGTCGAAACCAACCTCGCCCGAACTCCGGCCGCCGCCACGAGCTCGATTTCGGCGAGCTCGCTCCACCCCAGCTCCTCCCACTTGCCCCACTAGATGCGCGCGAGCCCCAGCTACGCGTAGCACTTCTCCGCCGTCGATTTGGTCACCGAAGGACCAAATCCGAAGCCCTCCGCCGTCTCGGGCCTCGCCGGCGTCGAGTCGCCGGCGAGTTGACCCAGTTTGACCCCTGGGTGGGCCCGGGTAGACCCCCCCCTGAGTCTATGACAGGTCGGGCCGGTCTGCTAACTAATTTAGGATTAGTTTTAATTAATTTTAATTAAATCAGTCACTGACATGTGGGCCCAGGCCCCACTGACAGCTAATTAGTGTTAATCTAATCCTGTTAATTAACTAAGAGGCTGGCAGAAGGGGCCCACCAGTTAGGTTTGACCTGGGCTGGTGCCTTTGACCTGCTGAGGTCAGCATGACGCAATGCTGACGCAGTAATGCATTTCTGGATTTATTTTTATTCAGGAAATTCCAGAAAATGTTTAAAACTTCTAAAAATCATAGAAATTCAACCGTAACTCCAAATGAAATAATTTATATATGAAAAATTATTAGAAAAATTCAATATATCCATCTGTGATGGTTTCATGCATGATAAAACAAGTTTACCTTGCTGTTTAAGCAGAATAAGGAAATGCACTATTAAGGCCATGTTTAATGAGCTAATATTTGAATCTTTGATTCAAATGAGTTCATTCCTTTCTGTTATAGCTTGCATTAGACCAAGACACATTCATATTGCCATGTCATAGCATGCATCATATTGTTGCATATCGTCATGTGTTGATTGTGTTCTGATGTGTTCTTCGTGGTAGGTTCTGCCTCCAAGGATATTCACGAGTATCCAACTGAAGGGCAGTATTCCACTACCACTCCATCAGGCAAGCAACCCATTGATCATTCTGATACAAACCCATGTTCTCGCTTCTACTCTTGTTTACTGCATTAAGACAACGCATTTCAAAACTGCTGTGTGCTACGGTAGTTGAACCCTTATCCTCTGCATGACCTGTCATTGCCACAGTAACTAGATGAAACCCACTAGCATGTGTAGGAGTTGATTGAGCCATGTTTTGTGATTCCTACCTTGCTATGCCTGCTATGCTTAGAGTTGTGTCAGGTCTGGTTCATCTGGGTGATGGGCTAGAGTGAAATGATTATGTCGGTAATGCGAGGGATGTGTGGAACATGTTTTGGTAAAGGTATCGATGAGAGGCCATGTAGGAGTACATGGTGGGTTGTTTCATTGAGGCCGTCCCTAAGAACTGAGATCTGTATGTGTGATTTTAAGATTCAGCTACTACCATGCATTGGGATCCTTAATTGACCCTCTCGGCTTCTTAATCACCCTAGTACTCTGTCCAGGACTTGCAAATAGTTTCTGGTGTTTGTAGGTTATGTGTTGGCGGCCGTGCGTAGCGCTGACCCTAGGGGTGGGCTATGTTGCAGTAGATACACCGTGGCCGGGTATGCCGGGCGCCCGTTTGGCGTCTCGGGACCCTGTTCACATTGTTCGGGGCCGTATGTGGAAACCTCGGCGGGACTCCCTGCGGATGGAACCTGGATAGGCGATAAACCTGGACTAGAGACTTAAGTGTTTACGTAGGTCGTGGCCGACACCCTCGCTGGGCTTCCACTTGAAGGTTGCCAAGTACATGTCGTGTAAACGGCGGTAAGTGGTGAAAGCGTGTATGATGAAGTACACCCCTGCAGGGTATAAAACTATTCGAATAGCCGCGTCCGCGGTAAAGGACTACTTGGTTGCCTGTACAGTTCATAGACAAGTTAATGGATACTACTAAAAGACTCAAGATAAGTGTGAGTACCGAGGATGGCCCTCTCGTAGGATGACGAGGGAGGATCCCCGGTGGAGTATTGTGTTGGTGAGTAGTGGACTCGTGTGCGAAAACTATTTTACTGGTGAAGTTCCATAGGATAGCTTAGCCAAGAGTCAAAGCTGGCTTGCTGCATTAACCCCACCACCTTCTTGAGAATAAGCATGTATAGTAGGTTCTGATGTAAGACTTGCTGAGTACCTTTGTACTCATGTTTGCTTAATTACTATTTTCAGACGACAACACCGCCCCCTCCGGTTGGTTCTACGTAGACCTTGACGTCGACGAGTGACTAGCCACCCAGGTGGTGATCCTGGCCATGGAGGGCCCTATATAGATAGACAGGCTTCGAGAAGCCTTCTTTCTTTCTAGAGTCTGTACTCAGACTAGTTGCTTCCGCATGTGCTTGTATGATTGTATGACTTGAGTGTCGGGTCATGTGACCCCTATGTATATGACATGTTATGTATGCCTCTCTGGAGCCTTTAAATAAAGTACTTGAGTTGTAGAGTTTTGTTGTGATGCCTTGTTGTATGTACTCATGTCGGGCATATTGTGTGTATGATTGAAATGCTTGGTATGAGTGGGATCCGACAATCTAGTTGTTTATCCTTGACATCCTTTCATATGGGGAAAGGTAGTCTAGTGTTCCTCGAGCCATAGTAGTCCACTATAGCCCGGTTTACCGGAGTCCTGCTAGCCCAGCACTACTGCTCAGGACGCTTGACTGGCCGGCATGTGATTCACTTCGTTCCTATGTCTGTCCCTTCGGGGAAATGTCACGCGATGACTTCCGGAGTCCTGCCTAGCCTGCTACAGCCCGGGTTCCCTGGAGTCCTGTTAGCCCAGTGCTACAGCCCGGATTCACTCGCTGATGACCGACATGCTCGATGTGATTCATGTATGCTTGTCTCCATAGGTCTGTGCCGCTTTGGGTTCACGACTAGCCATGTCGGCCCGAGTTCTCTGTCATATGGATGCTAGCGACACTATCATATGCGTGAGCCGAAAGGCGCAAACGGTCTCGGGCCATGGTAAGGCAACACCCGTGGGATACCGTGCGTGAGGTCGCAAAGTGATATGAGGTGTTACCAGCTAGATCGATGTGGCTTGGAATCGGGGTCCTGACAACTTGGTCCATGATCTGAGGATTAACCTCATTGCTGCACAGAAGTAATATGTCCTTGATGCACCGCTAGGTGACAGAACTATTGCAGGAGCAGATGCAAACATTATGAACGTTTTGACAAAAGCTCGGTATGATGACTACTTGATAGTTTAGTGCACCATGCTTTACGGCTTTGAACCGGGACTTCAAAAATGTTTTGAACGCCACAGAGCATATAAGATGTTCCTAGAGTTGAAATTGGTATTTCATACTCGTGCCCATGTCGAGAGGTATGAGACCTCTGACAGTACTTTGCCAGTAAGATGGAGGAGAATCACTCAACCAGTTAGCATGTGCTCAGATTGTCTGAGTACTACAATTACTTGAATCAAGTGGGAGTTAATCTTCCAGATAAGATAGTAATTGACAAACTTCTCTAGTCACTATCACCAAGTTAATAGAACTTCGTGATGAACTATAATATGCAAGGGATGACGAAAGTAATTCCCGAGCTCTTCGCGATGCTGAGATCGGCGAAGGTAGAAATCAAGAAAAGAGTATCAAGTGTTGATGGTTAACAAGATCACTAGTTTCAAGAAAAGGGCAAAGGGAAAGAAGGGGAACTTCAAGAAGAACAGCAAGCAAGTTGCTGCTCAAGTGAAGAAGCCCAAGTTTGGACCTAAGTCTGATACTGAGTGCTTCTACTGCAAAAAGGACTGGTCACTGGAAGCGGAACTACCCCAAATAATTGTCGGATAAGAAGGATGCCAAAGTGAACAAAAGTATATTTTATATACATGTTATTGATGTGTACTTTACTAGTGTTTATAGCAAACCCTCGGTACTTGATACTGGTTCAGTTGCTAAAGAGTAGTAACTTGAAACGGGAGTTACATAACGAACAGAAACTAGTTAAGGATGAAGTGACGATGTGTATTGGTAGTGGTTCCAAGATTGATATGATCATCATCACACACTCGCTATACTTTCGGGATTAGTGTTGAACCTAAATAAGTGTTATTTGGTGTTTGCGTTAAGCATGAATATGATTTAATCATGTTTATTGCAATACGGTTATTCATTTAAGTTAGAGAATAATTGTTGTTCTGTTTACATGAATAAAACCTTATAGGGCTACACACCCAATGAAAATGGTTCGTTGGATCTCGATCATAGTGATACACATATTCATAATATTGAAGCCAAAAGATGCAAGTTAATAATGATAGTGCAACTTATTTGTGGCACTGCCGTTTAGGTCATATTGGTGTAAAGCGCATGAAAAAACTCCATGCTGATGGGCTTTTGGAATCACTTGATTACAAATCACTTGATGCTTGCGAACCATGCCTCTTGGGCAAGATGACTAAAATGTCGTTCTCCGGAACAATGGAGCGAGCAACAAATTTGTTGGAAATCATACATACTGATGTATGTGGTCCGATGAATATTGAGGCTCGCGGAAGGTATCGTTATTTTCATATCTTCACAGATGATTTGAGCAGATATGGGTATATCTACTTGATGAAACATAAAGTCTGAAACATTTGAAAAGTTCATATAATTTCCAAGTGAAGTAGAAAATCATCGTAACAAGAAAATAAAGTTTCTAGGGTCTGATCATGGAGGAGAATATTTGAGTTACAAGTTTGGTCTTCATTTGAAACAATGCGGAATATTTCGCAACTCACGCCACCTCGAACACCAGAGTGTAATGGTGTGTCCGAACGTCATAACCGTACTTTATTAAATATGGTGTGATCTATGATGTCTCTTACCGATCTACCACTATTGTTTTGGGGTTATGCATTAGAGAAAGCTACATTCACGTTAAATAGGGCACCATCGAAATCTGTTGAGACGACGCCTTATGAACTATGGTTTGGCAAGAAACCAAAGTTGTCATTTCTTAAAGTTTGGGGCGGCGATGCTTATGTGAAAAAGTTTCAAACTGATAAGCTTGAACCCAAATCGGAGAAGTGCATCTTCATAGGATACCCAAACGAAATTGTTGGGTACACCTTCTATCACAGATCCGAAGGCAAATTTGTTGCTGAGAATAGATCCTTTCTAGAGAAGGAGTTTCTCTTGAAAGAAGTGAGTGGGAGGAAAGTAGAACTTGATGAGGTAACTGTACCTGCTCCCTTATTGGAAAGTAGTTCATCACAGAAATCTGTTCATGTGACTACTACACCAATTAGTGAGGAAGCTAATGATGATGATCAAGTAACTTCAGATCAAGTTACTATCGAACCTCGTAGGTCAACCAGAATGAGATCCGTACCAAAGTGGTACGGTAATCCTGTTCTGGAGGTCATGACCATGACGAACCTATGAACTATGAGGAAGCGATGATGAGCCCAGATTCCGCGAACTGGCTTGAGGCCATAAAATCTGAGATGGGATCCATGTATGAGAACCAAGTGTGGACTTTGGTTGACTTGCCCGATGATCAGCAAGCCATAGAAAATAAATGGATCTTCAAGAGGAAGACGGACGCTGATAGTAGTGTTACCATCTACAAAGCTAGAAGTCGCAAAAGGTTTTTGACAAGTTCAAGGTGTTGACTACGATGAGAGTTTCTCACTCATATCTATGCTCAAGTCTGTCCGAATCATGTTAGCAATTGCCGCATTTTATGAAATCTGGCAAATGGATAAACAAAACTGCATTCCTTAATGGATTTATTAAAGAAGAGTTGTAGATGATGCAACTAGAAGGTTTTGTCAAACCTAAAGGTGCTAACAAAATATGCAAGCTCCAGTGATCCATCTATGGACTAGTGCAAGCATCTCGGAGTTGGAATATACGCTTTGATAAGTTGATCAAAGCATATAGTTTTATACAGACTTGCGGTGAAGCATGTATTTACAAGAAAGTGAGTGGGAGCACTACAGCATTTCTAATAAGTATATGTGAATGACATATTGTTGATTGGAAATAATGTAGAATTATTCTATAAAGCATAAAGGAGTGTTCTAAAGGAGTTTTTCAAAGAAAGACCTCGGTGAAGCTGCTTACATATTGAGAATCAATATCTATAGAGATAGATAAAGACGCTTGATAAGTTTTTCAATGAGTACATACCTTGACAAGTTTTTGAAGTAGTTCAAAATGGAACAGTCAAAGAAAGAGTTCTTGCCTGTGTTACAAGGTGTGAAATTGAGTAAGACTCAAAGCCCGACCACGGCAGAAGATAGAAAGAGAATGAAAGTCATTCCCTATGCCTTGGCCATAGGTTCTATAAAGTATGCCATGTTGTGTACCAGATTTATTGTATACCCTACACTGATTTTGGCAAGGGAGTACAATAGTGATCTAGGAGTAGATCACTAGACAGTGGTCAAAATTATCCTTAGTGGAATAAGGATATGTTTCTCGATTATGGAGGTGACAAAAAGGTTCATCGTAAAGGGTTACATTGATGCAAATTTTGACACCGGTCCAGATGACTCTAAGTCTCAATCTGGATACATATTGAAAGTGGGAGCAATTAGCTAGAGTAGCTCCATGCAGAACATTGTTGACATAGAAATTTGCAAAATACATACGGATCTGAATGTGACAGACCCATTGACTAAACTTCTCTCACAAGCAAAACATGATCACACCTTAGTACTCTTTGGGTGTTAATCACATAGCGATGTGAACTAGATTATTGACTCTAGTAAACCCTTTGGGAGTTGGTCACATGAAGATGTGAACTATGGGTGTTAATCACATGGTGATGTGAACTATTGGTATTAAATCACATGGTGATGTGAACTAGATTATTGACTCTAGTGCAAGTGGGAGACTAAAGGAAATATGCCCTAGAGGCAATAATAAAGTTATTATTTATTTCCTTATATCATGATAAATGTTTATTATTCATGCTAGAATTGTATTAACCGGAAACATAATACATGTGTGAATACATAGACAAACAGAGTCTCACTAGTATGCCTCTACTAGACTAGCTCGTTAATTAGAGATGGTTATGTTTCCTAACCATAGGCATGAGTTGTCATTTGATTAACGGGATCACATCATTAGGAGAATGATGTGATTGACTTGACCCATTCCGTTAGCTTAGCACTCGATCATTTAGTATGTTGCTATTGCTTTCTTCATGACTTATACATGTTCCTATGACTATGAGATTATGCAACTCCCGTTTACCGGAGGAACACTTTGTGTGCTACCAAACGTCACAACTTAACTAGGTGATTATAAAAGTGCTCTACAGGTGTCTCCAAAGGTACTTGTTGGGTTGGTGTATTTCGAGATAAGGATTTGTCACTCCGATTGTCGGAGAGGTATCTCTGGGCCCTCTCGGTAATACACATCACTTAAGCCTTGCAAGAATTGCAACTAATGAGTTAGTTGTGGGATGATGTATTACAGAACGAGTAAAGAGACTTGCCGGTAAAGAGATTGAACTAGGTATTGAGATACCGACGATCGAATCTCGGGAAAGTAACATACCGATGACAAAGGGAACAACGTATGTTGTTATGCGGTCTGACCGATAAAGATCTTTGTAGAATATGTGGGAGCCAATATGAGCATCCAGGTTCCGCTATTGGTTATTGTCCGGAGACGGTCTCGGTCATGTCTATATAGTTCTCGAACCCGTAGGGTCCGCACGCTTAACGTTTTGATGACAGTTATATTATCAGTTTATATGTTTTGATGTACCGAAGGTTGTTCGGAGTCCTGAATGTGATCACAGACATGACGAGGAGTCTCTAAATGTTCGAGACACGAAGATTGATATATTGGAAGCCTATGTTTGGATATCGGAAGTGTTCCGGGTGAAATCGGGATTTTACCGAAGTACTGGGAGGTTACCGGAACCCCTCGGGAGCTTAATGGGCCATAGTGGGCCTTGTGGAGAAGAGGAGAGGCAGACAGGGCAGGGCCGCGTGCCCCTCCCCCCTAGTCCGAATAGGACAAGGAGAAGGGGGCGGCGCCCCCCCCCCCTTTCCTTCTTCTCCCCCTCCTCTTTCCCCCTCCACTCCTAGTCCAACAAGGAAAAGGGAGGGAGTCCTACTCCCGGTAGGAGTAGGACTCCTCCTGGCGCGCCCCCTCTAGGTCGGCCGCACCTCCCCCCTTGCACCTTTATATACGGGGGCAGGGGCACCCTAGAGACACAACAATTGATCGTTTGATCTTTTAGCCGTGTGCGGTGCCCCCTCCACCATAGTCCACCTCGATAATACTGTAGCGGTGCTTAGGCGAAGCCCTGCGTCGGTAGAACATCATCATCGTCACCATGTCGTCGTGCTGACGAAACTCTTCCTCAACACTCGGCTGGATTGGAGTTCAAGGGACGTCATCGGGTGAACGTGTGCTGAACTCGGAGGTGCCATGCGTTCGGTACTTGATCGGTCGGATCGTGAAGACGTACGACTACATCAACCGCGTTGCGCTAACGCTTCCGCTTTCAGTCTACGAGGGTACGTGGACAACACTCTCCCCTCTCGTTGCTACGCATCACCATGATCTTGCGTGTGCGTAGGAATTTTTTTGAAATTACTACGTTCCCCAACAGTTTCTGGGTCATCTGGGAAGGACACCCATATCACAGTCACTCACTTGGCGACGGTTCAGAACGCCGTCACGGAAAGGGGTTAAAAACCATTTGTATAGCACCTCGCTGTACCAGTGCCCCTAGGGCGCGCCCTGAGGGCTTGTGGAGCCCTCGGGACTCTTCTGCCTTCCTCTCCAAGTCCTACGTGTGTCTTCTGGTCCAAGAAAAATCATCACGAAATTTTTATTTTGTTTGGACTCCGTTTGATACTCCATTTTTGTAAAACTCAAAAACATGGAAAAAATAAAAATTGGCACTGGGCTCTAGGTTAACAAGTTAGTCCCAAAAAATAATATAAAATAGCATATTAATGCAGATAAAACATCCAAAACAGATAATATAATAGCATGGAACAATCAAATATTATATATACGTTGGAGACGTATCAACGCTCCAAGCAAAACACATATCATGTGGTGAATAAAAATATAGCCTCAAGTAAATTTACCGATGGATTGAAGACAGAAGAGGGGATGTCATCTGGGCCATCCCCATGCTTAGACGCTTGGCTGTCCTTGAATATTACCTTTGGGTGCCTTCGGCATCCCCAAGCTTAGGCTATTGCCACTCCTTATTCCGTTGTCCATCAAAACTTTACCCAAAACATGAAAACTTCGCAACACAAAACTCAACAGAAAACTCATAAGCTCCGTTATTATAATAAAATAAATCACTACTTTAATTACTGTTGTGAACTCATTCTTAATTTATATTGGTGCAATATCTACAGTATACCAACTTCTGCATGGTTCATACCCCCCGATACTACCCATGGATTCATCAAAATAAGCAAACAACACATAGAAAACAGAACAGTCTGTGGTAATCTGGAAACTTGGTATACTTATGAACTCCAAAAATTCTAAAAAATTAGGACAACCTAGGAAATTTGTATACCAATCTTGTGTAGAAAAATCAGGATTTTATCACGCTCCTATGAATTTTCAAAATTCTGCTACTGGAAACAATTTTTTTTGTTTTTCAGCAAAATCAAATCAACTATCACTGTAGACCATCCCAAAGGTCTTGCTTGGCTCAAACACTAATTAAAACACCAAAACACAATTACTACAGGAGTAATAATGTGTATACTCATAAAAAATAAAAGAAAAATATTGGGTTGTCTCCCAACAAGCGTTTTTCTTTAAAGGGTTTTAGCTAGGCATTGATAATTTTAATGATGACCACATGAAAGACAAGAATTGAAGCACAAAGAGAGCATCATAAAACTTATGAAAAACACATTTAAGTCTAACATACTTACTATGCATACGCATCTTGTAGGCAAACAAATTGTCAAGACAAGAAATATCTAGCATATGCAAGGAAGAAGAAAGAAACAATAACAATCTCAACATAACGAGAGGTAATTTAGTAACATGAAAATTTCTACAACCATATTTTCCTCTCTCATAATAATTACATGTTGGATCTGTTGGGGAACGTAGTAATTTCAAAAAAAATCCTACGCACACTCAAGATCATGGTGATCTATAGCAACGAGAGGGGAGAGTGTGTCCATGTACCCTCATAGAACAAAAGCGGAAGCATTAGCACAACGTGGTTGATGTAGTCATATGTCTTCACGATCCGACCGATCCAAGTACCGAACGTACGCCACCTCCGAGTTCAGCACATGTTCATCTCGATGACGTCCCACGAACTCCGATCCAGCAGAGCTTCATGGGAGACTTCCGTCAGCACGACGGTGTGATGACGATGATGATGTTGCTACCGACGCAGGGCTTCGCCTAAGCACTGCTATGATATAATCGACGTGGAATATGGTGGAGGGGGCACCACACATGGCTGGAATAGATCAACAGATCAACATGTGTGTTCTAGGGTGCCCCCTGCCCCCGTATATAAAGGAGCAAGGGGGACGCGGCCGGCCAGGAGGAGGGCGCGCCAAGGAGGAGTCCTACTCCCACCTCCTTCCTCGTTGGAGTAGGAGAGGGAAGGAAGGAAGAGAGGAGGAGAAGGAAAAAAGGGGGGCGCCGCCCCCCTTCCTTGTCCAATTCGGACTAGAGGGGGAGGGGGCGCGCGGCTGCCCTGGGCTCACCTCCTCTTCTCCCACTAAGGCCCATGAGGCCCAATTAACTCCCTGGGGGGTTCCGGTAACCCCTCGGTACTCCGGTTTTTATCCGAAACCACTCGGAACACTTCCGGTGTCCGAATATAGTCGTCCAATATATCGATCATTATGTCTCAACCATTTTGAGACTCCTCGTCATGTTCGTGATCATATCCGGGACTCCGAACTACCTTCGGTACATCAAAACACAAAAACTCATAATACCGATCGTCACTAAACTTTAAGCGTGCGGACCCTACGGGTTCGAGAACTATATAGACATGACCGAGACATATCTCTGGTCAATAACCAATAGCGAAACCTGGATGCTCATATTGGCTCCTACATATTCTACGAAGATCTTTATCGGTTGAGGGAGTCCTGGATTAGGGGGTCTTCGGGTAGCCGGACTATACCTTCAGCCGTACTCCTGGACTATGAAGATACAAGATTGAATACCTCGTCCCGTGTCCGGATGGGACTTTCCTTGGCGTGGAAGGCAAGCTTGGCGATGCGGATATTCAAGATCTCCTACCATTGTAACCGACTTTATGTAACCCTAACCCTATCCGGTGTCTATATAAACCGGAGGGTTGTAGTCCGTAGGCAATCAACTCCATACACAACAATCATACCATAGGCTAGCTTCTAGGGTTTAGCCTCCTTGATCGCGTGGTAGATCTACTCTTGTACTACCCATATCATCAATATTAATCAAGCAGGAGTAGGGTAGTACCTTCATCAAGAGGGCCCGAACCTGGGTAAAAAACATCTTGTCCCTTGTCTCCTGTTACCATCCGGCCTTGACGCACAGTTCGGGACCCCCTACCCAAGATCCGCCGGTTTTGACACCGACATTGGTGCTTTCATTGAGAGTTCCTCTGTGTCGTCGCCTTTAGGCCCGATGGCTCCTTTGATCATCAACGATGACACGGTCCAGGGTGAAACTTTTCTCCCCGGACAGATCTTCGTCTTCGGTGGCTTCGCTCTGCGGGCTAATTCACTCGGCCACCTGGAGCAGATCGGAAGCTACGCCCCTGGCCATCAGGTCAGGTTTGGATGCCTAAACTACATGGCTGACATCCACGGGGACTTGATCTTCGATGGATTCGAGCCACAGCCAAGCGCTCCGCACTGTCTCGATGGGCATGATATAGCTCTGCCGCCGAACAGTGCCTTGGAGGCCCCATACGCATCGGTTTCGACCATTGATTCGGAGCATACTGCGCCAATCGAGGATCAGTGGTTAGACGCTGCCTCAGGGGCTGCGATCTCAGAGGCGATCGAGCCGAACTCCAGCCCCGCACTCCGCATGGCCCGTGACTTCGAGGATCCGGACTCCTCCCCGGACTCCCAACCCCCCGCGCCCCTGCCAATCGAATCCGATTGGGCGCCGATAATGGAGTTCACTGCCGCAGACATCTTTCAGCATTCGCCTTTTGGCGAGATCCTGAACTCTCTTAAGTCTCTCTCTTTATCAGGAGAGCCCTGGCCGGACTACGGTCAGCGAGGGTGGGATACGGACGATAAGGAAATTCAAAGCCCACCCACCACCCACTTTGTAGCCACTGTCGACGATCTAACCGACATGCTTGACTTCAGCTCCGAAGACATCGACGGCATGGACGACGATGTAGGAGACGAACAGGAACCAGCACCTGTAGGGCGCTGGAAGGCCACCTCGTCATATGACATATATATGGTGGATACTCCAAAAGATGGAGATGGCGATGGAACAGTGGGGGATGACGCCCCCAAGAAACAGCCAAAGCGCCGGCGTCAGCGGCGCCGCTCTAAATCCCGCCAAAGCAAAAACGGTGATTCCGGCACGGGAGATAATACTACCCCGGATAGCGCCGAAGAACACCCACCTCAGCAAGATTCGGCACAGGAAGATGGAGAAGCCAGCCCTCATGAGAGAGCGGCAGACCGAGAGGTCGAGGATGATAACTATACGCCTCCCTCCGAAGACGAGGCAAGCCTCGATGACGACGAATTCGTCATACCATCAGACCCCGCCGAACAAGAGCGTTTTAAACGCAGGCTTTTAGCCACGGCAAGCAGCCTCAAGAAAAAGCAGCAACAGCTTAGAGCTGCCCAAGATTTGCTAGCTGACAGATGGACTGAAGTCCTTGCGGCCGAAGAGTATGAACTCGAACGCCCCTCCAAGAGTTACCCGAAGCGCAGGCCGCTACCCCGATCAGAGGAGGAAGCACCTACATCACCAGCGCATGACATGGCAGACCGGCCACCTCGCGGCCGCGACAGAGAGGCCTCTCGGCCCTCCACCCAAGCCATGCCCCGACGCCGCTCAACTAAGGCACGGGAAAATGCGCCCGACCTGCGAGACATACTGGAGGATAAGGCAAGACAAACAAGATCGATCTACGGATCGCGCAGGCGCCCTACGGCATGTGACAATGATCTTCACTCCGGATACAACAAATCCGGCCGGGCCGAACACAACAGACATAGCTCTTCCGAGCTGCGTCGTGATATAGCCCAGTACAGAGGCGCCGCACACCCGCTATGCTTCACGAATGAAGTAATGGATCATAAAATCCCAGAGGGTTTCAAACCCGTAAACATCGAATCATACGATGGCACAACAGATCCGGCGGTATGGATCGAGGATTATCTCCTTCACATCCACATGGCACGCGGCGATGATCTACACGCCATCAAATACCTCCCGCTCAAACTTAAAGGACCGGCCCGGCATTGGCTTAACAGCTTGCCAGCAGACTCAATCGGTTCTTGGGAGGACCTGGAAGCCGCATTCCTCGACAACTTCCAGGGCACTTACGTGCGACCGCCGGATGCCGACGACTTAAGCCACATAATTCAGCAGCCAGAGGAATCGGCCAGACAATTCTGGACACGGTTCCTAACAAAGAAAAACCAGATAGTCGACTGTCCGGACGCAGAGGCCCTAGCAGCCTTCAAGCATAACATCCGCGACGAGTGGCTTGCCCGGCACCTGGGACAGGAAAAGCCGAAATCCATGGCAGCCCTCACGACACTCATGACCCGCTTTTGCGCGGGAGAAGACAGCTGGCTAGCTCGCAGTAACAACTTATCAAAGAACCCTGGTAATTCGGATACCAAGGACAAAAGTGGCAGGACACGTCGGAATAAGCAAAAACGCCGCGTTAACAGCGACAGCAATGAAGACACGGCAGTCAATGCCGGATTCAAAGGCTATAAATCCGGTCAGCGGAAAAAGCCATTCAAAAAGAATACTCAGGGCCCGTCCAGTTTGGACCGAATACTCGATCGCTTGTGCCAGATACATGGCACCCCCGAAAGGCCAGCCAATCACACTAACAGGGATTGTTGGGTGTTCAAGCAGGCAGGCAAGTTAAGGGCCGAAAACAGAGACAAGGGGCTGCACAGCGACGACGAGGAGCCCAAGCCGCCGAACAACAATGGACAGAAGGGCTTTCCCCCACAAGTGCGGACGGTGAACATGATATACGCAACCCACATTCCCAAGCGGGAGCGGAAGCGTGCGCTACGGGACGTATACGCGATAGAGCCAGTCGCCCCAAAGTTCAACCCATGGTCCTCCTGCCCGATCACTTTTGATCGAAGGGACCATCCCACTAGCATCCGTCATGGCGGCTTCGCCGCATTGGTTCTCGACCCAATCATCGACGGATTTCATCTCACAAGAGTCCTCATGGACGGCGGCAGTAGCCTGAACCTGCTTTATCAGGATACAGTGCGGAAAATGGGCATAGATCCCTCAAGGATTAAGCCCACAAGAACGACCTTTAAAGGCGTTATACCAGGTGTAGAAGCCAACTGTACAGGCTCAGTAACACTTGACGTGGTCTTCGGATCCCCGGACAATTTCCGAAGCGAAGAGTTAATCTTCGATATAGTCCCGTTTCGCAGTGGCTATCACGCCCTGCTCGGACGAACCGCATTCGCAAAGTTCAATGCGGTGCCGCACTACGCATATCTCAAGCTCAAGATGCCAGGCCCTCGAGGAGTAATTACGGTCAACGGAAACACCGAACGCTCCCTCCGTACGGAGGAGCATACGGCGGCTCTCGCAGCGGAGGTACAAAGTAGCCTTCTCAGGCAATTCTCCAGTCCGGCCATTAAAAAGCCAGACACTGCCAAGCGCGCCCGGAGTAACCCACAGCAGGACCGCCTGGCACACTCTGAGCAAGCGTAGCAATGCGGCCCCAACCCCAGCTTTCGCGACATAGCGAAACCAGTACCTCGCGTACATAACTACGCCCTTGAAATACCATGGGCACAGGGGAAGGGGCACAATAACGGCACGCCCAAAATACGGCTTAAAACGTACTAGGGGCTGCCGGATTCTTTTTTTAATTTTTTCTTACTTTCAGGACTCCATACTTCGGACGACCTGTTCGGCAATTCGACTGCCGCACAAACGATGCAAGATCCAGGGAGGCAGACAAGCCATGCCGCATTATGGAACTCCCAGGTGGTCTCTGTTACGAGCGGTATACCTGTTTTAAATACAATTCCGCGGCCTGCCCCTGGTCAGGACATACTGAATAGTCCAATATCTTTTGCTTACCGCACTATTTGTATCGTTCGGCTTTGATAAATAGCCTCTCTATAAACAATGCATAGCTTTTGTCTATTTTCTGCATTACTCTCTTTTATATATGTTCATTAATGACATGTTGCACCCGTACACTGTGGTACGGCAAGTACGCCAGGGGCTTCAGTACCCTTTAATATGGTGTGAGAAGTCCGTACACTTTCACAAGTGCGGCACCCCGAACTTATAGCACTATATGCATCGGCTCCGAATCATGATTTGGGTCAATAGTTGGGTTTGCCCGGCTCCTATGTTTTGGTGCCTTACGTTCCGCTATATCGGCTAAGGTAGCACTAGGAGAACCACTGCGATTGTGCCCCGGTTGAGCTGGGTTAAGCACCTCAGTGGAGAAAGCTAAAACTGACTGTCATGATGAGGCGAGAGACCGGTCGCTGTTCGAGAGGTTTTTCGAGTCCCTAAAGACTTATGCCGCTTCGAGCGAGGAGCCGGATTTGTCCGGCCAAGGCGTGGATAGCGCCCCGAACTCGGTCTTCCGAACTAGGGGCTTCGCCGAAATTTAAAATTATAAAGTTCTATGGCTAAGTGAGAGTGTTCAAGCATTATAGTCCGATTGCCTGGTTCGTTGTGCTGAGCGCCTCCCTCGAAGGACCCAACTATGGGAAAAAGAGCGCTCAGGTTTATCCCGAACACCCCAGCACTAGTGGCATGGGGGCAGAAGCCGACGACTGGCCATCTCTCAATTTTTTGATAAACGGCCGCACAGAAAATAATATTTTAAATTCAACAAGCATTGCTTAAGCGCCTATGAACAAGTTTTCAGCGCACAGGATAAAAACGAGCGAGTTTATTCAAAAATTACATCCTTGGTACATTCATCCGCCACAAGGCGGGCACCCGCAAGAACATCCTTGTAATAGTTCTCGGGCTTGCGATGCTCCTTCCCCGGCGGCGGCCCGTCCTTCACAAGCTTCTCACCGTCCAGCTTACCCCAGTGCACCTTTGCACGGGCAAGGGCCCGACGGGCACCTTCGATGCAGACGGAGCGCTTGATGACCTCGAGCCTTGGACAGGCCTCCACCAGCCGCCGCACCAGCCCGAAGTAGCTCCCAGGCAGGGCCTCTCCGGGCCACAGCCGAACTATGAAGCCCTTCATGGCCTGTTCGGCCGCCTTGTGGAGCTCGACCAGCTGTTTCAGCTGGTCGCTCAAGGGCACAGGGTGTCCGGCCTCAGCATACTGAGACCAGAACACCTTCTCCGTCGAGCTGCCCTCTTCAGCTCGGTAGAATGCGGCGGCGGCGGATACGCTGCGGGGAAGATCTGCGAATGCCCCTGGAGAACTCCGGATTCGGGTAAGTAACAAGTAGTTTACTTTTATATTTCTGCTTTGCATAAAGAATGCCTTACCCGCTGCTATCTTCTTCATCTCCTCCAACTCTTGGAGGGCCTTTTGGGCTTCGGCCTTGGCAGACTTGGCAGTCTCAAGGGCCGCCGCGAGCTCGGACGCTTGGGTCTTTGACTCAAGCTCCAAACTCTCATGTTTTTTCATGAGAGCCTGAAGCTCTTGCTGCACCTCGCCGACCTGAGCCCCAAGTTTCTCTCGCTCGGTGCGCTCCGCGGCCGTTTTCTTTTCGGCCTCGGACAGCGCCTGCTTGAGGGTCGCCACCTCAGTCGTGGCCCCTATAATAAGCAGTGCAATCCTGTTATTTTTTGCAATCACGCCTCTCTATAGGCACTTTTTCTGTAAGGTATTTCCTACCTTCTTTTTCCTCGAGCTGCCGCTTGGCAAGGCCGAGCTCTTGCTCGGTCCGCTCGAGGTCCTGTTTCAGGACACCCACCTCCGCAGTCAGTGCGGCGGTGGATAGCAGCGAAGCCTGCATACGCATATTGACTCTTTATTGTTAGACTCCTGCGAAATTTACTAGATCCTCTATTCGGCTTTTCTTTCCGAACGCCAAACAGAGCATCAGGGGCTACTGTCTATGCGGTTATATTTTTACATATTTTTACTTACCTCGAAGCCTGTTAGGAGGCTAGCGCAAGCTTCACTCAGTCCGCTCTTGGCGGACTGAACCTTCTGGATCACCGTACTCATAATAGTACGGTGCTCCTCGTCGATGGAGGCGCCGTCAAGCACCTCGAGCAGATTGTCCGGCACCTCCGGTTGGATGGAGGCCGCCGGCTCAGAAGGCTTGCTCCTCTTGGAAGGAGTTCGCCTACCGCGGTCCAAAACTTTTGAAGATTCCGGCACGGTGTCCGGCACAAAGCCGGACTTGGAGCCCTGGGGGGTCTTGTCCCCTTTACTCCTGGGGTCCGGGAGGTCGCCTTGCGGCTCCTCCAGGACCACCTCCTCCTGCCCCGGAGCTCGTTGCGACGCCACTTCGGCGTCGTCCGCAGTGCGGGGGGAGACAGCGGGCGGAACTGAGTTCACGTCCGATGAATCCAGGGAGCCGCTCGACGACTCATTGAGTTCGGCCCGGGGCGGGCTGCATAATTATGTTCGACATTAGGGAAAGTTGTGCAACAAAGGAACATCATGAGTTATTCTGATATCCGAACTTACGATTTCGCCGGACGCTTGGCCCTGTTTGGCCACTCCTCTTTGCCCTCTTCGGCGTTGGGGGCGTAGTCCGGCGGAGGGGTCTTCCTTTTCCTAGACCCCTCGGCCTCCCCCGTTGGGGCGGCCTTCCTCTTCTCTCCTCCCCCACTGGGGGGGAGGGTTTCTTCTTCCTCCTCCTCGTCTTCACGGGGGGAGTGCGTCTCGGACTCGTCGGATGACGAGTCCGACACCACCATATGCCGGGAACTCTTTCGAGTCCCCGTGGCCTTCTTATTCTTGGCCTTCTTCTCCGACACCACATAAGGTGCCGGAACCAGCAGCTTCGCTAGTAGAGCGGGGGCTGGGTCTTCGGGCAAGGGAGCCGGACAGTTAATCGATCCGGACTTCGCCCGCCAAGCCTGTCAAATGTAAGGGAGCTTAGATCCCGCATAGAGTCAAACTATGAAAAAACTTAACATCCTGTAAAAGGTGAAAATAGCTTACCTCGCTAGCGTGACGCTGCGAGCTGTATCTGTGGTCCTCGGAAGCGGATGTGGGAGCCTCGGCGCCTTTGGTTAGCACCTTCCAGACGTCTTCATACGTCATGTCGAAGAGCTTGTTAAGGGTTTGGTGCTGCGCCGGGTTGAACTCCCACAGATTAAAGCCCCGTTGTTGACACAGGAGGATCCGGCGGACGAGCATAACCTGGACTACATTGACGAGCTTGATCGGCTTGCTCACCAGGGACTGGATGCATGTCTGCAGTCCGGTCACCTCTTTTTCGTCGCCCCACGACAGGCCCGTCTCTTTCCAGGACATAAGCCGCGTGGGGGGTCCGGATCGGAACTCGGGGGTTGCGATCCATTTCGGATCACGCGGCTCGGTGATGTAAAACCACCACGATTGCCACCCCTTCAGGGTCTCCACGAAGGAGCCCTCGAGCCATAGGACGTTGGCCATCTTGCCCGCCATGGCGCCTCCGCACTCCGCCTGGCTGCCGCGCACCACCTTGGGCTTGACGTTGAAGGTCTTGAGCCAGAGGCCGAAATGGGGGCGGATGCGGAGGAAGGCCTCGCACACGACGATAAACGCCGAGATGTTGAGGACGAAGTTCGGGGCCAGATCGTGGAAATCCAGGCCATAGTAAAACATGAGCCCCCGGACAAATGGGTGGAGTGGAAAACCCAGTCCGCGGAGGAAGTGGGGAAGGAATACTACCCTCTCATGGGGCCTTGGGGTGGGGAGAAGTTGCCCCTCCTCGGGAAGCCGGTGCGCGTTGTCTTTGGACAAGTATCAGGCCTTCCTTAGCTTTTTGACATGGCCCTCCGTGACGGAGGAGACCATCCACTTGCCTCCCGCTCCGGACATTGCTGGAGAAGGTTGAGGTGGGAAGTGCGGGCTTGGGCGCTGGAGCTCGAGTGCGCAGGAGATGGATAGGCAAAGGAGGAAGAAGGCGTAGGTAAAAGGTGGATCCTTATCCCCTTATATGGGCGGATGCGGTTGTGCGTCCCCACCAGCCTAGTAAAACTCGCTTGCCTCCCAAGCGCCGTGATAAATGGCGCGGTTGGGTTACCCACGTCCGTATTGATGAGAATCCCGTAAAGGGGGTACACGATCTCTGCTTTGACAAGACGTGCCAAGGAAACCGCCTCGCAAAACATGCTGAGGTGGAAAAGTAAAAACGATTCGAGTAAAGGACTTGGCCGTAGTGTGATGACGCACTGCGGAATACGTCGGCAGATTTGATTTGTGTCAATATTATTCTCTCTATGGCAATATGTGGAAACTTATTTTGCAGAGCCGGACACTACTCTTGGTGTTTACAATCTTCTACGAAGGACTTGGAGGAGGAACCCGCCTTGCAATGCGAAGACAATTTGCGCGCCGGACTCGTCGTCATTGAAGCCTGGTTCAGGGGCTACTGAGGGAGTCCTGGATTAGGGGGTGTTCGGGTAGCCGGACTATACCTTCAGCCGGACTCCTGGACTATGAAGATACAAGATTGAAGACATCGTCCCGTGTCCGGATGGGACTTTCCTTGGCGTGGAAGGCAAGCTTGGTGATGCGGATATTCAAGATCTCCTACCATTGTAACCGACTTTATGTAACCCTAACCCTATCCGGTGTCTATATAAACTGGAGGGTTGTAGTCCGTAGGCAATCAACTCCATACACAACAATCATACCATAGGCTAGCTTCTAGGGTTTAGCCTCCTTGATCGCGTGGTAGATCTACTCTTGTACTACCCATATCATCAATATTAATCAAGCAGGAGTAGGGTATTACCTCCATCGAGAGGGCCTGAACCTGGGTAAAAAATATCTTGTCCCTTGTCTCCTATTACCATCCGGCCTTGACGCACAGTTTGGGACCCCCTACCCGAGATCCGCCGGTTTTGACACCGACAACGGTCAAACCGCATAACAACATACGTTTGTTCCCTTTGTCATCGGTATGTTACTTGCCCGAGATTCGATCATCGGTATCTCAATACCTAGTTCAATCTCATTAGCGGCAAGTCTCTTTACTCGTTCCGTAATGCATCATCTCGCAACTAACTCAGTAGTCACATTGCTTGCAAGGCTTATAGTGATGTGCATTATCGAGAGGGCCCAAAGATACCTCTCCGACAATCAGAGTGACAAATCCTAATCTTGAAATACGCGAACTCAACAAGTACCTTTGGAGACACCTGTAGAGCACCTTTAAAATCACCCAGTTACGTTGTGACCTTTGGTAGTAGACAAAGTGTTCCTTCGGTAAACGGGAGTGGCATACTCTCATAGTCATAGGAACATGTATAAGTCATGAAGAAAGCAATAGCAGTAAACTAAAACGATCAAGTGCTAAGCTAACGGAATGGGTCAAGTCAATCACATAATTCTCCTAATGATGTGATCCCGTTTATCAAATGACAACTCATGTCTATGGTTAGGAAACATAACCATCTTTGATCAACGAGCTAGTCAGGTAGAGGCATACTAGTGACACTTTGTTTGTCTATGTATTCACACATGTATTATGTTTTCGGTTAATACAATTCTAGCATGAATAATAAACATTTATCATGAAATAAGGAAATAAATAATAACTTTATTATTGCCTCTACGGCATATTTCCTTCAGTCTCCCACTTGCACTAGAGTCAATAATCTAGTTCACATCGTCATGTGATTTAACACCAATAGTTCCCATCTTCATGTGATTAGTTCACATCTCCATGTGACTAACACCCAAAGGGTTTGGTAGAGTCAATAATCTAGTTCGCATCGCTATGTGATTAAAACCCAAAGAGTGATCATGTTTTGCTTGTGAGAGAAGTTTAGTCTACGGGTCTGCAACATTCAGATCCGTATGTATTTTGCAAATTTCTATGTCTACAATGCTCTGCGCAGAGCTACTCTAGCTAATTTCTCCCACTTTCAATATGTATCCAGATTGAGACTTAGAGTCATCTAGATCGATGTAAAAAGCTTGCACCGACATAACTCTTTACGACGAACTCTTTTATCACCTCCATAACCGAAAAATATTTCCTTAGTCCTCTAAGGATAATTTTGACCGCTGTCCAGTGATCTACTCCAAGATCACTATTGTTCTCCTTTGCCAGAATCATGCTAAGGTATACAATAGGACTGGTAAACAACATAGCATACTTTATAGAACCTATGACTGAGGCATAGGGAATGACTTTTCATTCTCTTTCTATTCTCTGTTGTGGTCGGGTTTTGAGTCTTTACTCAACTTCACACCTCGCAACACAGGCAAGAGAACTCCCTCTTTGACGGTTCCATTTTGAACCACTTCAAAATCTTGTCAAGGTATGTACTTATTGAAAAAACTTATCAAGCGTCTTGATCTATCACTACAGATCTTGATGCTCAATGTGTAAGCAGCTTCATCGATGTCTTTCTTTAAAAAAACTCTTTTTAAACATTCCTTTATGCTTTCCAGAAAATTCTACATTATTTCCGATCAACAATATGTCATTCACATATACTTATCAGAAATGATGTAGTGCTCCCACTCACTTTCTTGTAAATACATGCTTCACCGCAAGTCTGTACAAAACCATATGCTTTGATCACTTTATCAAAGCATATATTCCAACTCTGAGATGCTTGCACCAGTCCATAGATGGATCGCTGGAGCTTGCTCACTTTGTTAGCACCTTTAGGATCGACAAAACCTTCTGGTTGTATCATATACAACTCTTCTTTAAGAAATCCAGGAAGGAATACAGTTTTGACATCCATTTGCCAGATTTCATAAAATACGACAACTGCTAATATGATTCGGACAGACTTTTAAGCATCGATACGAGTGAGAAAATCTCATCGTAGTCAACACCTTGAACTTGTCGAAACATTTTGCGACAATTCGAGCTTTGTAGATAGTAACACTACTATCAGCGTCCGTCTTCCTCTTGAAGATCCATTTATTCTTAATGACTCACCGATCATCGAGCATGTCAATCAAAGTCCATACTTTGTTCTCATACATGGATCCCATCTCAGATTTCATGGTCTCAAACCATTTCGTGGAATATGGGCTCGTCATCACTTCCTCATAGTTCGTAGGTTTGTCATGGTCAAGTAACATGACATCTAGAATAGGATTACCGTACCACTCTGGTGCGGACCTTACTCTGGTTGACCTACGAGTTTCAGTAGTAACTTGATACGAAGTTTCATGATCATCATCATTAGCTTCCTCACTAATTGGTGTAGATGTCACAGGAACCAGTTTCTATGATGAACTACTTTCCAATAAGGGAGCAGGTACACTTACCTCATCAAGTTCTAGTTTACTCCCACTCACTTCTTTCGAGAGAAACTCCTTCTCTAGAAAGGATCCATTATAAGCAACAAAAGTCTTGCCTTCGGATCTATGATAGAAGGTGTACCCAACTGTTTCTTTTGGGTATCCTATGAAGACACATTTTTCCGACTTGGGTTCGAGCTTATCAGGTTGAAGCTTTCTCACATATGCATCACATCCCCAAACTTTAAGAAACGACAACTTTGGTTTCTTGCCAAACCATAGTTCATAAGGCGTCGTCTCAACGGATTTTGATGGTGCCCTATTTAACGTGAGTGCAGCCGTCTCTAAAGCATAACCCCAAAACGATAGCGGTAAATCAGTAAGTGACATCATAGATCGCACCATATCTAGTAAAGTACGATTATGACGTTCAGGCACACCATTATGCTATGGTGTTCCAGGTGGCGTGAGTTGCGAAACTATTCCGCATTGTTTCAAATGTAGACCAAACTCGTAACTCAAATATTCCCCTCCATGATCAGATCCTAGAAACTTTATTTTCTTGTTACAATGATTTTCCACTTCACTCTGAAATTCTTTGAACTTTTCAAATGTTTCAGACTTATGTTTCATTAAGTAGATATACCCATATCTGCTCAAATCATCTGTGAAGGTGAGAAAATAACGATACCCGCCGCGAGCCTCAATATTCATTGGACCACATACATCAGTATGTATGATCTCCAACAAATCTGTTGGTCGCTTCATTGTTCCAGAGAATGGCGTCTTAGTCATCTTGCCCATAAGGCATGGTTCGCAAGTACCAAGTGATTCATAACCAAGTGATTCCAAAAGTCCATTAGTATGGATTTTCTTCATGTGCTTTACACCAATATGACCCAAACGGTAGTGCCACAAATAAGTTGCACTATCATTATCAACTCTACATCTTTTGGCTTCAACATTATGAATACGTGTATCACTACTATCAACATTCAACAAAAATAGACCACTCTTCAAGGGTGCATGACCATAAAAGATATTACTCATATAAATAGAACAACCATTATTCTCAGATTTAAATGAATAACCGTCTCGCATCAAACAAGATCCAGATATAATGTTCATGCTTAGCGCTGGCACCAAATAACAAATATTTAGGTCTAAAACTAATCCCGAAGGTAGATGTAGAGGTAGCGTGCCGACGGCGATCACATCGACTTTGGAACCATTTCCCACGCGCATCGTCACCTCGTCCTTAGCCAGTCTTCGCTTAATCTGTAGTCCCTGTTTTGAGTTGCAAATATTAGCAACAGAACCAGTATCAAATACCCAGGTGCTACTACGAGCTCTAGTAAGGTACACATCAATAACATGTATATCACATATACCTTTGTTCACCTTGCCATCCTTCTTATCCGCCAAATACTTGGGGCAGTTCCGCTTCTAGTGACCAGTCTGTTTGCAGTAGAAGCACTCAGTCGCAGGCTTAGGACCAGACTTTGGTTTCTTCTCCTGAGCAGCAAATTGTTTGCTTTTCTTCTTGAAGTTCCCCTTCTTCTTCCCTTTACCCTTTTTCTTGAAACTGGTGGTCTTGTTGACCATCAACACTTGATGCTCCTTCTTGATTTCTACCTCTGTTGCCTTTAGCATTGCGAAGAGCTCGGGAATTGTCTTATTCATCCCTTGCATATTATAGTTCATCACGAAGCTCTTGTAGCTTGGTGGCAGTGATTGAAGAACTCTATCAATGACACTATCAACAGGAAGATTAACTCCCAGTTGAGTCAAGTGATTATGATACCCAGACATTTTGAGTATATGTTCACTAACAGAACTATTCTCCTCCATGTTGCAGCTATAGAACTTATTAGAGACTTCATATCTCTCAATCCGGGCATGCTTGAAATATTAACTTCAACTCCTGGAACATCTCATATGCTCCATGACGTTCAAAATGTCGTTTAAGTCCCGGTTCTAAGCCGTAAAGCATGGCACACTGAACTATCGAGTAGTCATCAGCTTTACTCTGCTAGATGTTCTTAACATCATCAGCAGCATCTGTAGCAGCCCTGGCACCCAGCGGTGCTTCCAGGACGTAATTCTTCTGTGCAGCAATGCAGATAATCCTCAAGTTACGGACCCAGTCCATGTAATTTCTACCATCATCTTTCAACTTTGCTTTCTCAAGGAACGCATTAAAATTCAACGGAACAACAGCACGGGCCATCTATCTACAATCAACATAGACAAGCAAAATACTATCGGGTACTAAGTTCATGATAAACTTAAGATCAATTAATTATATTACTTAAGAACTCCCACTTAGATAGACATCCCTCTAATCATCTAAGTGATCACGTGATCCAAATCAACTAAACCATGTTCGATCATCATGTGAGATGGAGTAGTTTTCAAGGGTGAACATCACTATGTTGATCATATCTACTATATGATTGACGCTCGACCTTTCAGTGTTCCGAGGCCATATCTGCATATGCTAGGCTCGTCAAGTTTAACCCGAGTATTCTACGTGTGCAAAACTGGCTTGCACCCGTTGTAGATGAATGTAGAGCTTATCACACTCGATCATCACGTGGTGTCTCGGCACGACGAACTTTGGCAACAGTGCATTCTCAGGGAGAACACTTTTATCTTGAAATTTAGTGAGAGATCATCTTATAATGCTACCATCAATCAAAGAAAAATAAGATGCATAAAAGATAAACATCACATGCAATCAATGTAAGTGATATGATATGGCCATCATCATCTTGTGCTTGTGATCTCCATCTCTGAAGCACCATCATGATCACCATTGTCACTGGCGCGACACGCCGATCTCCATTGTAGCATCATTATCGTCTTGCCAACTATTGCTTCTACGACTATCACTACCGCTTAGAGATAAAGTAAAGCAATTACAGGGTGATTGCATTGCATACAATAAAGCGACAACCATGTAGCTCCTGCCAGTTGCAGATAACTCGGTTACAAAACATGATCATCTCATATAATATAGCATCATGCCTTGACCATATCACATCACAACATGCCCTGCAAAAACAAGTTAGACGTCCTCTACTTTGTTTATGCAAGTTTTACGTGGATGCTACGGGCTTAGCAAGAACCATTCTTACCCACGCATCAAAACCACAACGATAGTTCGTCAAGTTAGTGTTGTTTTAACCTTATCAAGAACTGGGCGTAGCCACACTCGGTTCAACTAAAGTTGGAGAAACTGACACCCGCCAGCCACCTATGTGCAAAGCACGTCGGTATAACCAGTCTCGCGTAAGAGTACGCTTATTGTCGGTCCGGGCCGCTTCATCCAAAAATGCTGCCGAACCAAAGTGTGACATGCTGGTAAGCAGTATGACTTGTATCGCCCACAACTCACTTGTGTTCTACTCGTGCATATAACATCTACGCATAAAACTAGGCTTCGATGCCACTGTTAGGGAACATAGTAATTTCAAAAAAATTCCTACGCACACTCAGGATCATGGTGATGCATAGCAACGAGAGGGGAGAGTGTGTCCATGTACCCTCGTAGACCGAAAGAGGAAGCGTTAGCACAACACGGTTGATGTAGTCGTACGTCTTCACAATCCGACCGATCCAAATACCGAACGTACGGCACCTCCGAGTTCAGCACACGTTCAGCTCAATGATGTCCTGCAAACTCCGATCCAGTAGAGCTCCAGGGGAGAGTTCCATCAGCACGACGGCATGATGACGGTGATAATGTTGCCACTGACATAGGGCTTCGCCTAAGCACTGCTACGATATAACCGACGTGGAATATGGTGGAGGGGGCACCGCACACGGCTGGAATAGATCAACAGATCAACTTGTGTGTTCTATGGTGCCCCCTGCCCCCGTATATAAAGGAGCAAGGGGGAAGGCGGCTGGCCAGGAGGAGGGCGCGCCAGGGGGGAGTCCTACTCCCACCGGGAGTAGGACACCTCCTTTTCCTTGTTGGAGTAGGAGAGGGAAGGAAGGGAGAGAGGATGAGAAGGAAAAAAAGGGGGGCACCGACCCCCCCTTCCTTGTCCAATTCGGACTAGAGGGGGAGGGGGCGCGCAGCTGCCCTGGCCGCCCCTCCTCTTCTCCCACTAAGGCCCATGAGGCCCAATTAACTCCCCAGGGGGTGTTCCGGTAACCCCCCAGTACTCCGGTTTTTATCCGAAACCACTCAGAACACTTCCGGTGTCCAAATATAGTCATCCAATATATCGATCTTTACGTCTCTACCATTTTGAGACTCCTCTTCATGTCCGTGATCATATCCGGGACTTCGAACTACCTTCAGTACATCAAAACACAAAAACTCATAATACCGATCATCACCAAACTTTAAGCGTGCGGACCCTATGGGTTCGAGAACTATGTAGACATGACCGAGACACGTCTCCGGTAAATAACCAATAGCGGAACATGGATGCTCATATTGGCTCCTACATATTCTATGAAGATCTTTATCGGGCAAACCGCATAACTACATATGTTTGTTCCCTTTGTCATCGGTATGTTACTTGCCCAAGATTCGATCGTCGGTATCTCTATACCTAGTTCAATCTCGTTACCGACAAGTCTCTTTACTCGTTCCGTAATGCAGCATCTCGCAACTAACTCACTAGTCACATTGCTTGCAAGGCTTATAGCGATGTGCATTATCGAGAGGGCCCAGAGATACCTCTCCGACAATCGGAGTGACAAATCTTACTCTCGAAATACGCCAACTCAACAAGTACCTTCGAAGACACCTGTAGAGCACCTTTATAATCACCCAGTTATGTTGTGACGTTTGGTAGCTGATACGTCTCCGTCGTATCTACTTTTCCAAACACTTTTGCCCTTGTTTTGGACTCTAACTTGCATGATTTGAATGGAACTAACCCGGACTGACGCTGCATTCAGCAGAATTACCATGGTGTTATTTATGTGCAGAAACAAAAGTTCTCGGAATGACCTGAAACTTCACGGAACAACTTTTCGGAAATAATAAAAAATCCTTGCAAAAGATGAAGGACGGGGGGCCCACCGCCTATCCACGAGGGTGGGGGGTGCGCTTGCCCCCCTAGGGCGCGCCCCCTACCTCGTGGGCCCCCTGGAGCTCCTCCGACCTTGACTCCAACTCTATATAATTGGTTTCGGAGAGAAAAAAATCAGAGAGAAGAATTCATCGTGTTTTACAATACGGGAGCCGCCGCCAAGCCCTAAAACCTCTCGGGAGGGCTAATCTGGAGTCCGTTCGGGGCTCCGGAGAGGGGAATCCATCTCCACCATCATCATCAACCATCCTGCATCACCAATTTCATGATGCTCACCGCCGTGCGTGAGTAATTCCATCGTAGGCTTGCTGGACGGTGATGGGTTGGATGGGATCTATCATGTAATCGAGTTAGTTTTGTTAGGGTTTGATCCCTAGTATCCACTATGTTCTGAGATTGATGTTGCTATGACTTTGCTATGCTTAATGCTTGTCACTAGGGCCCGAGTGCCATGATTTCAGATCTGAACCTATTATATTTTCATCAATATATTAGAGTTCTTGATCCTATCTTGCAAGTCTATAGTCACCTATTATGTGTTATGATCCATTAACCCCGAAGTGACAATAATCGGGATACTTACCGGTGATGACTGTAGTCTGAGGAGTTCATGTATTCACTATGTGTTAATGCTTTGTTCCGGTACTCTATTAAAAGGAGGCCTTAATATCCCTTAGTTTCCGTTAGGACCCCGCTGCCACGGGAGGTTAGGACAAAATATGTCATGCAAGTTGATTTCCATAAGCATGTATGACTACATTCGGAATACATGCCTACATTACATTGATGAACTGGAGCTAGTTCTGTGTCACCCTAGGTTATGATTGTTACATGATGAACCACATCCGGCATAATTCTCCATCACTGATCCATTGCCTACGAGCTTTCCATATATTGTTTTCCGCTTATTTACTTTTTCGTTGCTATTGCTATCATCACTACAAAATACCAAAAACATTACTTTTGCTACCGTTACCACTACTATTATATTACTTTTCTACTAAATACTTTGCTGCAGATACTAAGTTTCCAGGTGTGGTTGAATTCACAACTCAGCTGCTAATACTTGAGAATATTCTTTGGCTCCCCTTGTGTCGAATCAATAAATTTGGGTTGAATACTCTACCCTCGAAAACTGTTGCGATCCCCTATACTTCTGGGTTATCAAGACTATTTTCTGGCGCCGTTGCTGGGGAGCATAGCTCTATTCTTTGAGTCACTTGGGATTTATATCTGCTTATCATTATGAAGAACTTGAAAGATCCAAGGACTAAGATTTATCCTCAACTACGAGGGGAGGTAAGGAACTGCCATCTAGCTCTGCACTTGATTCACCTTCTGTTTTGAGTAAGCTTGCGACACCTAAACCTGCTTCTACTATTCATTCTGATATGTCGCATGTTATTGATGATGCCACTTCTGCTATACATGATACTTATGATGAAACTACTTCTATGCTTGATACTACTGTGCCACTTGGTGGATTTCTTGATGAACAACTTGCTAGGGCTAGAGAGAATGAGAATATTGAATCTAATAATATTGATGAAAGTGATGATGAAGACTCACCTGTTATTCCTGAGGGTTATGTTTTTGATAAAGAAGCTTCTTTAGCTATTTTAGCTTGCAAAGATAGATACGAGCTCAAGAGGTTATTAGCTAAATGGAAGCAGCAATCTCTTAATGCTAGAATGAAACCTGGCCCTCCTTTTGCTACTTCACCTATCTTTGTTACTGATAAGGATTATGAATTCTCTGTTGATCCTGATATAATTACTTAGGTTGAATCTGATCCTTTTCATGGCTATGAATCTGAAACTGCTGTGGCACATCTTACTAAATTAAATGATATAGCCACCCTGTTCACTACTGACGAGAGAACTCGTTACTTTTATATCCTTAAAATATTTCCGTTCTCATTAAAGGGTGATGCTAAGATATGGTTTAATTCTCTTGATCCTGGTTGTGTGCATAGTCCCCAGGATATGATTTATTACTTCTCTGCTAAATATTTCCCTGCTCATAAGAAACAAGTTGCTTTAAGGGATATATATAATTTTGTGAAAATTGAAGAAGAGAGTCTCCCACAAGCTTGGGGGAGGCTTATCAAGTTACTTAATGCTTTGCCTGATCATCCTCTTAAGAAAAATGAAATACTTGATATCTTTTATAATGGACTAACCGATGCCTCTAGAGATTACCTGGATAGTTGTGCTAGTTCTGTTTTCAGGGAAAGAACACCGGATGAAGCTGAAATTCTATTGAATAATATGTTGACAAATGAAAATAATTGGACACTTCCTGAGCCAGCTCCGGAGCCAATTCCTAAACCAACTCCGAAGAAGAGGGGTATTCTATTTCTCAGTCCTGAAGATATGCAAGAGGCAAACAAATCTATGAAAGAAAAAGGTATTAAAGCTGAAGATGTTAAGAATTTACCTCCTATTGAAGAAATACATGGTCTTAATTTACCGCCTGTTGAAGAAACATATGATCTTAATCCTTTACCTATTGAAGAAACTCATGGTCTTGATAACCCGACACAGGTAGTAAAGGTAAATTCTCTCTATAGATATGATAAAGCTGAAATCCCATTTACTAAGTTTGCTAGCCCATGCTTAGATGAGTTTGATAAATTTATGGTTATGCAAGAAGACTTCAATGCTTATTTTGGTAGACAACTGAAATACAATTCCAATATGCTTGAAAACTTGGGGTGATTATATGGCTAATGTCAAAGGTGAACTTAAACTTATTAGTAAACATGCTTCTATGGTTACCACTCAAGTAGAACAAGTACTTAAAGCTCAAAATGATTTGCTCAATGAATTGAATAGTAAGAATAATGATAATGCTGTTAGAGTTATGACTAGAGGTGGTAGAAAGACTCAGGAACCTTTGTATCCTGAAGGCCACCCTAAGAGAATTGAGCAAGATTCTGAGAGAAATAATGTGTATGCACCTACTCCTTCTAAAGGAAGAAAAAGAAAAATGATAGGACTTTGCATGCTTCTAGTGAACCTGTTATTGAAACACCTGAGAATCCAAATGATATTTCTATTTCTGATGCTGAAACACAATCTGGTAATGAACCTGAGTCTAGTGATAATGTTAATGATAATGTTCATGATGATGCTCAACCTAGTAATGATAATGATATAGAAACTGAACCTGATGTTGATCTTGATAACCCACAATCAAAGAATCAACGTTATGATAAGAAAGACTTTGTTGCTAGGAAACATGGTAAGGAAAGAGAGCCTTGGGTTCAGAAACCCATGCCTTTTCCTCCCAAACCATCCAAGAAAAAGGATGATGAGGATTTTGAGTGCTTTGCTGAAATGATTAGACCTATCTTTTTGCGTATGCGATTAACTGATATGCTTAAAATGAATACTTATGCTAAGTACATGAAAGAAATTGTTACTAATAAAAGAAAGATACCGGAAGCTGAAATTTCCACCATGCTTGCTAATTATACTTTTGAGGGTGGAATACCAAAGAAACTTGGAGATCCCGGTGTACCAACTATACCATGCTCCATTAAAAGAAACTATGTTAAAACTGCAAATGGCTGATAAATCAACTGCTAGTGTTAGTGTTATGCCTCTCTCTTTATATCGTAGACTTGATTTGAATAAGTTGACACCTACTGAAATATCTTTGCAAATGGCTGATAAATCAACTGCTATACCTGTCGGTATTTGTGAGGATGTGCCTGTTGTAGTTGCAAACGTTACTATTTTAATGGACTTTGTTATTCTTGATATTTCCGAGGACGATAGTATGTCTATTATTCTTGGAGACCCTTTTTGAATACTGCAGGGGCTGTTATTGATTGCACTAAAGGCAATGTCACTTTTCATGTTAATGGTAATGAGCATACGGTACACTTTCCGAGGAAACAACCTCAAGTTCGCAGTATCAACTCTATTGGAAAAATCCCATCGATTATATTTGGAGGTTTTCAATTTCCTCTTCCTACTGTCAAGAAGAAATATGATATTCTTATTATTGGGCATGCGCATATCCCCGTTGAGGTAACATAGTGTTATTCGAAATTTCTCCGGTTCCATGTTATTCGGAATGAGTTCGTTAAAAAGACTTGATCAACCTTGTTAGTGGATTCCTTTTGATGAGCATGAGATGGATGAAACTAGAAGGCACAACCTTCTGTACCCTCCTTTTACTTTCTGTTATTTATATTAAATAAAATAAGAATAGTGTTTTCTGTCTGTTATCTAATTATCTATGCAATATAAAAATACCCTGAAAATAAAAGTTCTGCAAATGCCCTGAAATTTGAATATGATTTTTCTGGAATATTTGAGAATATTTGGCACTGAGAACACAGCAGGGGGGTCATCCACCTGGCCACGAGGGTGGAGGGAGCGCCCTACCCCCTGGCACGCCCCCCTGCCTCGTGGGCCCATGGTGGCCCTCCTCCACTTATCCTTTCACCCACACACTCCTTCTTCCTCTCCCAAACACGAATATCCAGCTCAAACCCGAGTCCAAGCTCATTTTGCTGCCATTTTCGATCTCCTTTCTCAAAGCACCTCTCACAAAACTTCTTGGGGGAGATTGTTCCTTGGTATGTGACTCCTCCATTGGTCCAATTAGTTTTTGTTCTAGTGCTTTATTCATTGCAAATTTTTGCTGCTTAGGTGACCCTGTTCTTGAGCTTGCATGTCAAATTTATGTGGTCAAAAGTAGTTTAGATGTATCATATAGGCCCTAGGCACTTGTAGGAGTAGTTGCTATCAATATTATTGTGTTTGGTTTACTTTTATTTTAAAGTTACTAAAAATTTCAGAATTTTTCAGAGGAAGAAATATGTTGAGGAAAATGTTCCAAGGTGGTTCTTCAAGGAAGCAAGGACCCAGGCTTGCAATGCGTGATGCTGATGAAGAGCCACCAAGAGACGCTCCAGTGCGTCCTTGTGAGTGGCCTTTTGAAAACTTTATGGATCGAGCGGGAATTAAGGAAGAATTTAACGCATATTTGTGTAACGCTGATCTTGGGAGCTTCGAGGAAGAAAAGTGTAGCCAGTATCACTATCTCACTAGTTCGTTTGTGAGGAGGTTTGAATTTTCATCTTCACGTAATTCTCCAACTGTCATGTTTGATCTTTATGAAAATTCTTACACTATGGACTTAGAGGATTTTACCACTGCTTGCAAACTTCCACAATGGGGTAGTATCAGGGATCCTCACAAATCTGAATTTAGAGATTTTGTTGCTAGTATAACTGTGGGAGAATCTAGAGATATAACACAAGCTACCATAGGGAGCATTCACTTTCCTGCTATACATTATTTTGCTCTCTTCATAGATAGATGCATTAATGGTAAAGATGAGGCATGTCAGATGTGTGTCCCTGACCTCAGTATTCTTAGGAGTGCTGTGTTAGGAGACAAATCTTATAATTTGGGAGCCATTGTTGCACGTAGGTTGCATCTTAATTGATTTAATGGAGATTTCTTTGGTGGAATTTATGCAACCCGCATAGCTAATTTTCTTGGTATAGCCATACGTGAAGATGATATTGAACTACCTCCTGATTACCTAGACTTTAATGCTATGGTTCACCACCAGTTTGTCGAGAGGAATGAATCACCTCTCCAGTATTGTTTAATCTTTGACAGATGTCATGTTGTCCATATTACTCTCCCTGCTCCTGCCTTCTTTGATTATCAAGCAAAAGGAAGATATGTTATTACCAGAGAGGAGGCAGATGAGTACGAGAGGAGGGCGGAGGCCACTCGTCGCCACGCTGCATCTCAGGAGGCGATAGCCGCTGCATCTTAGTACGACCCCAACTACTACTATGGATATCAGCCAGGCCAACCGTGGCCATAGACCAACTTAGGCCAAAAGCCTAAGCTTGGGGGAGTACGTATTTCTCACCGACATTACATTTATGTTCACACACTCATTGCTAGATGTCGGTGCTCATACCTTTTCATTATATCATCCATGCTAGTTTATTTCCCTTTTTACGCTTTCTTCTTGTGTGTTTGATAAACCTTAAGAAAAACAAAAAAATTAGTTGTAGCTTTTAATCAGTTTACTTTCCATGCTTGTAGTAGTAATTAAAAAGAAAACTCAAAAAGATTTCATGTTCTTCTTTTGCTTGTTGGGATCTCTCTCGTGTAAATAGTTTTATTTCTTTTCTTTGGGGGTCGATAGGAGAAGACCATAATTAAATTGTTGAAGTGGCTCTTATATGCATTATTGTTGATCTGACAAAAGAGCCCATATTTCCATGTCTTCTCCTGTTTATTGAATGCTTGCAGATTCCAGCTTAGTCCAATGCACGTGCACTATTATTATTATCCACATCGTTCGGTCGTGCAAGTGAAAGGCAATAATGATGATTATATGATGAACTTATTGAGATGAGAAAAGCTGGTATGAACTCGACCTCCCTTGTTTTTGTAAATATGATTAGTTCATCATTCCTGATTCATCCTATTATGGATAAACATGTTTGCAATGACAACTAGAGATCATAGTTCTTGTGATATGCTTGATTAGCTAGGAGCTTATAATGGTTTACCTTGCGTGCCAACATGCTATTAAAATGGTTGTGATGTGGTATGATAGTGTGGTATCCTCCTAAGAATGATTTAAGTGACTTGACTTGGCGCATGTCCACGCATGTAGTTGAAACAAAATCAACATAGCCTTCGCGATATTTATGTTCATGGTGGATTATATCCTACTCATGCTTGCATTCAGTGTTGATTAATTTTAATGCATGTTCATGACTGTTGTCGCTCTCTAGCTGGTCGCTTCCCAGTCTCTTGCCAGCCTCCACCTGTACTAAGCGGGAACACTTCTTATGCATCCAACTCCATAAACCCCAAAGTTATTCCATATGAGTCCACCATACCTACCTATATATGGTATCTACATGCCATTCCAAGTAAATTTGTATGTGCCAAACTCTAAACCTTCAAATAATTATCATGTTTTGTATGCTCGAATAGCTCATGTATCAACTAGGGTTGTCTGTATCTTCCATGTTAGGCAGGTTATTCTCAAGAGGAGTGGACTCCGCTCCTCACTCACGAGAAAGTGGCTGGTCACCGGGATGCCCAGTCCCATGCTTTAGGCAAATCAAATCAAAATAATTGCAAACAAAACTCCCCCTGGGACTCTTGTTAGTTGGAGGCACTCGTTGTTTTGAGCAAGCCATGGATTGATGCTTATTGGTGGAAGGGGGAGTATAAACTTTACCATTCTGTTTGGGAACCGCCTATAATGTGTGTAGCATGGAAGATATTGCCATCTCTTGGTTGTTATGTTGACAATGAAAGTATACCGCTCAAAATATTATTCACCTCTATTTCAAAACCCGAGCTCTGGCACCTCTACAAATCTCTGCTTCCCTCTGCGAAGGGCCTATCTATTTACTTTCATGTTGAGTCATCATCCTCTTACTAAAATGCACCAGTTGGAGAGCATCGCTGTCATTTGCATTCATTAATGTTAGTTTACATTGAGTATGACTTGACTGGATCTCTTTTACCATGAATTACAATGTCTAGTCAGTCCTTAATCTTTAAAGGTGCTCTGCATTTATGTTTTGCGGTCTCAGAAAGGGCTAGCGAGATACCATCTTGTTATATCATATTGTGATTGTTTTGAGAAAGTGTTGTCATCCGAGATTTATTATTATTGCTCGCTAGTTGATTATGCCATTGATATGAGTAAACTTGAGACCTAAGCATTATTGTGAATGTGGTTAGTCATAATCTTTGCTGAAAACTTGAATGCTGGCTTTACATATTTACAACAACAAGAGCAAACAGAGTTTGTAAAAGTTTTTCTTTATCACTTTCAGTTTATCAACTGAATTGCTTGAGGACAAGCAAGGGTTTAAGCTTGGGGGAGCTGATACATCTCTGTTGTATCTACTTTTCCAAACACGTTTGCCCTTGTTTTGGACTCTAACTTGCATGATTTGAATGGAACTAACCCGAACTGACGTTGTTTTCAGCAGAATTACCATGGTGTTATTTATGTGTAGAAACAAAAGTTCTCGGAATGACCTGAAACTTCACGAAACAACTTTTCAGAAATAATAAAAAATCCTTGCAAAAGATGAAGGCCAGGGGGCCCACCACCTGTCCACGAGGGTGGGGGCGCGCCCCCTACCTCGTGGGCCGCCTAGAGCTCCTCCGACCTCAACTCCAACTCTATATATTTGGTTTTGGAGAGAGAAAATCAGAGAGAAGAATTCATCGCGTTTTACGATATGGAGCCGCCGCCAAGCCCTAAAACCTCTCGGGAGGGCTGATCTGGAGTCCATTCGGGGCTCCGGAGAGGGGAATCCGTCGCCATCGTCATCATCAACCATCCACCATCACCAATTTCATGATGCTCACCGCCGTGCGTGATTAATTCCATCATAGGCTTGCTGGACGGTGATGGGTTGGATGGGATCTATCGTGTAATCGAGTTAGTTTTGTTAGGGTTTGATCCCTAGTATCCACTATGTTCTGAGATTGATGTTGCTATGAATTTGCTATGCTTAATGCTTGTCACTAGGGCCCGAGTGCCATGATTTCAGATCTGAACCTATTATGTTTTCATCAATATATGAGAGTTCTTGATCCTATCTTGCAAGTCTATAGTCACCTATTATGTGTTATGATCCGTTAACCCCGAAGTGACAATAATCGGGATACTCATCGGCGATGGCCGTAGTTTGAGGAGTTCATGTATTCACTATGTGTTAATGCTTTGTTCCGGTACTCTATTAAAAGGAGGCCTTAATATCCCTTAGTTTCCGTTAGGACCTCGCTGCCACGGGAGGGTAGGACAAAAGATGTCATGCAAGTTCTTTTCCATAAGCATGTATGACTATATTCGGAATACATGCCTACATTACATTGATGAACTGGAGCTCGTTCTGTGTTACCCTAGGTTATGATTGTTACATGATGAACCGCATCCGGCATAATTCTCCATCACCGATCCATTTCCTACGAGCTTTCCATATATTGTTTTCTGCTTATTTACTTTTCCGTTGCTATTGCTATCATCACTACAAAATACCAAAAACATTACTTTTGCTACCATTACCTTTTGCTACCGTTACCACTACTATCATATTACTTTGCTACTAAATACTTTGCTGCAGATACTAAGTTTCCAGGTGTGGTTGATATGATAACTCAGCTGCTAATACTTGAGAATATTCTTTGGCTCCCCTTGAGTCAAATCAATAAATTTGGGTTGAATACTCTACCCTCGAAAACGGCTGCGATGCCCTATACTTGTGGGTTATCAGTAGCACACAAAGTGTTCCTCCGGTAACGGGAGTTGCATAATCTCATAGTCATAGGAACATGTATAAGTCATGAAGAAAGCAATAGCAACATACTAAACGATCAAGTGCTAAGCTAACGGAATGGGTCAAGTCAATCACATCATTCTCCTAATGACGTGATCCCGTTAATCAAATGACAACTCATGTCTATGGTTAGGAAACTTAACCATCTTTGATTAACGAACTAGTCAAGTAGAGGCACATAGTGACACTATGTTTGTCTATGTATTCACACATGTATTATGTTTCCGGTTAATACAATTCTAGCATGAATAATAAACATTTATCATGAAATAAGGAAATAAATAATAATGTTATTATTGACTCTAGGGCATATTTCCTTTAGTCTCCCACTTGCACTAGAGTCAATAATCTAGTTCACATCGCCATGTGATCTAACACCAATAGTTCACATCACCATGTGATTAACACCCATAGTTCACATCGTCATGTGACCAACACCCAAAGGGTTTACTAGAGTCAATAATCTAGTTTGCATCGCTATGTGATTAACACCCAAAGAGTACTAAGGTGTGATCATGTTTTGCTTGTGAGAGAAGTTTAGTCTACGGGTCTGCCAAATTCAGATCCGTATGTATTTTGCAAATTTATATGTCAACAATGCTCTGCACGGAGCTACGCTAGCTAATTTCTCCCACTTTCAAAATGTATCCAGATTGAGACTTAGAGTCATCTGGATCAGTGTCAAAATTTGCATCGACGTAACCCTTTACGACGAACCTTTTGTCACCTCCATAATCGAGAAACATATCCTTATTCCACTAAGGATAATTTTGACCATTGTCCAGTGATCTACTCCTAGATCACTATTGTACTCCCTTGCTAAACACAGTGTAGGGTATACAATAGATCTTGTACACAACATGGCATACTTTATAGAAACTATGGCTGAGGCATAGGGAATGACTTTCATTCTCATTCTATATTCTGCCATGGTCGGGCTTTGAGTCTTACTCAATTTCACACCTTGTAACACAGGTAAGAACTCTTTCTTTGATTGTTCCATTTTGAACTACTTCAAAACCTTGTCAAGTTATGTACTCATTGAAAAAACTTATCAAACGTCTTGATGTATCTCTATAGATCTTGATGCTCAATATGTAAGCAGCTTCATCGAGGTCTTTCTTTGAAAAGACTCTTTTCAAACACTCCTTTATGCTTTCCAGAAGATTCTACATCATTTTTGATCAACAATATGTCATTCACATATACTTATCAGAAATGCTGTAGTGCTCCCACTCACTTTCTTGTAAATATAGATGAGGGAGTCCTGGATTAGGGATTCTCCGGACAGCCGGACTATCTCCATTGGTCGGACTGTTAGACTATGAAGATACAAGATTGAAGACTTCATCTCGTGTCCGGATGGGACTCTACTTGGCGTGGAAGGCAAGCTAGGCAATACGGATATGGATATCTCCTCCTTTGTAACTGACCTTGTGTAACCCTAACCCTCTCCGGTGTCTATATAAACCGAAGGGTTTTAGTCCATAGGACAACAATGACAACATAGAATCATACCATAGGCTAGCTTCTAGGGTTTAGCCTCTCTGATCTCGTGGTAGATCTACTCTTGTACTACCCATATCATCAATATTAATCAAGCAAGACGTAGTGTTTTACCTCCATCAAGAGGGCCCGAACCTGGGTAAAACATCGTGTCCCCTGCCTCCGATTACCATCCGGCCTAGACGCACAGTTCGGGACCCCCTACCCGAGATTCGCTGGTTTTGACACCGACATTGGTGCTTTCATTGAGAGTTCCTCTGTGTCGTCGCCGTTAGGCTTGATGGATCCTACTATCATCGATAGTGATGCGGTCCAGGGTGAGACTTTTCTCCCCGGACAGATCTTCGTATTCGGCGGCTTTGCACTGCGGACTAATTCGCTTGGCCTTCTGGAGCCGATTGAAAGCTATGCCCCCGACCGTCAGGTTAGATTTGGAAGTTTGAACTACACGGCCGACATCCACGGAGACTTGATCTTCGACGGATTCGAGCCACTGCCGGGCACGCCGCACTGTCACGATGGGTATGACCTAGCTCTGCCACCGAACAGTACCCCAGAGGCCGCGCCCGCATCAGCTCTGACCCTTAGCTCGGAGCCAACTGCGCCAATCGAGGACGGGTGGTTAGACACCGCCTTAGGGGCTGCAGTCTCAACGGCGATCGAGCCGAACACCTGCCTAACCCTCCGCGCAGCCCGTGACTCCAAGGTGCCGGACTCTTTTTCTGACTCCGAACCGCCCGCGCCCCTGCCATCGAATCCGATTGGGCGCCGGTCATGGAATTCACCGACGCGGATATCTTTCAGCACTCGCCCTTCGGCGACATTCTGAATTCACTAAGGTCTCTCTCTTTGTTAGGAGAGCCCTGGCCGGATTATGGCTAACAAGATTGGGATGCGGACGACGAAGAAATTCGACGCCCACCCACCACCCACTTCGTAGCCACTGTCGATGATTTAACCGACATGCTCGACTTCGACTCCGAAGACATCGACGGTATGGACGATGATGTAGAAGACGAACATGAACTGGCGCCTATAGGGCACTGGAAAGCCACCTCGTCATATGACATATACATGGTGGATACACCCAATGAAGGCAATGGCGGTGAGATAGCGGAGGATGACCCCTCCAAGAAGCAACCCAAGCGTCGACGTCAGCGGCGCCGCTCTAAGTCCCGCCAAAGCAAAAGTAGTGATACCGGCACATGAGATAATAACACTCCGGATAGTGTCGAAGACAACAACAATCCCCTCCAGCAAGATCTAGAGCAGGAGGATGAAGGAGCCAGCTCTCCTGAGAGAGCGGCAGACGGAGAGGAGGAGGATGACAATTACATGCTCCCCTCCGAAGACGAGGCAAGCCTCAGCGACGGTGAATTCACCATACCAGAGGATCCCGTCGAACAAGAGCGCTTCAAGCGCCGGCTTATGGCCACGGCAAATAGCCTGAAGAAAAAGCAGCAGCAGCTTCAAGCTGATCAAGATCTGCTAGCTGACAGATGGACTGAAGTCCTCGCTGCCGAGGAATATAAACTCGAGCGCCCCTCCAAGAACTACCCAAAGTGCAGGTTACTACCCCGACTGGAGGAAGAAGCGTATGATACGGCTGAGCGGCCACCTCATGGCCGCGATAGAGAGGCATTCCAGCCAAAAGCTCAGCCTCCACCCCGACGCCATTCAAATAAAAAGGCATGGGGAGATACGCCAGACCTACGAGACATATTGGAGGACAAAGCAAAGCATGCAAGATCGATCTAAGGATCATGATGGCGCACCACTCTGCGAGACGATAAACGTCACGCCGAATACAGTAAAAGCAAATCCAGCCGGGCCGAACATAGCGGGCAAGACCCATTCGAGCTGCGTCGCGATATAGCCCAATACAAAGGCGCCGCACACCCCTTATGCTTCACAGACGAAGTAATGGAACATCAATTCCCAGAAGGTTTCAAACCTGTAAATATTGAATCATACGACGGCACAACAGATCCCGCAGTATGGATTGAGGATTTCCTCCTCCACATCCACATGGCCCGCGGTGATGACTTACACGCCATCAAATACCTCCCACTAAAGCTTAAAGGACCAGCGTGGCATTGGCTTAACAGCTTGCCAGCGGACTCCATTAGCTGTTGGGAAGATCTGGAAGTCGCATTCCTCGACATCTTTCAGGGCACCTATGTGCGACCACCAGACGCTGATGACTTGAGCCACATAATTCAGCAGCCAGAAGAGTCGGCCAGGCAATTCTGGACTCGGTTTCTTACAAAGAAAAATCAAATCGTCGACTGTCCAGATGCGAAGGCCTTAGCAGCTTTCAAGCACAACATCTGAGACGAGTGGCTAGCCCGGCACCTTGGTCAGGAAAAGCCAAAATCTATGGCAGCTCTCATGACGCTCATGACCCGCTTTTGTGCGGGAGAAGACAGCTGGCTGGCTCGCAGTAATAACATATCAAAGAACCATGGTACCTCAGACACCAAGGACGGCAATGGCAGGTCACATCGCAACAAACATAAGCGCCGCATTAACAGCGAAAATACTGAGGATATGGCAGTTAATGTCGGATTCAAAGGCTCTAAACCCCGTCAGCGGAAAAAGGCATTCAAACAAAGTACGCCGGGTCCATCCAGCTTGGACCGTATACTCGATTACTTGTGTAAAATACAAGGCACCCCAGACAAGCCAGCCAATCACACCAACAGGGATTTTTGGGTGTTCAAGTAGGCCGGCAAGTTAATTGCTGAAAACAAGGACAAGGGGCCGCATAGCGATGACGAGGAGGAGCCCCGACAGCCGCACACTGGAGGATAGAAGAGGTTTCCCCCGCAAGTGCGGACGGTGAGTATGATATACGCAACCCACATACCCAAGAGGGAGCGGAAGCGTGCGCTCAGGGACGTATATGCACTGGAGCCAGTCGCCCCAAAATTCAACCCTTGCTCCTCCTGTCTGATCACCTTTGATCGCAGGGACCATCCCACTAGTATCCGTCATGGTGGATTTGCCGCACTGGTCCTAGACCCAATAATTGACGGATTTCACCTCACTCGAGTCCTTATGGATGGCGGCAGCAGCCTGAACCTGCTTTATCAGGACACAGTGTGCAAAATGGGTATAGACCCCTCAAGGATCAAACCCACAAAAACAACCTTCAAGGGCGTCATTCCAGGTGTAGAGGCCCATTGCACATGCTTAGTTACACTGGAAGTGGTCTTCGGATCCCCAGATAATTTCCAAAGCGATGAGTTAATCTTCGATATAGCCCCGTTCCGCAGTGGTTATCACGCGCTGCTCGGGCGAACCGCATTCCCTAGATTCAATGCGGTATCGCATTATGCATACCTCAAGCTCAAGATGCCAGGACCTTGCGGAGTTATTACAGTTAATGGAAACATAGAGCGCTCTCTCCGAATAGAGGAGCACACCGTGGCCCTCGCAGCAGAAGCGCAAAGCAGCCTCTCAAGGCAATCAACCAGTTCGGCGCTTCAAAGCCCGGACACCTTCAAGCGCGCTCGGGGCAATCGGCAAATAGACCGCCTGGCGCAATTTGTGCTCGCGTAGCAATACGGCGGCCACCCCAATCCCAGCCCAACGGCAAAATTCGTGCCGCACGTACATAATTACGCATTAAAAATACCATGGGCACAGGTGGGGAGGGGGGCACAACTGCGGCACGCCCCAAAACGCGGCCTAAACCGCACTAGGGGCTTCCCGTTTGGTTATTTTTCTTTTTTCTTTCAGGACCTTAATCTCTGGAAAACACGATCCGACAGCACTATTGCCAAACACATGATGCAGCAACCTAGGAGGTAGACAGCTACGTCATACCACGGAATTCCCAGGTTGATTATAGTAACGAGCGAAATATTCTATTTAATATCATTCCTCAGCTCACCCTTGGAAGGGACATAGTCCTACTCTTTGCTTATCGCACTATCTGTATCACTCTGCTTTAACGCAAATTTTTGATAAACAATGCATGACATTACGACTATTATTGCATTCTTGTTATATATATATGTTTGTGTGTGTGTGTGTGTGTGTTTTCATTAACGACGCCTTGCAACTGTACACTTTGGTACGGCCAATACACCGGGGGCTTGCATACTCCACAATATGGTGTGAAAAGTCCGAACACTTTCACAAGTGCGGCACCCCGAACTTATAGCATTATATGCATCAGCTCCGAATCATGTCTTTGGTCAAATGTTGGGTTTGCCCGGTGAAAGAACATGCGGTGCCCCCATGTTTGGTTTTGGTAATTGATGACAATCTCTATGGACTAATGGTTTCCTTGAGTTATATTTGAAGGTTTTGTCCATAGGCTTTTCTTGGAGTACATGTGTTGGTTTGAAGGAGAGTTTGTGTCGACCAAGGTGCTATTCAAGGAATTATCCAAAGATTGGTCATTTGAGAGTTGAGCTTATTGCAAGCATGTCTTGAAGAAGAAGATTGTGTGATCATTCATGTTTACCCTCAAGACATCATCCAAACGAAGAGAGTTGGAAAGATTCAAGGTTGATCAAGACTAAGTCAAGAGTGAATCAAGTTGATCAACTCACAAAGAGTAGAAGATGTACCGAGAGGGATCAAGTGATCCCATGGTATGGTAAGCATTGTCCATTGCACTTTGTGTACTAACCCATGGTCTATGTGAGAGTCTATGTGGGGTTAGGTACGTGTCCATGGGCTTGCGTCAAGAGGATGATATCATACAACCCATGGGAAGGATGATATCAAGTGGTGATCGTCATCAAGATTGTCGTGTGCAATTTCAAGTGGAGAATCACGAAGAGATCAAGTGCTTGAAGCTTGCCATCCATTCTGGTGTCAATGAACTTGTGAAGATGTGCTAAAGAGTGGCTCACCCATAGTGGAGTATGGGGGAGCAATCATCTAGTCTTCATCGACCCAACGCAATCAAGAAAGGTGGTCCATCTTGAGGAGGACAAGATTGTCATCATCTAACTCAAGTGGATCATGTGCAAGGAAAAGGTTTGCCCTTGATAGGTTTTCTATTTTATCGGTCTCATGGTGCTAGTTGGGAGACCGGGTTATAGGATCGATAGACGTACTATCAAGGGGGGCTCTCAAGTGAGTAGCTTGATCGTATCGTTTGTCGAGAGGCCAAACCATTGCATCCTTGCATCATGTTTCTTGGTTCTTTTTTGGTTCTCTTTGTGAGTCTTAGAGCTTATGGTCATCTTGATGACAAGCTTGGTTTCATCGAAAACAGAGTTCGCATGCGTCTTCTATGATGTTTTCGGTGTTGGAGGTTTTACCGGTCTTTTCCGAGGAAGGGTTCTCACCATTTTCTTATGGGCCTTTTCTCATTTGCTTCTTATTGATATTTCTTTGAAGATTGTGTTAGCCCTTGTTGCTAGCTTTCCAACAAACTTGGTTTCATCGAATTCGGAGTCCGTTTGCAAAAGTTGTGGTAGTTTTGGTGTTCTGAAAAGGCTGCAGCGGTACTACCGCGAATTGGAGCGGATGTAATTTTTTACTACCGCTCCAGAGCAGTACTACCGCGGCTCCTACAGCGGTAGTACCGCTCTGGACCAAAAACTCGTCCCAAGTCTTGCGGTGGTAGGCCCGGATGTATTTTTTTAGTACCGCTCGCAAGCAGTAGTACCGCTACCATTTGCGGTAGTACCGTGAGGTCGAGCAGTAGTACCGTGAGGACAAGCGGTAGTACCGCTCTGGTGGTTCTTCTGGCCTTTTGCCTCCTCGCTGTTGTTTTTCAAAGGGGCACTTCTGCCCTAGCGGTAGTACCGCTCTGTGCGGGCTGTGAGCATAATGGTTGGATTTTTTCCCCACCTATAAAAGGGGGTCTTCTTCCCCAATGAACCTTATCCCTTGAGCTCGTGTTCTTCCCCCATTGTTGACCTTCTTCGAGCTTTCTAACTCTTAATCCCTCCAATGATGCTTGCTAGTTCTTGAGGGAAAAGAGAGAGGAGATCTAGATCCACGTCTCCACCAATCACTTTCTCCTCTAAGTGAGGGGAACCCCTTGGATCTAGATCTTGGAGTTCTTCATGTTCTTCTTTCGTTCTTCCTCTCATTTTCTTCCCTAGCATTAGTTGCTTTGGTGGGATTGGAAGAGAAGGACTTGGGCACTCCGTGTGCCCTTGCCGTTGCATTTGGTGCATCGGTTTGAGTTCTCCACGGTGATACGTGGAAGTGAAGTTTGAGAAGCTTATTACTCTTGGGTGTTTGGGCACCCTAGAGCTTGTTCCTCTTGGGTGCCTTGGCGCCCTAGACGGTTGGTGGTGTTCAGAGCTCAATCATTGTGGTGTAAAGCTCCGAGCAAGCGTCGGGGTCTCCAATTAGGTTGTGGAGATCGCCCCGAGCAATTTGATGGGTACCGGTGACCGCCCCCAAGGGTTGCCAAAGTGTACGGGTTCGGTGACCGCCCCCAAGGGTTGCCATTTTTACGGGTTCGGTGACCGCCCTCAAGGGTCCCTTAGTGGAATCACGGCATCTTGCATTGTGCGAGGGCGTGAAGAGATTACGGTGGCCCTAGTGGCTTCTTGGGGAGCATTGTGCCTCCACACCGCTCCAAACGGAGATTAGCATCCGCAAGGGTGTGAACTTCGGGATACATCGTTGTCTCCACATGCCTCGGTTATCTCTTACCTGAGCTCTTTACTTATGCGCTTTACCTTGTGATAGCCATATTGTTTCTTGTCATATATCTTGCTATCACCTAGTAGTTTATCTTGCTTAGCATAAGTTGTTGGTGCACATAGGTGAGCCTAGTTGTTGTAGGTTTTGTGCTTGACAAATTAACCGCTAGGTTTATTCCGCATTTGTTCAAGCCTAAACCATAATTATTTTTAAAGCACCTATTAACCCCCCCCTCTAGGTGACATCCACGAGCTTTCACCCAGCTCCTATGTTTTGGTACCTTATGTTCCACTCTATCGGCTAAGGTAGCGCTAGGAGAACTACTGCGATTGTGCCCCGGTTCTGCCGGGCTTAGCACCTCAGTAGAGAAAGCTAAAACTGACTGTCATGATAAGGCGCGAGACTGGTCGCTGTTCGGCGAGGTTTTTCGAGTCCCTAAAGACTTATGCCGCTTAGGGCGAGGGGCCGGCCCTATCCGGCTTATAGCATGTATCGCGCCCCAAATTCGGCCTTCCGAATACAGGGGCTTCGCCGAAACTTAAAATTATAGAATTCTATGGCTAAGTGAGAGTGATAAAGCATTATTAGTCCGGTTGCCTTGTTCGTTGTGCTGAGCACCTCCCTCGAAGGACCCAAATATGGGAACAAGAGTGCTCAGGTTTATCCCGAACACCCCAGCACTCGTGGCATGGGGGCAGAAGCCGAGGACTAGCCATCTCTCAGATTGGATAAACGGCCAAACAGAAGGTAATATTTTAAATTCACACAAGCGTTGCATAGCGCATATGAAACAAGTTTTCATCATACAGGATCACACAAGCAAGTTTACTCAAATATTACATCCTTTGAACATTCGTCCTCTACAAGACGGGCACCCTTCAGGACAACCTCATAATAAATTTTGGGGGTGCGATGCTCCTTGCCCTGCGGCGGCCCTTCCTTGATCAGCTTCAGAGCGTCTAGCTTGGCCCACTACACCTTCACACAGGCGAAAGCCCGGTGTGCACCTTCGATGCAGATGGACCACTTGATGATCTCCAGCCGTGGGCAGGCATCCACAAGCCGCCTCACCAGGCCGAAGTAGCTGTTCGGAAGGACGCCGCCAGGCCACAGCCGGACTATCAGGCCCTTCATGGCCTGTTCGGCCGCCTTGTGCAGCTCGACCAGCTGCTTTAGCTGGTCGCTCAGAGGCATTGGGTGTTCGGTCCCAGTATACTGAGACCAGAACAGCTTCTCTGTTGAGCTCCCCTCCTCGGCCTGGTAAAACTGCGCGGCATCGGACACGCTGCGGGGCAAATCTGCGAATGCTCCTGGAGAGCTCCGAATTCAGGTAAGTAATCGGTAAGTTACTTTTACATGCTTGCTCTGCATATAGAATGCCTTACCCGCCGCTATCTTCTTCATTGCATCGACCTCCTGGAGGGCCTTTTGGGCTTCGGCCTTGGCACTTTTTACGCTCTCAAGGGTCGCGGCAAGCTCAGACTCTCGCGTCTTCGAGTCAAGCTCCAACGCCTCGTGCTTCGTCACGAGAGCCTGGAGCTCTTGCTGCACCTCGCCCACACGAGCCTCTTGTTTTTCCCGCTCGGTGCGCTCCTTGGCCGCTTTATCTTCAGCCTTGGTTAGCGCTTGCTTCAGGGTCGCCACCTCGGTCGTGGCCCCTGGCAAACATACGATGATCCTGTCATTTTGCAATCGCATCCTCTTTTATATACACATATCTATAGACAGGGTATTACTTACCCCTGTTCTCCTCGAGCTGCCTCTTGGCAAGGCCGAGCTCTTTCCTAGACCCCTCGAGGTCCTGCTTCAGTACGGCTACCTCCGCAGTCAGTGCGGCGGACGCCAGTAGCGAAGCCTCCATACGCATATTGACATACTTATATTAGACTCCTGCGATATTATTTGATCCTCTGTTCGGCTTTTCTTTGTGAACACCGAACAAAGCATCAGGGGCTACTGTCTATGCGGTAATATTTCTACTACATTTAAAAAAAAACTTACCTCGAAGCCTGTTAGAAGGCTGGCACAGGCTTCAGTCAATCCACTCTTGGCGGTCTGAACCTTCTGGATCACTGCACTCATGATAGTGTGGTGCTCCTCGTCGATGGAAGCGCTACGAAGCGCTTCCAGCAGATTGTCCGGTGCCTCTGGATGGACGGAGGTCACCGGCATAGGCGTCTTGCCCCTTTTGGAAGGAGGCCGCCTACCCGAGCCTGGAACCGCTGGAGGTTCCGGCGGGGTGTTCGGCTGAGGGCCGAACTCAGAGCTCTCAGGGGCCCCGTCCCCTTGGCTCCTAGAGTCCGGAAGGTCGCCTTGAGGCGCCTCCGGGACTGTCTCCCCTCGATCCGGTGTCTCTTGAGACAACACCTCAGCATCGTCGGCAGGATGAGGGGAGGTGGCGGTCGGGACTGGATCCCTATCCATGTCCGACAAGCCCAAGGAGCCGTCCGACGATACATCGATACTGGCTCGGAGCGGCCTGCATAATTGTGTTCGGCGTTAGGGAAAGCAGTGCGACAAAGGAATCCTATGAGTTACTCTGGTATCCGAATACTTACGATCTCCCCGGGGGCTTGGCCCTAGGAAACCACTCGTCTTCGCCTTCGTCGGCGGCGGTGGAACTGTCCGGAAGGAGAGTCCTTCCCTTCTTGGACCCTCCGGCCTCCCCAGTTGGGGTAGCCTTCCTTTTCTTGTCTCCCCCAGTCGGTGGGGGAGCATCTTATTCTTCTTCCTCCTTGTCTTCAGGGGAAGAATGCGCCGCAGAGTCATCAGACGGTGAGTCCGACGACGCCTGGCGTCGGGAACTCTTTCGGGTTCCCTTGGCCTTCTTGGTCTTCTCCGGCACCGTATAAGGGGCCGGAGTCAACATCTTCACCAGAAGAGCGTCTGCGGGGCCTTCGGGCAAAGGAGCCGGACAGTCAATCTGTCTGGCCATCTTCTGCCAGTCCTGTCAAAGGTACGGGAGTTTAGATCCCGCATAGAGTCAATCTATATAAAAAATAAGTATCCTGTGAAAGGTAAAGCAGCTTACCACACTGGCTTGGTGCTTCGCGCTGAATCCGCGATCCTTAGTAATAGGAGGGGGGACCTCGGCACTTTTGAACAGCACCCTCCAGGCATCTTCATGAGTCGTGTCGAAGAGCCTGTTCAGAGTTCGGTGATGTGCCGGGTCGAACTCCCACACGTTGAACTCCCGTTGTTGGCACGGGAGGATCCGGTGGATGAGCATAACTTGGACTATGTTGACAAGCTTGAGCTTCTTGTTCACCATGTTTTGAATACATGTTTGGAGTCCGGTCAGCTCTTCCGGACTACCCCAGGACAGGCCCTTCTCTTTCTAGGAGGTGAGCCGCGTGGGGATGCCAGATCGGAACTCGGGGGTCGCTGCCCATAAAGGGTCGCGCGGCTCGGTGATGTAGAACCACCCTGATTGCCACCCCTTTATGGTTTCCACAAAGGAGCCCTCGAGCCATGTTACGTTAGGCATCTTGCCCACCATGGCGCCTCCGCACTCCGCCTGGCGGCCGCCCACCACCTTCGGCTTGACATTGAAGGTCTTCAGCCATAAGCCAAAGTGGGGCTTAATGCGGAGGAAGGCCTCGCACACGACGATAAACACCGAGATGTTAAGGATGAAGTTCAGGGCCAGATCGTGGAAATCTAGGCCATAATAGAACATGAGCCCCCGGACGAATGAATGGAGAGGGAATCCCAGTCCGCGGAGGAAATGGGTGAGGAATACTACCCTCTCATGGGGCCTGGGGGTGGGGATGAGCTACCCCTCATCTGGGAGCCGGTGCGGATGCCGTCAGGCAGGTATCCGGCTCTCCTTAGTTTCTTGATGTCTCCCTCCGTGACGGAGGAGACCATCCACCTGCCTCCCGCTTCGGACATGGTTGGAGAAGGTTGAGGTGGGAAGTGTGGACTTAGGCGCTAGAGCTCGAGTGTGCGAAAACGGATGAGCAAAGGGGGAAGAAGGCGTGGATAGAAAGGTGAATCCTTATCCCTTTATATGGGCGGACGAAGCTAAGCGTCCCCACTTGCTTGGTAAAACTCGCTTATCCCTCAAGTGCCGCAATTGATGGTGCGGTTGGGTTACCCACGCCCGTATTAATGAGAATCCCGTAATAAGGGGACACGATCTCTGCTTTGACAAGACGTGTCGAAAAACTGCCCCGCGTTATGTGCGGGGCTGGCTAAAAGAAACGGTTCGAATAATCACCGGGCTATGACATAACGTTATGCTGCCAAAACAAGCCAGCAAATTAGATCTGTGAAAATATTATTCTCTCTATGGTGGAATGTGGAAGTTATTTTGCAGGGTCGGACACTATCCTCGTATTCAAATTCTTCTGTGATGTATTCGGAGAAGGGACCCGCCTTGCAATGCCGAAGACAATACTGCATGCCGGACTCATCGTCATTGAAGCCTGGTTCAGGGGCTACTGAGGGAGTCCTGGATTAGGGGGTCTCTGGACAGCCGAACTATCTCCATTGGCCGGACTGTTAGACTATGAAGATACAAGATTGAAGACTTCGTCTCGTGTCTGGATGGGACTCTACTTGGCGTGGAAGGCAATCTAGGCAATACGGATATGGATATCTCCTCCTTTGTAACCGACCTTGTGTAACCCTAACCCTCTCCGGTGTCTATATAAACCGAAGGGTTTTAGTCCATAGGACAACAATCACAACATAGAATCATACCATAGGCTAGCTTCTAGGGTTTAGCCTCTCTGATCTTGTGGTAGATCTACTCTTGTACTACCCATATCATCAACATTAATCAAGCAGGACGTAGGGTTTTACCTCCATCAAGAGGGCCCGAACCTGGGTAAAACATCGTGTCCCCTGCCTCCTGTTACCATCCGGCCTAGACACACAGTTCAGGACCCCCTACCCGAGATCCGCCGGTTTTGACACCGACAACAGGCTTCACCGTAATTTTGTATAAAACCATATGCTTTGATCAACTTATCAAAGCGTATATTCCAACTTCGAGATGCTTGCACCAGTCCATAGATGGATCGCTGGAGCTTGTTTACTTTGTTAGCACCTTTAGGATCGACAAAACCTTATGGTTGCATCACATACAACTCTTCTTTTAAGAAATCCATGAAGGAATATAGTTTTGACATCTATTTGCCACATTTCATAAAATGCGGCAACTGCTAACATGATTTGGACAGACTTTTAAGCATTGATACGAGTGAGAAAATCTCATCGTAGTCAACACCTTGAACTTGCCGAAAACATTTTTTCGACAATTCAAGCTTTGTAGATAGTAACTCTACTATCAGCGTCCGTCTTCCTCTTGAAGATCCATTTATTCTTAATGACTCATCGATCATCGGGCAAGTCAACCAAAGTCCACACCTTGTTCTCATACATGGATCCCATCTCAGATTTCATGGCCTCAAGCTATTTAACGGAATCTTGGCTCATCATCGCTTCCTCATAGTTTGTAGGTTCAGTATGGTCAAGTAACATGACATCCAGAACAGGATTACCGTACCACTCTAGGGTGGATCTCACTCTGGTTTACCTACGAGGTTCGGTAGTAACTTGATCTGAAGTTACATGATCATCATCATTAGCTTCCTCACTAATTGGTGTAGGATTCACAGAAACAGATTTTTGTGATGAACTACTTTCCAATAAGGGAGCAGGTACAGTTACATCATCAAGTTCTACTTTCCTCCCACTCACTTCTTTCGAGAGAAACTCCTTCTCTAGAAAGGATCCATTCTCGGCAACAAATATATTGCCTTCGGATCTGTGATAGAAGGTGTACCCAACAGTTACTTTTGGGTATCCTATGAAGACGCACTTCTCCGACTTGGGTTTGAGCTTATCAAGATGAAACTTTTTCACATAAGAATCGCAACCCCAAACTTTAAGAAACAACAGCTTGGGTTTCTTGCTAAACCATAGTTCATACGGTGTCCTCTCAACGGATTTATATGGTGCCCTTTTTAATGTGAATGCAGCTGTCTCTAATGCATAACCCCAAAATGCTAGTGGTAAATCGGTAAGAGACATCATAAATTGCACTATATCAAATAAAGTACGGTTATGACGTTCGGACACACCATTACGTTGTGGTGTTCCAGGTGGCATGAGTTTGTGAAACTATTCCAAATTGTTTTAATTGAAGACCAAACTTGTAACTCAAATATTCATCTCCTGCGATCAGTTCGTAGAAAGTTTATTTTCTTGTCACGATGATTTTCCACTTCACTCTGAAATTCTTTGAACTTTTCAGATGTTTCAGACTTATGTTTCATCAAGAAGATTGCCCATATCTACTGAAATCATCTGTGAAGGTCAGAAAATAATGATACCTGCCGCGAGCCTCAACACTCATCGGACTGCATACATCAGTATGTATTATTTCCAACAAGTTTGTTGCTCGCTCCATTTTCCAGAGAACGAAGTCTTAGTCATCTTGCCCATGAGGCATGGTTCGCAAGCATCAAATGATTCATAATCAAATGATTCCAAAAGCCCATCAACATGGAGTTTCTTCATGCGCTTTACACCAATATGACCCAAACAGGAGTGCCAGAAATAAGTTGCACTACCATTATTAACTTTGCATCTTTTGGCTTCAATATTATGAATTTGTGTATCACTACGATCGAGATCCAACAAACCAATTTCATTGGGTGTATAACCATAGCAGGTTTTATTCATGTAAACAGAAAAACAATTATTCTCTGACTTTAAATGAATAACCGTATTGCAATAAACATGATCAAATCATATTCATGCTTAACGCAAACACCAAATAACACTTATTTAGGTCAACACTCATCCCAAAAATATAGGGAGTGTGCAATGATGATCATATCAATCTTGGAACTACTTCCAACACACATCGTCACTTCACCCTTAACTAGTTTCTATTCATTCTGCAACTCCCGTTTCGAGTTACTATTCTTAGCAACTTAACTAGTATCAAATACCGACGGGTTTGCTATAAACACTAGTAAAGTACACATCAATAACATGTATATCAAAAAAACTTTTGTTCACTATGCCATCCTTCTTATCCGCCAAGTATCTAGGGCAGTTCCACTTCCAGTGACCATTTCCTTTGCAGTAGTAGCACTCAGTTCCATGCTTGGGTCTAGCTTTCGGCTTCTTCATGGGAGCAGCAACTTGCTTGCTATTCTTCTTTGAAGTTCCTTTTCTTTCTCTTTGCCCTTTTCTTGAAACTAGTGGTCTTGTTAACCATCAACACTTGATGCTATTTCTTGATTTATACCTTCGCCGATTTGAGCATCATGAAGATATTGGGAATTAATTTTGTCATCCCTTGCATATTATAGTTCATCACGAAGTTCCGTAACTTGGTGATAGTGACTAGAGAACTCTATCAATCACATTTTTATCTGGAAGATTAACTCCCACTTGATTCAAGCAATTGTAGTACTCAGACAATTTGACCACATGCTCACTAGTTGAGCTATTCTCCTCCATCTTGTAGGCAAAGTACTGTCATAGGTCTCATACCTCTCGACTCGGGCATGTGCTTTTCAATACTTTGAGCAATGTAGTTATATTTCAACTCATGCCGTTCCGGGATGCTCATGAGTTGTGGACAAAGCTTCAAGATAAATATGGCGTGTCCAAGTTTTGTGGGGATGATTGTTCTCCCTCCACATCCGGCCGTATAGTCTTCTCAACTTCTTCTACTTCACCTACATGTGGCTTGCCACAAGGTAATGATATGGTGAGTAGTGTTGGTCATTGCAATGATGATAGTATGTTTATTGTGGATGATCCTTCATCACTATCTTATTGCAATGCTCCTTCTTTGGGCTTTAACACTTCGAGCACTCCAAATGTTTCACATTCTTGTGTTGATAGTCCTTCCCTATCATGTAGAAATTGCTTGACTAAATCCCATGATGATATGTTTCCTATGTCTTGTTGCCATGATAAAAATGCATATATGTCCTCGAATTGTTGTGCTAACAATGTAGAGGAAACCCAACACCCCATGGAACAAGATGTGGTCTTGAATGGTGCTTCAACGGATCCTTCATCATCATCTATTGCATTTTGCCTTATGGCCAAGGCTTCAAAGGTATCTCCCACTTTGAATCCCAATATATCTTGTGATGATGGCAAGAGTGATGATGATGTTGATTATGATGAAGAGAATGATAATGTTGCCTCCTTAAAAACTAAGGGGGAAATGATTTTTAAAGCTCTTCACAAAAATAAACTTGCTCGTTCCAACTTCATGTAAATCATGTCTCTTGCCATTGAAGGCAAGAAATACATTGAGGAGTTGGAATCTCATCTAGAGGAGCATGAGGTCACCATTGAGAAAATGGAAGGTCATGAGCGTGATTACGCTAATGAGATTGTGGACCTCTCTCAAGCTCTTGAACTTGAACAAACCACCAAGGAATCTCTTAAGGAGACTTTTGCTCTAGAATTATCTAGAGTGAGGGAATCTCATGATAGAGCTCTTGAGGTGGCCAATGATTTTGAGACTAAAAATGAGGAGCTTGAAGTTGTGCATGCTAAACTCCTTGAGGACTTTGAGCACCTCGAAAATGGCTCAAGGGTCATTAAGAGTGAGCTCATCAAACTCACCAAGTCTCATGCTCAACTTAAAGCTTCGTATTCAAAAGAGCTTGCCAAGTTGTCTTCTCCTCTTGTTGTTAATGATGATTCTTGTGCTACTTACTCTATCTCTTGTGAAGCATCCATATTGAAGGAGAATGTTGAGCTAAGGGCTCAACTCGATTTGCTATCTAGAAATTATGGGATGTTGGAAGAAAATCATGTAAAGCTCACAAGCTCTCATGATGATCTTCTAGTATCCCATAATGTGCTAAAGTTAGCTCATGAGGCCATGATTGCTAAGGTAACATCTAGCGAGCCTCATGTGGGTACTAGCACTACTTCTAGTCAAAATGCTATGTTGCCATGTGCTAGTCCTAGTAATTCATCTACTCACAATGTTGGTACATCTTGTGATGAATTGCTTTCCTTACCTTGTTGCTCTAACGATGAAGCTTACTTCCTCTAGTACTTGTGTTGAGACTAACCATGTAGAGGAAATCAAAGAGCTCAAGGCCCAAGTCACTTCTTTGAAGAAAGACTTGGAAAAGAGTCATGAAGGGAAATTCACACTCAACAATATCTTGAGTGTGCAAAAATCCCCCAATGACAAAGGTGGACTTGGATTCAACTCCAACAAGAAGAAGAAGTCCAAGGTGAACAAAAAGAAGGGCCAAGAACAAGTCAAGAATTCAGCCAAGATTGTTTGCTTCAAGTGCAAAGTAGAAGGGCATCATGTTAGATCTTGCCCATTGAAGAAGAAGCCCATTAGTGACAAGCAACAAGGGAAGCGGCCCCAAGTTCACTCTCATTCTCAACCTCAAGTTGAAGAAAAGCCTCTTCCCAAGAAGACTCAAACTAATGCTTCTCAAGTTGAGAAATCAAGTGAGAAGAAAGTGAAGAGTACAGGTTGCTACCTATGTCGCGAGAAAGGTCACCTTGCTTCTTCATGCACTAGTGGTAACTTATCCAACCCAATTATTATTGATGATGTCTATTCTCTTGGGAAGGATAAGGTTGGCAATGTGGTTGCCAAGTTTGTTGGTACTCAAAGTGGTTTGAAGCAAAGAACCATTTGGGTAGACAAGCCTATTGTGACTAACCTCTTAGGACCCAACTTGGTTGGGGACCAACAAGCTCAAACTTGATCAATAGGTGATGTTGGAGGTCATTGGAGACTTGGCTACATTATGAAGAATTAAGGGGACTTCATCATTCTTATTGTCTCAAGCCAAGTCATTCGGATTATCAAGTTTCTATCTTATATCCAATGTTCCGCCTTGCGGTAACTCGTGCTTAAATTGTTTTCATTGAAAGTTACTTGCCCCTTTGCATGTTTGGTTTTGTTCCTTGCATGTGTTTGTATATGTTGTGCTTCCAACTTGATTATCTTGTGCAATCAACTATGTGTGTGTTGGTTTGCACATCATGTACGTGTGTGTCATGCATTGAGCCTTTTGCATCTTGTTCTTTTCTTAGTTGGCTCTTGTGAGAGATTAATGGAATATCCCATTATGGGGGAGTGATGTGCTTTGTGCACCTCACAATCCTATATATGTGTGTACATGAGTAATACCATCTAGTATTGATATTTCAAGATTATCTAGTCGCTATGTGGTATGTCTTCTCATGAGAAATTCAAATTCTATATTGTCCATTAATTATCTCGTGTTGGATCCTTATTTTGCCTCTTGTTTATCTTTAATTGGTATCACATTATGGGGGAGTAATATGCTATGTGTATATTACTAGCCTAGAAAATGTGTACATTTGAGATATTGTCACCTAGAATTGATATTGTAAATTATCTTGTTCCTAGGTGGCATGTTAGCTCTACAAGTTGCAATTTGCTTTTTGTTTGGTGTGAAGATGATGTCGGATATCCTTGTTATCTACCACCGGGAATTATTTCCAAATACTTCTTGTCTTTTGACAATTGGTACTCACTTATGTGTGGTAGAAATTATTGATCATCTTTACATTGGCCTTTGCTTTTATTTGCTTTATCTCTTGCCTAGGATTGTGTCAACTCCCATTGTATTCCATACCACTTGTGGATCTTGTTAATTTCTTGACCTTGTCTAGTGTTTTCTAGATATAGTGAAAGTGGTGATCCCACCTCGTGCATTTTGTATTCAAATGCAAATTCTCTATAATGCACTAGTCTTGGGGGAGCCATCCTATTCTCTATAAAACACTCATCTTGTGATCCTTATCAAGTGTGTGTTTGTGGAAGGCAAGCCGTTTCTTTTTGGTGCTTTGTGCCATCATGAAACTTTGTAGAGGGCTTGGTTTGTTTGGAACCATTCTCTCTTTTGGGAGTTTGACATCTTTCTTTTTGAGTGTATCAATGGATATCTCATTCCTTGATGTATCTTTTATGGATATCCTCCAAGTGATGATTTATTCATTTGGTATCTTTTCTTCGCTTGGTATTTCTTTGTCTTTTGGTCTCGGTTCTTGAAAGTCTTGAGCATGCATATTTACTTCTTGTAGTTTCTTTGGCATGTTTTCTTTCTTTGACCCAATATATAGGGGAACTCCACCAAGTCTCAAATTGGATGAGATGTGCATGAAATTCATTTTCATATCTATATGCACATATTTATGTGGAGTTTGTCCTATGTGTTGTTGGTTCTCTAACTCTTTGGTCCCAATGAGTTTGGGTACCATTTTGTTTGTGTTGTTGTTCTAGGAACAAGTGGAGATGCATTGGATGCTCGGCTCACTCACAAGGAAGGTGGTGTCACCATGTGCTTATTGGAGTCAAGCTAGGATGATTAATGAACTACTATCTACCTTTAATTGGCATCTACTACATCCATCCAATGGTATCTCAGTAACAAGTATCATCATCTACTTCATGCACACATTTCTTGCATCAACCTTTCGTAGGTTGTATCATGGCATGTTATCCATTCTCTCTTGTGATACTTGTTTCCTTTCTCAAAGCATCCCAACAATGATGTCTTGTTGCTAGTTGTGATGTCTTTGATGTTCGTGTGGTTGGAATTCATTTATATGCAATAAGACCATATCTAGCCTTGTGTTATGCTCTCAAGCAAATATCTTATTGGTATATGTATGACTTCCGTTTGGATATCTGGTTCCTTCATGTTGTAACTATTTTGGGTGTACATCCTTCTTTCTAGATATATATCATCATGATTTCGTCTACCTAGAACCTTATACACTTGAGAGAAATTACATCTCTAGATGATATCCTTTCTTTCACGCCCACCTTGCCTTTCTTATGTTATTTCTTTGGTGGCTCCGTGAAAGCTTTTGCCTTGAGTGTGTATCGTATCTCGTTGCATCTTGATGCACTCTTGTGTGGTGAAGATTATTTTCCTCATGCTTATCTCTACGAGGCTTTTTCCATCTTAATTGGTATCCCTCGTCTTGATGAGGCTTTCATCTTCTATCTTCGCCACGGGTTGTCACAAGCATAGGTTCTCTATATGCTTATTAGTAAGCTTGTGAACCCATTTGCTAGTTGTGTGGGAATGATAGGCCTTGCACTATGTTGCCTCATTCTTTCAAGACTCTATTGATGCTTAATGTTCATCCATACATTAGTCTTCTCAAGTGCATTGCCTTGACTCACACACATCATTTTGGTTGAGCCCATTCTTAAGTTGCCTCTTTCACCTATTGCTCTACCATGTGTTTGTTACATGTACTAGGCTTAGTTTCCTATATGCTCACTTGCACTTGTTGTAAGTTTCAGTTGATTTTGGGGGAGCTATGATCCTATTTTGTACACTTTGTTTCCAAATTCAAATATTCTTATGTGTGCACAAATCATGGGGAGCCTCTCTAGTTTCTTTAGAACACTCCTTTGCTCATATCATAATATATTTTATTCATGTAGCTCGTAGGATCTTTGGCCTAGTTGGTTCAATTGGTATCTTTTGATAGCTTGCTTAAATTGGTATCTTTTGATTGCTTGATTGCTTGTTTCTCTCTTTGTTATGTCCTTGTGGCATATCATTCCTTTAGCAATCTTGGTTCCTCAATATAGTTGGTCTTCCTCCAAGTATTACCGTTGGATATGTGTATTGCATTCCACTCTCTTGTTGAGAAATACACAATTTATGGAGGAACACAATTTATATTGGCCTTCTATGCTTTTCGCCCATTTTGGCAATCGATGCCAATGGGGGAGAAGTTTCAGAGAGTTTTGTGGAGAAGTCTTCAGAGTTTTCTCCTTGCTTTGGTTTTGTTCCTAAGCATTTGCATCTCATACACATGCATTATTGGTTGTTTCATTGCTTGGTGATGCATAATTCCTTGTATAAACTCTCGTGAAAGTGATTGTCATCAATTACCAAAATGGGGGAGATTGAAAGAACATGCGGTGCCCCCATGTTTGGTTTTGGTAATTGATGACAATCTCTATGGACTAATGGTTTCCTTGAGTTATATTTGAAGGTTTTGTCCATAGGCTTTTCTTGGAGTACATGTGTTGGTTTCAAGGAGAGTTTGTGTCGACCAAGGTGCTATTCAAGGAATTATCCAAAGATTGGTCATTTGAGAGTTGAGCTTATTGCAAGCATGTCTTGAAGAAGAAGATTGTGTGATCATTCATGTTTACCTTCAAGACATCATCCAAACGAAGAGAGTTGGAAAGATTCAAGGTTGATCAAGACTAAGTCAAGAGTGAATCAAGTTGATCAACTCACAAAGAGTAGAAGATGTACCGAGAGGGATCAAGTGATCCCATGGTATGGTAAGCATTGTCCATTGCACTTTGTTTACTAACCCATGGTCTATGTGAGAGTCTATGTGGGGTTAGGTACGTGTCCATGGGCTTGCGTCAAGAGGATGATATCATACAACCCATGGGAAGGATGACATCAAGTGGTGATCGTCATCAAGATTGTCGTGTGCAATTTCAAGTGGAGAATCACGAAGAGATCAAGTGCTTGAAGCTTGCTATCCATTGTGGTGTCAATGGACTTGTGAAGATGTGCTAAAGAGTGGCTCACCCATAGTGGAGTATGGGGGAGCAATCATCTAGTCTTCATCGATCCAACGCAATCAAGAAAGGTGGTCCATCTTGAGGAGGACAAGATCGTCATCATCTAACTCAAGTGGATCATGTGCAAGGCAAAGGTTTGCCCTTGATAGGTTTTCTATTTTACCGGTCTCATGGTGGTAGTTGGGAGACCGGGTTATAGGATCGATAGCCGTACTATCAAGGGGGGCTCTCAAGTGAGTAGCTTGATCGTATCGTTTGTCGAGAGGTCAAACCATTGCATCCTTGCATCATGTTTCTTGGTTCTTTTTTGGTTCTCTTTGTGAGTCTTAGAGCTTATGGTCATCTTGATGACAAGCTTGGTTTCATCGAAAACGGAGTTCGCATGCGTCTTCTATGATGTTTTCGGTGTTGGAGGTTTTACCGGTCTTTTCCGAGGAAGGGTTCTCACCATTTTCTTATGGGCCTTTTCTCATTTGCTTATTATTGATATTTCTTTGAAGATTGTGTTAGCCCTTGTCGCTAGCTTTCCAACAAACTTGGTTTCATCGAATTCGGAGTCCGTTTGCAAAAGTTGTGGCATTTTTGGTGTTCTGAAAAGGCTGCAGCGGTACTACCGCGAATTGGAGCGGATGTAATTTTTTACTACCGCTCCAGAGCAGTACTACCGCGGCTCCTACAGCGGTAGTACCGCTCCGGACCAAAAACTCGTCCCAAGTCTTGCGGTGGTAGGCCCGGATGTATTTTTTTTAGTACCGCTCGCAAGCAGTAGTACCGCTACCATTTGCGGTAGTACCGTGAGGTCGAGCGGTAGTACCGTGAGGACGAGCGGTAGTACTACTCCGGTGGTTCTTCTGGCCTTTTGCCTCCTCGCTGTTGTTTATCAAAGGGGTACTTCCGCCCTAGCGGTAGTACCGCTCCTTGGAGCGCTAGTACCGCTCTGTGCGGGCTGTGAGCATAACGGTTGGATTTTTTCCCCACCTATAAAAGGGGGTCTTCTTCCCCAATAAACCTTATCCCTTGAGCTCGTGTTCTTCCCCCATTGTTGACCTTCTTCGAGCTTTCTAACTCTCAATCCCTCCAATGATTCTTGCTAGTTCTTGAGGGAAAAGAGAGAGGAGATCTAGATCCACGTCTCCACCAATCACTTTCTCCTCTAAGTGAGGGGAACCCCTTGGATCTAGATCTTGGAGTTCTTCGTGTTCTTCTTTCGTTCTTTCTCTCATTTTCTTCCCTAGCATTAGTTGCTTTGGTGGGATTGGGAGAGAAGGACTTGGGCACTCCGTGTGCCCTTGCCATTGCATTTGGTGCATCGGTTTGAGTTCTCCACGGTGATAGGTGGAAGTGAAGTTTGAGAAGCTTATTACTCTTGGGTGTTTGGGCACCCTAGAGCTTGTTCCTCTTGGGTGCCTTGGAGCCCTAGACGGTTGGTGGTGTTCGGAGCTCAATCATTGTGGTGTAAAGCTCCGGGCAAGCGTCGGGGTCTCCAATTAGGTTGTGGAGATTGCCCCGAGCAATTTGACGGGTACCGGTGACCGCCCCCAAGGGTTGCCAAAGTGTACGGGTTCGGTGACCGCCCCCAAGGGTTGCCATTTGTACGGGTTCGGTGACCGCCCTCAAGGGTCCCTTAGTGGAATCACGGCATCTTGCATTGTGCGAGGGCGTGAGGAGATTACGGTGGCCCTAGTGGCTTCTTGGGGAGCATTGTGCCTCCACACCGCTCCAAACGGAGATTAGCATCCGCAAGGGTGTGAACTTCGGGATACATCGTCGTCTCTGCGTGCCTCGGTTATCTCTTACCTGAGCTCTTTACTTATGCGCTTTACCTTGTGATAGCCATATTGTTTCTTGTCATATATCTTGCTATCACCTAGTAGTTTATCTTACTTAGCATAAGTTGTTGGTGCACATAGGTGAGCCTAGTTGTTGTAGGTTTTGTGCTTGACAAATTAACCGCTAGGTTTATTCCGCATTTGTTCAAGCCTAAACCATAATTATTTTTAAAGCACCTATTAACCCCCCCCCCTAGGCGACATCCACGATCTTTCACCCGGCTCCTATGTTTTGGTACCTTATGTTCCGCTCTATCGGCTAAGGTAGCGCTAGGAGAACTACTGCGATTGTGCCCCGGTTCTGCCGGGCTTAGCACCTCAGTAGAGAAAGCTAAAACTGACTGTCATGATAAGGCGCGAGACTGGTCGCTGTTCGGCGAGGTTTTTCGAGTCCCTAAAGACTTATGCCGCTTAGGGCGAGGGGCCGGACCTATCCGGCTTATAGGCGTGTATCGCGCCCCGAATTCGGCCTTCTGAATACCAGGGGCTTCGCCGAAATTTAAAATTATAGAATTCTATGGCTAAGTGAGAGTGATAAAGCATTATTAGTCCGGTTGCCTTGTTCGTTGTGCTGAGCACCTCCCTCGAAGGACCCAAATATGGGAACAAGAGTGCTCAGGTTTATCCCGAACACCCCAGCACTCGTGGCATGGGGGCAGAAGCCGAGGACTAGCCATCTCTCAGATTGGATAAACGGCCAAACAGAAGGTAATATTTTAAATTCACACAAGCGTTGCATAGCGCATATGAAACAAGTTTTCATCATACAGGATCACACAAGCAAGTTTACTCAAATATTACATCCTTTGAACATTCGTCCTCTACAAGACGGGCACCCTTCAGGACAACCTCATAATAAATTTTGGGGGTGCGATGCTCCTTGCCCTGCGGCGGCCCTTCCTTGATCAGCTTCAGAGCGTCTAGCTTGGCCCACTACACCTTCACACAGGCGAAAGCCCGGTGTGCACCTTCGATGCAGATGGACCACTTGATGATCTCCAGCCGTGGGCAGGCATCCACAAGCCGCCTCACCAGGCCGAAGTAGCTGTTCGGAAGGACGCCGCCAGGCCACAGCCGGACTATCAGGCCCTTCATGGCCTGTTCGGCCGCCTTGTGCAGCTCGACCAGCTGCTTTAGCTGGTCGCTCAGAGGCATTGGGTGTTCGGTCCCAGTATACTGAGACCAGAACAACTTCTCTGTTGAGCTCCCCTCCTCGGCCTGGTAAAACTGCGCGGCATCGGACACGCTGCGGGGCAAATCTGCGAATGCTCCTGGAGAGCTCCGAATTCAGGTAAGTAATCGGTAAGTTACTTTTACATGCTTGCTCTGCATATAGAATGCCTTACCCGCCGCTATCTTCTTCATTGCATCGACCTCCTGGAGGGCCTTTTGGGCTTCGGCCTTGGCACTTTTTACGCTCTCAAGGGTCGCGGCAAGCTCAGACTCTCGCGTCTCCGAGTCAAGCTCCAACGCCTCGTGCTTCGTCACGAGAGCCTGGAGCTCTTGCTGCACCTCGCCCACACGAGCCTCTTGTTTTTCCCGCTCGGTGCGCTCCTTGGCCGCTTTATCTTCAGCCTTGGTTAGCGCTTGCTTCAGGGTCGCCACCTCGGTCGTGGCCCCTGGCAAACATACGATGATCCTGTCATTTTGCAATCGCATCCTCTTTTATATACACATATCTATAGACAGGGTATTACTTACCCCTGTTCTCCTCGAGCTGCCTCTTGGCAAGGCCGAGCTCTTTCCTAGACCCCTCGAGGTCCTGCTTCAGTACGGCTACCTCCGCAGTCAGTGCGGCGGACGCCAGTAGCGAAGCCTCCATACGCATATTGACATACTTATATTAGACTCCTGCGATATTATTTGATCCTCTGTTCGGCTTTTCTTTGTGAACACCGAACAAAGCATCAGGGGCTACTGTCTATGCGGTAATATTTCTACTACATTTAAAAAAAACTTACCTCGAAGCCTGTTAGAAGGCTGGCACAGGCTTCAGTCAATCCACTCTTGGCGGTCTGAACCTTCTGGATCACTGCACTCATGATAGTGTGGTGCTCCTCGTCGATGGAAGCGCTACGAAGCGCTTCCAGCAGATTGTCCGGTGCCTCTGGATGGACGGAGGTCACCGGCATAGGCATCTTGCCCCTTTTGGAAGGAGGCCGCCTACCCGAGCCTGGAACCGCTGGAGGTTCCGGCGGGGTGTTCGGCTGAGGGCCGAACTCAGAGCTCTCAGGGGCCCCGTCCCCTTGGCTCCTAGAGTCCGGAAGGTCGCCTTGAGGCGCCTCCGGGACTGTCTCCCCTCGATCCGGTGTCTCTTGAGACAACACCTCAGCATCGTCGGCAGGATGAGGGGAGGTGGCGGTCGGGACTGGATCCCTATCCATGTCCGACAAGCCCAAGGAGCCGTCCGACGATACATCGATACTGGCTCGGAGCGGCCTGCATAATTGTGTTCGGCATTAGGGAAAGCAGTGCGACAAAGGAATCCTATGAGTTACTCTGGTATCCGGATACTTACGATCTCCCTGGGGGCTTGGCCCTGGGCAACCACTCGTCTTCGCCTTCGTCGGCGGCGGTGGAACTGTCTGGAAGGAGAGTCCTTCCCTTCTTGGACCCTCCGGCCTCCCCAGTTGGGGTGGCCTTCCTTTTCTTGTCTCCCCGAGTCGGTGGGGGAGCATCTTCTTCTTCTTCCTCCTTGTCTTCGGGGGAAGAGTGTGCCGTAGAGTCATCGGACGGTGAGTCCGACGATGCCTGGCATCGGGAACTCTTTCGGGTTCCCTTGGCCTTCTTGGTCTTCTCCGGCACCGTATAAGGGGCCGGAGTCAACATCTTCGCCAGAAGAGCGTCTGCGGGGCCTTCGGGCAAAGGAGCCGAACAGTCAATCTGTCTGGCCATCTTCTGCCAGTCCTGTCAAAGGTACGGGAGTTTAGATCCCGCATAGAGTCAATCTATATAAAAAAATAAGTATCCTGTGAAAGGTAAAGCAGCTTACCGCACTGGCTTGGTGCTTCGTGCTGAATCCGCGATCCTCAGTAATAGGAGGGGGGACCTCGGCACTTTTGAACAGCACCCTCCAGGCATCTTCATGAGTCGTGTCGAAGAGCATGTTCAGAGTTCGGTGCTGCGCCGGGTCGAACTCCCTCAAGTTGAACTCCCGTTGTTGGCACGGGAGGATCCGGCGGATGAGCATAACTTGGACTATGTTGACAAGCTTGAGCTTCTTGTTCACCATGTTTTGAATACATGTTTGGAGTCCGGTCAGCTCTTCCGGACTACCCCAGGACAGGCCCTTCTCTTTCCAGAAGGTGAGCCGCGTGGGGATGCCAGATCGGAACTCGGGGGTCACTGCCCATACAGGGTCGCGCGGCTCGGTGATGTAGAACCACCCCGATTGCCACCCCTTTATGGTTTCCACAAAGGAGCCCTCGAGCCATGTTATGTTAGGTATCTTGCCCACCATGGCGCCTCCGCACTCCGCCTGGCGGCCGCCCACCACCTTCGGCTTGACATTGAAGGTCTTCAGCCATAAGCCAAAGTGGGGCTTAATGTGGAGGAAGGCCTCGCACATGACGATAAACGCCGAGATGTTGAGGATGAAGTTCGGGGCCAGATCATGGAAATCCAGGCCGTAATAGAACATGATCCCGCGGACGAATGAATGGAGAGGGAATCCCAGTCCGCGGAGGAAATGGGTGAGGAATACTACCCTCTCATGGGGCCTGGGGGTGGGGATGAGCTGCCCCTCATCTGGGAGCCGGTGCGCGATGTCGTCAGGCAGGTATTCGGCTCTCCTCAGTTTCTTGATGTCTCCCTCCGTGACGGAGGAGACCATCCACCTGCCTCCCACTCCGGACATGGTTGGAGAAGGTTGAGGTGCGAAGTGTGGACTTAGGCGCTAGAGCTCGAGTGTGCGAAAACGGATGAGCAAAGGGGGAAGAAGGCGTGGATAGAAAGGTGAATCCTTATCCCTTTATATGGGCGGACGAAGCTAAGCGTCCCCACTTGCCTGGTAAAACTCGCTTATCCCCCAAGCGCCGCAATTGATGGTGCGGTTGGGTTACCCACGCCCGTATTGATGAGAATACCGTAATAAGGGGACATGATCTCTGCTTTAACAAGACGTGTCGAAAAACTGCCTCGCGTTATGTGCGGGGCTGGTTAAAAGAAACGGTTCAAATAATCACCGGGCCATGACATAACGTCATGCTGCCAAAACAAGCCAGCAAATTAGATCTGCGAAAATATTATTCTCTCTACGGTGGAATGTGGAACTTATTTTGCAGGGTCGGACACTATCCTCGTATTCAAATTCTTCTGTGATGTATTCGGAGAAGGAACCCGCCTTGCAATGCCGATGACAATACTGCGCGCCGGACACATCGTCATTGAAGCCTGGTTCAGGGGCTACTGAGGGAGTCCTGGATTAGGGGGTCTCCGGACAGCTGGACTATCTCCATTGGCCGGACTGTTAGACTATGAAGATACAAGATTGAAGACTTCATCTCGTGTCTGGATGGGACTCTACTTGGCATGGAAGGCAATCTAGGCAATACGGATATGGATATCTCCTCCTTTGTAACCGACCTTGTGTAACCCTAACCCTCTCTGGTGTCTATATAAACCGAAGGGTTTTAGTCCATAGGACAACAATCACAACATATAATCATACCATACGCTAGCTTCTAGGGTTTAGCCTCTCTGATCTTGTGGTAGATCTACTCTTGTACTACCCATATCATCAATATTAATCAAGCAGGACATAGGATTTTACCTCCATCAAGAGGGCCTGAACTTGGGTAAAACATCGTGTCCCCTGCCTCCTGTTACCATCCGGCCTAGACACACAGTTCAGGACCCCCTACCTGAGATCCGCTGGTTTTGACACCGACAACAGGATTCACCATAATTTTGTATAAAACCATATGCTTTGATCAACTTATCAAAGCGTATAATCCAACTCCGAGATGCTTGCACCAGTCCATAGATGGATCGCTGGAGCTTGTTTACTTTGTTAGCACCTTTATGATCGACAAAAGCTTATGGTTGCATCACATACAACTCTTCTTTTAAGAAATCCATGAAGGAATATAGTTTTGACATCTATTTGCCACATTTCATAAAATGCGGCAACTGCTAACATGATTCGGACATACTTTTAAGCATCGATATGAGTGAGAAAATCTCATCATAGTCAACACCTTCAACTTGCCGAAAACATTTTTTCGACAATTCGAGCTTTGTAGATAGTAACTCTACTATCAGCGTCTGTCTTCCTCTTGAAGATCCATTTATTCTTAATGACTCATCGATCATTGGGCAAGTAAACCAAAGTCCACACCTTGTTCTCATACATGGATCCCATCTCAGATTTCATGGCCTCAAGCCATTTCATGGAATCTTGGCTCATCATCGCTTCCTCATAGTTCGTAGGTTCAGTATGGTCAAGTAACATGACATCCAGAACAGGATTACCGTACCACTCTAGGGTGGATCTCACTCTGGTTTACCTACGAGGTTCGGTAGTAACTTGATCTGAAGTTACATGATCATCATCATTAGCTTCCTCACTAATTGGTGTCGGAGTCACAGAAACAGATTTTTGTGATGAACTACTTTCCAATAAGGAAGCAGGTATAGTTACATCATCAAGTTCTACTTTCCTCCCACTCACTTCTTTCGAGAGAAACTCCTTCTCTAGAAAGGATCCATTCTCGGCAACAAATATATTGCCTTCGGATATGTGATAGAAGGTGTACCCAATAGTTACTTTTGGGTATCCTATGAAGACGCACTTCTCCGACTTGGGTTTGAGCTTATCAAGATGAAACTTTTTCACATAAGAATTGCAACCCCAAACTTTAAGAAACAACAGCTTGGGTTTCTTGCTAAACCACAGTTCATACGGTGTCGTCTCAACGGATTTATATGGTGCCCTTTTTAATGTGAATGCAGCTGTCTCTAATGCATAACCCCAAAATGATAGTGGTAAATTGGTAAGAGACATCATAGATTGCACTATATCAAATAAAGTACGGTTATGACGTTCGGACACACCACTACGTTGTGGTGTTCTAGGGGGCATGAGTTTGTGAAACTATTCCACATTGTTTTAATTGAAGACCAAACTTGTAACTCAAATATTCATCTCCTGCGATCAGTTCGTAGAAAGTTTATTTTATTGTCATGATGATTTTCCACTTCACTCTGAAATTCTTTGAACTTTTCAGATGTTTCAGACTTATGTTTCATCAAGAAGACATACCCATATCTGCTCATATCATCTGTGAAGGTCAGAAAATAACGATACCTGCCGCGAGCCTCAACACTCATCGGACTGCATACATCAGTATGTATTATTTCCAACAAGTTTGTTGCTCGCTCCATTTTCCGGAGAACGAAGTCTTAGTCATCTTGCCCATGAGGCATGGTTCGCAAGCATCAACTGATTCATAATCAAATGATTCCAAAAGCCCATCAACATGGAGTTTCTTCATGTGCTTTACACCAATATGACCCAAACGGGAGTGCCAGAAATAAGTTGCACTACCATTATTAACTTTGCATCTTTTGGCTTCAATATTATGAATTTGTGTATCACTACGATCGAGATCCAACAAACCAATTTCATTGGGTGTATAACCATAGCAGGTTTTATTCATGTAAACAGAAAAACAATTATTATCTGACTTTAAATGAATAACCGTATTGCAATAAACATGATCAAATCATACTCATGCTTAACGCAAACACCAAATAACACTTATTTAGGTCAACACTCATCCCAAAAATATAGGGAGTGTGCAATGATGATCATATCAATCTTGGAACTACTTCCAACACACATCGTCACTTCACCCTTAACTAGTTTCTGTTCATTCTGCAACTCCCGTTTCGAGTTACTATTCTTAGAAACTTAACCAATATCAAATACCGAGGGGTTTGCTATAAACACTAGTAAAGTACACATCAATAACATATATATCAAATATACCTTTGTTCACTATGCCATCCTTCTTATCCGCCAAGTATCTAGGGCAGTTCCACTTCCAGTGACCATTTCCTTTGCAGTAGTAGCACTCAGTTCCAGGCTTGGGTCTGGCTTTCGTCTTCTTCATGGGAGCAGCAACTTGCTTGCTATTCTTCTTTGAAGTTCCTTTTATTTCTCTTTGCCCTTTTCTTGAAACTAGTGATCTTGTTAACCATCAACACTTGATGCTATTTCTTGATTTCTACCTTCGCCGATTTGAGCATCATGAAGATCTTGGGAATTAATTTCGTCATCCCTTTCATATTATAGTTCATCACGAAGTTCCGTAACTTGGTGATAGTGACTAGAGAACTCTGTCAATCACCTTTTTATCTGGAAGATTACCTCCCACTTGATTCAAGCAATTGTAGTACTCAGACAATTTGACCACATGCTCACTGGTTGAGCTATTCTCCTCCATCTTGTAGGCAAAGTACTGTCAGAGGTCTCATACCTCTCGACTCGGGCATCAGTCTGAAATACCAATTTCAACTCTTAGAACATCTTATATGTTCCGTGGCGTTCAAAACGTTTTTGAAGTCCTGGTTCTAAGCCGTAAAGCATGGTGCACTAAACTATTAAGTAGTTATCATACCGAGCTTTGTCAAACGTTCATAACGTGAGCATCTGCTCCTGCAATAGGTCTGTCACCTAGCGGTGCATCAAGGACATAATTCTTCTGCGCAGCAATGAGGATAATCCTCAGATCACGGATCCAATCTGCATCATTGCTACTAACATCTTTCAACTTTATTTTCTCTAGGAACATATAAAAAATAAACGGGGAGCTACATCGCGAGCTATTGATCTACAACATAGATATGCTAATACTAACAGGACTAAGTTCATGGTAAATTAAAGTTCAATTAATCATATTACTTAAGAACTCCCACTTAGATAGACATCCCTCTAATCATCTAATTGATCACGTGATCCATATCAACTAAACCATAACCGATCATCACGTGAAATGGAGTAGTTTTCAATGGTGAACATCATTATGTTGATCAAATCTACTATATCATTCACGCTCGACCTTTCGGTCTCAGTGTTCCGAGGCCATATCTGCATATGCTAGGCTCGTCAAGTTTAACCCGAGTATTCCGCGTGTGCAAAACTGGCTTGCACCCGTTGTACATGGACGTGGAGCTTATCACACCCGATCATCACGTGGTGTCTCAGCACGATGAACTTTGGCAACGGTGCATACTCAGGGAGAACACTATTATCTTGAAATTTAGTGAGAGATCATCTTATAATGCTACCGTCAATCAAAGCAAAATAAGATGCATAAAGGATAAACATCACATGCAATCAATATAAGTGAGATGATATGGCCATCATGATCCTGTGCTTGTGATCTCCATCTCCGAAGCACCGTCAAGATCACCATCATCACCGGCGCGACACCTTGATCTCCATCGTAGCATCGTTGTCATTTCGCCAACTATTGCTTCTACAACTATCGCTACCGCTTAGTGATAAAGTAAAGTAATTACAGGGCGATTGCATTGCATACAATAAAGCGACAACCATATGGCTCCTGCCAGTTGCCGATAACTCCATTACAAAACATGATCATCTCATACAATAAATATAGCATCATGTCTTGACCATATCACATCACAACATGCCCTGCAAAAACAAGTTAGACGTCCTCTACTTTGTTGTTGCAAGTTTTATGTGGCTGCTACGGGCTGAGCAAGAACCGTTCTTACCTACACATCAAAACCACAACGATAGATCGTCAAGTTAGTGTTGTTTTAACCTTCGCAAGGACCGGGCGTAGCCACACTTGGTTCAACTAAAGTTGGAGAAATTGTCACCCACCAGCCACCTTTGTGCAAAGTACGTCGGTAGAACAAGTCTCGTGTAAGCGTACGCGTAATGTCGGTCCGGGACGCTTCATCCAACAATACCGCCGAACCAAAGTATGACATGCTGGAAACCAGTATGACTTGTATCGCCCACAACTCACTTGTGTTCTACTCGTGCATATAACATCTATGCATAAACCAGGCTCTGATACCACTGTCGGGGAACGTAGTAATTTCAAAAATTTCATACGCACACACAAAGGATCATGGTGATGCATAGCAATGAGAGGGGACTGTATGTCTACGTACCCTCGTAGACCGAAAGCGGAAGCGTTTATCAATGCGGTTGATGTAGTCATACACCTTCACGATCCGTCCCGATCAAGTACCGAACGTATGGCACCTCCGCGTTCAACACATGTTCAGCTCGATGACGTACTCGCCTTCTTGATCCAGCAAGATGGGCGAAGTAGTAGATGAGTTCCGGCAGCACGACGGCGTGGTGATGGTGTTGGTGAAGAACAATCTCCGCAGGGCTTCGCCTAAGCACTACGAAAACTATGACGGAGGATAAACTAGATGAGACGGGGTTGCCAGCATATGGCTTGGTGTTTCTTGATGTGTCTTGGGTGCTAGCCCTACCCCTTTATTTATATGTTGAGCCTTGGGGTCGAAACTTGGAGTAAAAGCCTCCACAAAGTCGGTTTCACCCGAAAGGCAAGAGTCCTTCTCGGACTCCAGGGCCAGACGCCAGGGTTCCCGGCATCTGGACCCAGACGCGTGGGACCCTGGCGTCTGGCCCCCGTACTCCGCAAAACTTCCGTTTGCGCTTTCCAAAAACCTTGTGGGCTTTCCCCTTTGTCCCAAATAAAGTGTTCTCGTACCCAAACATTTCGGGAAACATCCGGAACCCCTTCCGGTGAATTCTGGAACCCTTCCGGAGACCAAACACTATTATCCCATATATCAAACTTTATCTTCGGACCATTCCGGAGTTCCTCTTCATGTTCGTGATCTTATCCGGAAGTCTGAACAACATTCGGTTACCAACATACATAACTCATAAATACTATATCGTCAACGAACGTTAAGCGTGTGGACCCTACGGGTTCAAGAACTATGTAGACATGACCGAGACACTTCTCTAGTAAATAACCAATAGCGGAACCTGGATGCCCATATTGGCTCCTACATATTCTACAAATATCTTTATCGGTCGAACCGCATAACAACATACGTTGTTCCCTTTTTCATCGGCATGTTACTTGCATGAGATTCGATCGTCGGTATCTCAATACCTAGTTCAATCTCGTTACCGGCAAGTCTCTTTACTTGTTCCGTAATACATCATACCACAACTAACTCATTAGTTACACTGCTTGCAAGGCTTATAGTGATGTGTATTTACCGAGTGGGCCCAAAGATACCTCTCCGACGATCGGAGTGACAAATCCTAATCTCGAAATACGCCAACTCAACAAGTACCTTCGGAGACACCTGTAGAGCACCTTTATAATCACCTAGTTACGTTGTGACGTTTGGTAGCACATAAAGTGTTCCTCCGGTAAACAGGAGTTGCATAATCCCATAGTCATAGGAACATGTATAAGTCATGAAGAAAGCAATAGCTACTTACTAAACGATCAAGTGCTAAGCTAACGGAATGGGTCAAGTCAATCACATCATTCTCCTAATGATGTGATCTCGTTAATCAAATGACAACTCATGTCTATGGTTAGGAAACTTAACCATCTTTGATTAACGAGCTAGTCAAGTAGAGGCATACTAGTGACACTATGTTTGTCTATGTATTCACACAAGTATTATGTTTCCGGTTAATACAATTCTAGCATGAATAATAAACATTTATCATGAAATAAGGAAATAAATAATAACTTTATTATTGCCTCTAGGGCATATTTCCTTCACTTAATACCTTCATGGAATTATGCAATATGCAAAAGAAAAAAGATGTGGACAATGATGTGGTCAAGATGAAATTATTTCTGTTTTCTTTGCGTGATTTTGCAAAAAAATGGTTCTCTCCTTTGCCTCGCAATAGTATCGATTCTTGGAATAAGTGCAAGGATGATTTTATCACTAATTATTTTCCTCCCGTAAAAATTATATCCCTTAGAACCTAGATCATGAATTTCAAGCAACTTGAACATGAGCATGTTGCACAATCTTGGGAAAGGATGAAAATGATGCTAAGGAATTGCCCAACTCATGGGTTAAATCTTTGGATGATCATACAAGAATTTTAAGCGGGGTTGAATTTTGTTTCTCGTAATCTTTTAGATTCCGCCGCGGGTGGTACTTTTATGGAAATTACTTTGGGTGAAGCTACCAAATTGCTTGATAATATTATGGCAAATTACTCGCAATGGCATACCTAAAGGGATCCTACTAGTAAAAATGTTTGAAGAAATTTCTCCTTTGAGTGAAAAAGTTGATGCTCTTGTGAAATTGGTCGCTAGTAGAAGTGCCCCTATTGATCTTAATGATATGACTTGGTCTACTTTGATTGAGCAAAATAGTGATGCCATAGATGTGAATTTTATTTCTCGAAATAATTTCAACAACAATGCTAATAGAGGTAATTTTAATCCTAGGCCTTTTCCTAGTAATTCCTCTAATAATTATGGTAATTCATATGGAAATCAATCTTATAATAATAATAGGAACACCTCTGATCTTGAGAATAATATTAAAGAATTTATCAACACTCAAAAAGTTTTCAACACTTCCATAGAGGAAAAGTTGAGTAAGATTGATGATTTTTCTAGAAGTGTTGATAGAATTGCTCATGATGTGGAAAATCTTAAGATGAAAACTTTTGTTCCTAAAGTAGACGAATCAATTAAAGCTCTTTACGTTTCTATGTATGAAAGTAAGAAAAGAACCGCTATGCTTAGAGCTAAAAGATAATTTTTAGAAAAAGCATTTTATAGTGATTTCTTTCGCGAAAGTGATGAAGATCTTAAAATGATTGGTGTTTCTTCTATTGATTCCTTGTTTAGTAAAGTTAAGCTTGATGAAAAGGGACTGGAGAAGAGTCAACTTTAGGTAGAAGGCATCCCAATATTTCGGAGGGTGAAAATCTTGTTGAGAAAATTGATGAAAGTGGGTTTGGAGAGGTCAAAACTTTAGCTAGTGATGTACCCACTCTTTTGAATTACAAAGACTTTAATTATGATAGTTTCTCTTTGATTGATTGTATTTCTTTGTTGCAAACCATGATAAATTCACCCCATGCTTATGAACAAAATAAAGCTTTTACTAAACATATTGTTGATGCTATGATGAAAGTTCTTGAAGAAAAATTGGAATTAGAAGTTTCAATTCCTAGAAAATTGCATGATGAATGGGAACCTACTATCAAAGTCAAGATTAAAAATTATGAGTGTTTTTCTTTGTGTGACTTGGGTGCTAGTGTTTCTACAACTCCGAAATCTTTATGTGATGTGCTTGGTCTTACTAATCTTTAAGAATGTTCTTTGAATTTGCTCTTGGCGGATTCTACTATTAAAAATCCTATGGGAAGAATTAATGATGTTCTTATTCTTGCAAATAGGAATTATGTGCCCATAGATTTTATTGTTCTTGATATTGATTTCAATCCGTCTTGTCCAATTATTCTTGGTAGACCGTTTTTACGCACTATTGGTGTCGTGATTGATATGAAAGAAGGCAATATTAAGTTCCAATTTACTTTGAGGAAGGGTATTGAGGGAGTCCTGGATTAGGGGGTCTCCGGACAGCCGGACTATATCCTTTGGCCGGACTGTTGGACTATGAAGATACAAGATTGAAGACTTCGTCTCGTGTCCGGATGGGACTCTACTTGGCGTGGAAGGCAAGCTAGGAGATACGGATATGTATATCTCCTCCCTTGTAACCGGCCTTGTGTAAGCCTAGCCCCCTCCGGTGTCTATATAAACCGGAGGGTTTTAGTCCATAGGACAACGTACAATCATACCATAGGCTAGCTTCTAGGGTTTAGCCTCTACGATCTCGTGGTAGATCAACTCTTGTAATACTCATATCATCAAGAACAATCAAGCAGGACGTAGGGTATTACCTCCATCAAGAGGGCCCGAACTTGGGTAAACATCGTGTCCCCTGCCTCCTATTACCATCCGCCTTAGACGCACAATTCGGGACCCCCTACCCGAGATTCGCCGGTTTTGACACCGACATTGGTTCTTTCATTGAGAGTTCCACTGTGCCGTCATCACAAGGGGGGATGGCTCGTCTCGTTGTCAAGGACAACATCACTTCTAGGGGAGCCCTGGCTGTAGGCCAAACTCTCCGACTAGGCGGCTTTGTCATGACCGCCCGCTCGGCCGTTGCGCCGACGATGACTTCTCGAGTCATCGAAAATAGCCTCCACATCAGCTCAAAATTTGCCGAGCAGATGGACCCAATGGAGCTCTCCTCTTTGAACGAGCTCTTGGATCGCATCGCCGCTCTGGGAGTCGCTACGGACTACGATCGGATCGGGCTTAAACCCGACCAAAGGGAGATTAACTCTCCGCCGGTCACCCATCAAACAGCGGTGGTGAGGAGCAACGCGGCGGTTCTACCTCTATCCCGAGGACAAACTATGTCCGGATTCCCGAGCTCTCCGAGCCAGAAACCCGCTCACGGGAGGACATCGCCCTAACCCTAAACCTAGAATCAGGTCACATACCGAACCTGCGGAGCAACATAACGGAGCCCGAACTTCCAAGATCGGAAACTCCCCTGCCCCGGGATCTCAGATTGGGTCAAGGTCTGGACTTAAATCCACCCACCCACCCAGGTACAAACGATCTTTCCCACATTAGGCAAGCGCCCCAAGAGACAGTACATCACTATTGGGCCAGATTCCTCCTTGTAATGAACAAGGTCAAGGACTGTCGCGAGGAAGAAGCAATTTCGTTCTTTTGCAACAATTGCACGGACAAGGGAATCCTTAACGCCATAAGTCGCCGTAACATAGCACACTTCACTGACTTGGTGGCCATAGTATGGAAATACTGTGCGATGGAAAGCGCCTGGAAAACCCAAACACAATTTTGGGACAATCCGGCTCTGACAAATTCCCCAGTCCAAACTAAAAGGGTGCACTCTCATAAGTCGCCCGACTCAATTACAAAGAAGCAAAAGCCCACTAAAGGGCGTGGAACCGTATTCGAGGGATGGCTTAACGGGCCCTGCAAAATTCATAGTACGGTGGACACCATACCAACACATAGCCTTAGAGCATGTTGGGTACTCCGGCAGGTGGCCAAGAGCGGTGAGGATATCCTCATCCAAAACACCCCAGAACACCCTCCCACAGATAACAATACAGTATTAACAGTCTTCGAGACCTTCGCCTCAAATAATAGGCGTAAGTGAGCACTCCGCAGCCTTGCCGAAGTCTGCCACGTAGCAGCAATAAATCCATGGAGCGACACGGCCATTACTTTCAATGCCAGTGACGAACCTAAATTCCAAACAGCCCGAGCACCAGCCGCTCTGGTCCTCAGTCCAATTGTGGACGGCTTTCGGCTCACTAAAGTGCTCATGGACGGCGGCAGTGGATTAAACCTCATTTATGAGGAAACTCTTCAAAAAATGGAAGTAGACAGCAACCGTATTGAGGAAAGCACTACGACCTTCCGAGGAATCATCCCTAGTCGGGAGGCACGTTGCGCTGGGAAAATCACACTAGATGTGGTATGCGGCACTCCGGAGAATTACAGGTCCGAAGAAATCACATTCCAAGTGGCCCCGTTCAGTAGCGGATACGACACCCTTCTAGGGCGGGAGGCATTCACAATTTTTCAAGCCATGCCCTATTATGGGTACATGAAGCTCAAAACGCCCGGACCCAATGGAATCATCACTCTAGCTAGTGATCTGGACATAGCACTCCGCGCCGAGAACAAAACAACCGCATTGGCCCTTGAGGAATTACCCGAAGCCCTTGTGGCGGAGGAGTTAACCGCGCTGCGCTCCACAGTGGACATGCACGACGTGATACTAGACAAAAGATCCAAGTCCACCTCCTCTAAACCAGCAGATGAAATAGTCAAATTCCAAGTCCATCCAACAGACCCCACAAAAACAACGTCCATTGGGGCACAGTTAAACCACGCCGTAGACACCGCACTACGGGTGTTCCTACGCGAGAATTGGGACATATTCGCCTGGCATCCTTCAGACATGCCAGGAATCCCACGCAGGCTAGCCGAGCATAGCCTTAACATTCTAAAAGGATTCAGGCCAGTCAAGCAGACTCTTCGGCGTTTCTCCGAACCTAAGCGACAAGCTATGGGAGAGGAGCTAGCCAAATTACTGGAGGTCGGATTCATTAGAGAAATAAAGCATCCAGACTGGCTAGCAAATCTAGTGATGGTGCCAAAGAAGGACAAATCCTGGCGCATATGTGTCGACTTCAAGGACCTTAATAAGGCCTGCCCAAAGGATCCCTTCCCCCTCCCTCGCATCGATCAAATTATCGACGCTACTGCAGGACACGACTCATTGTGCTTCCTCGACGCATACTTCGGTTACCACCAAATTAACATGGCGGAGTCCGACCAAGCCACAACGGCATTTATCACTCCATACGGCCCCTTTTGTTTCAACACAATGCCCTTCGGGCTCAAAAACGCCGGCGCAACGTATCAACGCTTGATTCAGACATGCCTGGAAAAGCAGATCGGCAAAAAAGTGGAGGCATACGTCGACGATGTGGTCGTTAAAACCAGACATGTCGACTCCTTAATAGACGACTTGAGGCTCATGTTCGACAATCTCCAAACATACGACATTAAGCTCAATCCGGAAAAATGCGTTTTCGGCGTACCCGCCGAAAAGCTCCTGGGCTTTATCATCTCCAGTAGAGGAATTGAGGAAAATCCGGCCAAAATCCGGGCTCTGTCACAGTTGGCCATCCCAACTAACCTCAAGCAAATCTAGAAGTTAACCGGATACGTGGCGGCTTTAAGCCGCTTTATCTCCCAACTAGGAGAAAAGACACTCCCCCTTTATCGCCTTCTTCGGCGCACCGAACACTTCGAGTGGACGGACGCAGCCACGGCCGGACTGGAAGAAATAAAAGCCATCCTGGCCACCAACCCAATCTTGGTCGTGCCAATTGTTGGCGAACCAATGCTATTATATATAGCTGCAACTCACCAAGTTGTAAGCGCAGTGCTCGTCGTCAAACAAGAGATGGACGGACATAAATTCCCACTTCGAAAGCCGGTATATTATGTATCCACCGTCCTCAGTCCATGCAAATCACGGTACCCACATTATCAAAAGATAGCATACGCGGTATTTATGGCATCCTGAAAATTGCAACACTACTTTCAAGAGTGTTCAATTATGGTGGCCTCCGAAGTACCACTCAACGACATAATAAACAACCGCGATGCCACGGGACGGATTGCCAAATGGACTATCGAGCTCCTCCCGTTCAACATAACATATAAACCACGGCGAGCCATTAAGTCGCAAGTACTGCCGAGTTCGTAGCCAAATGGACAGAAGCCGAACTCCCTAAAGAGTACGACGCATACTCCAATTAGATCATGCACTTCGACGGCTCTAAAATGTTGGCTGGTCTGGGGGCTGGCGTTGTCCTGACGTCGCCCATCGGAGATATAGTGCAATACATACTCCCAATACTATATACAAACTCCAATAACGCAGCCGAATACGAGGCCCTATTACACGGTCTCCAGATGGCAGTCTCCATGGGCATTCAACGCCTGGAGGTGCGTGGGGACTCGAACCTCCCAATATCCCAAATAAATGGAGACTTCGATGCCAAGGATCCGAAAATGGCGGCATATCACAATGCCGTCCTCAAAATGTCAGCTCGGTTCGAGGGGCTTGAATTCCACCATGTGGCTCGGGAAAACAACCAGGCGGCGGACATCCTCGCCCGCATCGGTGCTAAACGCGACCCTATCCCACCGAACATCTTCCTGGAAAAACTGTTTACACCATCCGTGGTATGGGAAGGGGACACCAGCAACAATAGTCCGGACCCGGCCACAACCCCAGATACCGAACGCTCTGACACAATCGGAGGCTCTGCCATCGAAATAACAAATTCAGCTCACATAATAATGGTCATCATCGCCCCATGGACAGAACCATTCCTGGCCTACCTAACCAGGCAGGAACTACCCGAGGACCAAAATGAGGCATGCTGCATAGTGCGGCAATCTAAAGCATACAAGGACCACGAGGGGGAGCTTTATAAGAAAAGCACTACCGGAGTCCTTCAAAGGTGTATCTCCGAAGAGGAAGGGCGGAAGCTTTTGGCAGAAATCCATGCCGGACTCGGTGGCCATCACGCCGTAGCCCGGACCCTTGTAAGCAAGTCCTTCCTACGGGTTTCTATTGGCCGACAGCCCAGGCAGATGCGCAGCATCTGGTCCAACATTGCGTCGGTTGCCAGCTATTTGCAAACCAAAGCCATATGCCTCCCACCGCTCTCCAAACAATCCCCATTACTTGGCCCTTTGCGGTCTGGGGACTTGATATGTTCGGACCCCTTAAAGGGGGAGCCCATAAAAAATACTTACTGGTCATGGTGGATAAATTCACCAAATGGATAGAAGCCAAACCTGTCAAAACGGCTGAATCCGGACTGGTGATAGACTTCATATCCGGGGTCGTACACCGTTATGGCATCCCCCACATCATCATCACTGACAACAGCACGAACTTTACAGCCGACAAGGTGAAACTTTGGTGCAGCAACATGGGCATCAAGCTCGATTATGCTTCTGTCTATCACCCGCAAACTAACGGTCAAGTCGAGCGAGCGAATGGTCATATCATGAGCGGCATTAAACCCAGATTAGTGCGGTCCTTAAAGGAGTCAAACACGCACTGGGTAGAGGAGCTCGACTTCGTACTATGGGGGCTGCAGACCACGCCGAATCGCACTATCGGATACACACCGTTCTTCATGGTGTACGGCACAGAGGCGGTTCTGCCTTGCGACATAATTCATGACTCACCTCGAGTGTGCATGTACGAAGAAAAAGAGGCCGAGCTCGATCGGTAGGACAGTTTGGACGCCTTGGAGGAGGAATGTGACGTGGTGAAGGCCTGTTCTACATTCTATCAGCAACAGGCTTGAAGGTATCAAAGCAGAGAAGTACGGGTCAAAACCTATAACGTCGACGAACTAGTTCTACGCCTGCCGGAGAAGAAAAAGAACAAGCTCAAGCCCAAATGGGAGGGTCCCTTCATTATTGACCAGGTTCTGACCGGTGGAGCATACCATTTGCGGGATGCATCGGATAATTGACTCGAGCCAAACCCATGGAATGCAGCCAGACTCCGAAGATTCTACGCCTAGCGCCGGACTCTATGTTTGTCTCCTCACCTCCGTCAATTTTTTGCATATTTTTCGTTTCTCTCTTTCTCCCTTTTTACTCTCTTCAAGGCCCTTCAAGGCTATACTTGTGTCCTGGTTACACAATCTGGACGCACTAACCGCGCTCATTATACCTGGGGGCTTCTTATACAGAAGCTTAATCTAACTATTTTCCTCGGATTTATGTCCCATAAATGTGTTATTCTTCCGCGTGTACCTTTTTCGCCATCATATGCATCGATATGACTTAAGTTTTGGCCAAGCTGGGTTGCCTGGCTCTTGTATTTATGCCCTACGTTCCCGTTAATTCGGCTAGGGCATAAGGGGAGCACCTCTGCTATTGTTACTGCCGGGTCAGCCGGATGTGTACCTTAGACTGGGTGAAGCCGAAAGCTAGCGTTCTTAAGGAATATTTGGTCGGTGAATAAAAGATGACTTTTATCTAATTCGAAACAGGCCCCCAGATGTTTATATCATGCGTCTCTTTTCGCAGTTCGGACATGCACATTAGGGCATGCGTACCCAGGGAAAGGAACCCTTAACGGAACTATTCTCCCTGGAAGATGTTTCTTACTACCCATGTAATATAACATAACTAGTTGGGTACTTGTCTGTTCAAGCACTTATGACCCCTACGCCTGGTCTCCATGCATGCCCTGGTTTTTACATAACCGAGCGGGTATTCGGATACACTCCGGACTATCGGGTCCAAAGGTTGAAGCAAAAAAGGTCTGCCATGACAAATGATTTACAATCCGGCTAGGGACATTACATATTTCACTTGAATTACACGGTCGCTAAGACTGATTCAATTCTTGTTCTATACCATCCAATAGGCTGTCTAGCCTACAATACCGTTGGGAATACTTTGCGGCTAATTCTACTTGATCATACACTAAACTGACGGGGATCTCTTTCCCATCGGGCCCCACAGGTCCGACCTCGGCCATGTGGTTTGGGTCCGCTTTGGTATATCGTGTCTTCACCATAGCCCAGGCTTCCCTTGCACCTTGTCGGCAGGCTGATATCTTCCATAATCGGAAGCGCCGCTGCGCTCCCTTGAGCTTCTCTATAAGCTCCCCCATGCCTCCTGGCGGGGACACAGATGGCCACAAGGCTTGGCCAATACCACCATCACCTGCCGAACTTGCTCGTGCAATTGCGAGAGCTCTGGTAGAAGATCACACGAAGACCCGGGCATCTCCTCCGCGGGACGACCCGTCAGCATACCTGCAGACATAACTCTGTTAGCCGGCTTCTTCGCCGAACTCCTTTAAAAGTTCGTTCAAGCACTTACTAAAAATGTCGCACCGAAGTCGTTTATTCTCCTTCACGGAGTTCGCAAACTGGGCTCGGACATCTTTCAGTTCCACAACCAGTCGGATATTGGCGTCTTAGAGATCATTTTTCTCCTACCTGACTCGCGTCAGCACGTGCTCGTTAGCATTTCGCTATCGATCATCACGTGCCGCATCCGCCTCCACGGCCTCCGGATTCACTCCGGGGCCACCTGCAACATCTATTGTTAGGTTTGCATACATGTCGCATACTACCTAGTACCCATATTCTTTGCAATAGATACAAGTGTTAGCAGGGGGACCCTTCTCGGACTCCTTCAACGCGGCAACAGCGGCCCCTAGCTGGGCCTTGCACTCGTCCAGCTCTTGAGACAATTGGGAATTCTTATCTGTAAGAACCTGCACAAATAATGATCCTTAAATCAGTTGTGTCAACTATTTCAACTCTCAGGGGCTACTGATACATATAATCGTCAGATTTGCTTACCCGTATATCCCTTACATACTGGTCCGTGGCTCTGGCTAGACCATTTTGAGCAGCACAGATGTACGCGTCTCCGGAATTGAAGGCATCAAATGCCTTAGGTGAGAGACAAGCGTCACGGAGTACAGCCCAGCGACGCCTGTGATTCATGGCGCTCTCCACTTCGGAATTTGTAGCGGATAGTCTGTCTGCATCCTCTGTAGGAGGATCATCCGGCGTCTGCCCCGCGTTGGCTTCCGCCTCCATGTCCGTCCCTGGAGCCCGACTGGTCGAGGCGTGATCGGCAGCCTCTCCGGATATAGTCCGGCGAGCATTTTTTTCTGCTAAGAAACACGGGCGTCATATATTTTAAGTAAGACGACAACCACGAAGTGAGGTTTTGCGTCATCCTCGGTGCTGGCATCTCCGTCCTGACCGCCTTCGTTTTTGGCCTACCCGGCTTTGATGCCTCATATTGGCGAGTTGCTGCGGGTTCGGCACGGCGTCCCAAATGCCTTCCCTGTAAAACACCATATGTGTACGGTAGGTGAAGTGCATAAAAGGGGATCCTTTTCGGGAGTTGAGACTTTTGGTTTTTCTTACGTGCGATGCAGGGAGCAGTCCGGGATAGTCAGCCGTTATGGCCACCATGGTGTCATCACAGCTCAATTGGTAGAATTGCCTGTCTATCAGCTCCACGAATATGTCCGGATCCTCTACGAGTCTGGGATCGAGGGCCCGGCCAGGGTCCTCTGGTTATGGAGGTGGGCTGTTGACCTCCCTTACAGCCTTTCGCAGTTCCTACCATGAAACGGCAAGGTGAGTATCTACGACGAAGAATACGGGAAGGATGGGAGTAAAGAGGTACAACACACCCAGCTTGGAGGGTTGTACATGGAGAATCCATCCCGTGGCTTGATAAGGATGAACTCCTCTTCCTCTCCCTTGAACAACTCGGATAGAATTTTTGCTAAAGCAGCAGCAGAGTCTGGTCCCTTACGCCCGCAACGGGTGGCATCATCTTCCCCGTTAAAACACCACAGGGGGTGCCCTCGATATTGAAGTGGCTGCACTCCCCGCATTATGCATATTGACATAACCTTGATTATTGTCAATCCTGATTGAGCCAATGCTTTAATCCGGTTCATCAGGTAAAGGACTTCTCCGTTGTCTTCCTCCTGGGGGGCTCCGTGGACGCCAGCTTCGGCGTTTCTTCAGAGGAGCATTGTTGAACTCAGGAGGACCCCGCTGAACAGGGTCTGGAAGGGGGACGTCCTCCATATAAAATCACTCCGAAGGCCAGTCTTCGGACGTCTTCTTCAGAGTACCGGACAGGTATCCGGTCTCGGCGATGCGCCATATTTCGGCTCCGCCCACCTGATAAAGTGACCCCTTCTATGTGCGGGGCACAAGGCAAAATAACCTTTTCCACAGTTCGAAATGAGCCTCGCAGCCCAGAAACAGCTCACAAAGGGCAACATAACCAGCGATGTGTAATATGGAAGCGTGGTGAAATTATGCAGTTGGAGGCCGTAAAACTCCAGGAGCACGCGGAGGAACAGATGAATTGGAAATCCGAGTCCCCTTAGTAACTAAGGGACAAGGCATACCCGCTCCCCCTTAGAGGGACTGGGGAAGCTCTCCGCTTGCTCCCCGCCATTATAGGTGGCGAGACCGGCTCGGACGGGGACCATATACGCTGGAGGGAGAAATCCCTAGGTCTGCAACTCTACTAATCGGCTGTGCAGGAGGGAACACCTCTCCCAATCACCGGGCTTAGGGCTATGGGGGCAGGAGGAGGAGCTGCGGTGGCTGGACATGATGGAATGGATTTTTCCGAGCGCGCTCCGATGGATTCTTGCCGTGGGAGGATGGTGTGGATTGGATCTAAGAATCCCCATCCCTTTAAATAGACAATTTATTTACCTAGCTAGGGGGGCGAATGTAAAAATTCCCTGGCTCCTCGCATTCGCTCGACACGTGGAAGATGGCCCTTATTGGGAGAGGAAGCCAAGAAGTCCTACATTTATGGGAGCCGGACACTACTTAGCAGATATTCATGATTTGGAGAAGAACCCAACTTGCAATGCCGAAGACAATACTGCGCGCCGGACTCATCGTCATTGAAGCCTGGTTCAGGGGCTACTGAGGGAGTCCTGGATTAGGGGGTCTCCGAACAGCCGGACTATATCCTTTGGCCGGACTGTTGGACTATGAAGATACAAGATTGAAGACTTCATCTCGTGTTCGGATGGGACTCTACTTGGCGTGGAAGGCAAGCTAGGCGATACGGATATGTATATCTCCTCCCTTGTAACCGACCTTGTGTAACCCTACCCCCCTCCGGTGTCTATATAAACCGGAGGGTTTTAGTCCGTAGGACAACGTACAATCATACCATAGGCTAGCTTCTAGGGTTTAGCCTCTATGATCTCGTGGTAGATCAACCCTTTTAATACTCATATCATCAAGAACAATCAAGCAGGACGTAGGGTATTACCTCCATCAAGAGGGCCCGAACCTGGGTAAACATCGTGTCCCCTGCCTCCTGTTACCATCTGCCTTAGACGCACAGTTCGGGACCCCCTACCCGAGATCCGCTGGTTTTGACACCAACAGGTATGGAACACTTTACTAGAACTAGAATTAAGCCACCTTATGAATCAATCATGAGGGGATCTTATGGATCTCGAACCAAGGATGACAAAACTTAGATCCTTGCTTTATGCCTAGCTAAGGGCGTAAAACTATAGCGCTTGTTGGGAGGCAACCCAATGAATAAATTTTATTTTTGCTTTTTGCTTCCTGTTCTTCAGTGTTAACACAATTATGCTACTGTTATGATTGTGTTTTTTATGTTTAATTAGTGTTTGTGATAAGTAAAGCCTTCAGGATCTTCTTGGGTGATAGTTGTTTGATCTTGCTGAAAAAACAGAAACTTTTATGCTCATGAAATTAATTTTCATTTTTTTTACCAAAGAGCGATAAAATACCCATTCCACTTGAAGTAGATCAATATACAAATTGCTCAGGTCTTCCTAATTTTTCAGAATTTTTGGAGTTACATAAGTATTTGAAATAGTCAGATTTCTACAGACTGTTCTGTTTTGACAGATTCTATTTTTCTATGTTGTGTGCTTATTTTGATGGCTCTATGGTATTCTTTGATGAGTTTTTTCCATAGAAAAGTTGGAATACAGTAGATATAATACAGAAACAAAATATGAATTGGTTTGATACATCACTTATAGTAGTGATTTATTATTCTTATACTAACTGGTCTCATGAAGGTTTTGTTGAGTTTTATGTGATTGAAGTTTTCAAGTTTTGGGTTATCTTACAATGAATGAAGGAAGGATGGAAGAGCCTAAGCTTGGGGATTCCCCGGAATCCCAAGCTATTATCCAAAAATGAGCAACCAACTAAGCTTGGGGATGCCCCCGAGTGGCATCCCCACTTTCTTCCGACGATCATAGGTATTTTACTCGAAACTATATTTTTATTTGTCACGTGATATGTGTTTTTCTTGGAGCGTCTGTATGATATGAGTCTTTGCTTGTTTTATTTTGTGTTTTAAGTTATCATTCCTTGCTGGACACACCTATTTGAGACAGCCAAAATTATGTCATGACTTGTTAGAATTGCTCTCTATGCTTCACTTAAATTTGTATGAGCAATGGACTTGCTCTAGTGCTTCACTTATATCTTTTTGAGCATGGTGTGCTTTAGTATTTTTGAAGAAATGCTCTCTTGCTTCACTTAGATTTATTTGAGAGTTAGTAAAATTTTCAAGAAATTCTCTCTTGCTTCACTTAAATTAATTTGAGAGAAAGAAAAATTTATTATGCTAGTGATCTTCATTTATATTTGTTTGAGCTTGTCAAAAGCAATACATGAAAATTAGTCCCAAAGTGATAGATATCCAAGAAGGATATAATAAAAACTTTCATGAAGATCATTGGACAAAATAAACTTCATTCTTAGTAATAGTTTTGAGATATGATGATGTGATATGTGAGTTATGTTGGTGAGTAATTATGCTTTAGTAAACATGTTGGTGTTAAGGTTTGTGATTCCCTATGCAAGTACGAAAGTCAATAGTCATGCAATGAAATTATATCCTACTTATGGTGCATTATTTGGTGTTATTTATGCTTAATGCTTGCTTATGAGATTATCTGTTTCTTAGTTCGTCGCTTCCCAATCTTTTGCTAGCCTTCATTTTGCACTAAGTATGATCACTACTTGTGCATCCAAAAACCTTTAACCTAGTTTTGCCACATGAGTCCACTATATCTACCTATATGTGGTATTCTTTTGCCGTTCTAAGCAAATTTGCATTGCCTAATTCATGCTCGTCCTCGAGTAGGTAAATGATAAAAACAGAATTTTTGATGTGGAATGCTACCTAACATATTTATCCATGTAGTTCTCTTTATTGTGGCAAGAATATTCAGATCCATAAGACTCAAGACAAATGTTTAATATTGACATAAAAATAATACTACTTCAAGCATACTAATAAAGCAATCATGTCTTCTCAAAATAACATGGCCAAAGAGAGCTATCCCTACAAAATCATATTGTCTGGCTATGCTCTATCTTCACCACACAAAATATTTAAATCATGCACAACCCCGATGACAAGCCAAGCAATTGTTTCATACTTTTGATGTTCTCAAACTTTTTCAATCTTCATGCAGTACATGAGCGTGAGCCATGGACATAGCACTATAGGTGGAATAGAATGGTGGTTGTGGAGAAGACAAAAAGGAGAAGATAGTCTCACATCAACTAGGTGTATCAACGAGCTATGGAGATGCCCATCAATAGATATCAATGTGAGTGAGTAGGGATTGCCATGCAATAGATGCACTAGAGCTATAAGTGTATGAAAGCTCAAAAAGAAACTAGTGGGTGTGCATCCAACTTGCTTGCTCACGAAGACCTAGGGCGTTTTGAGGAAGCCCGTCATTGGAATATACAAACCAAGTTCTATAATGAAAAATTCCCACTAGTATATGAAAGTGACAACATAGGAGACTCTCTATCATGAAGATCATGGTGCTACTTTGAAGCACAAGTGTGGTAAAAGGATAGTAGCATTGCCCCTTCTCTCTTTTTCTCTCATTTTTTTATTTTATTTTTATTTTTTGGGGCCTTTTCTCTTTTTTTGGTCTTTCTTTTTTTCTTCGTCCGGAGTCTCATCCCGACTTGTGGGGGAATCATAGTCTCCATCATCCTTTCCTCACTAGGACAATGCTCTAATAATGATGATCATCACACTTTTATTTACTTACAACTCAAGAATTACAACTCGATACTTAGAACAAAATATGACTCTATATGAATACCTCTGGCGGTGTACCGGGATGTGCAATGAATCAAGAGTGACATCAATGGAAGAATTATGAACGGTGGCTTTGCCACAAATACGATGTCAACTACATGATCATGCAAAGCAATATGACAATGATGGAGCGTGTCATAATAAACGGAACGGTGGAAAGTTGCATGGCAATATATATCGGAATGGCTATGGAAATGCCATAATAGGTAGGTATGGTGGCTGTTTTGAGGAAGGTATATGGTGGGTTTAAGGTACCGGTGAAATTTGCGCGGTACTAGAGAGGCTAGCAATGGTGGAAGCATGAGAGTGCGTATAATCCATGGACTCAACATTAGTGATAAATAACTCACATACTTATTGCAAAAATCTACTAGTTATCGAAACAAAGTACTACGCTCATGCTCCTAGGGGGGATAGATTGGTAGGAAAATACCATCGATCGTCCCCGACCACCACTCATAAGGAAGACAATCAATAAATAAATCATGCTCCGACTTCATCACATAACGGTTCACCATACGTGCATGCTACGGGAATCACAAACTTCAACACAAGTATCTCTCAAATTCACAAGTACTCAACTAGAATGACTCTAATATCACCATCTTCATATCTCAAAACAATCATCAAGTATCAAACTTCTCATAGTATTCAATGCACTTTATATGAAAGTTTTTTATTATATCCATCTTGGATGCCCATCATATTAGGACTAGTTTCATAACCAAAGCAAATTACCATGCTGTTCTAAAAGACTCTCAAAATAATATAAGTGAGGCACGAGAGTTCATCTATTTCTATAAAATAAAACCACCACTGTGCTCTAGAAAGATATAAGTGAAGCACTAGAGCAAATGAGAAACTACTCCAAAAGATATAAGTGAAGATCAATGAGTAGTCGAATAATTATGAAACCATGTGAAGACTCTCTAACATTTAATAATTTCAGATCTTGGTATTTTATTCAAGCAGCAAGCAAAACAAAAGAAAATAAAATGACGCTCCAAGCAAAACACATATCATGTGGTGAATAAAAATATAGCTCCAAGTAAAGTTACCGATGAACGAAGACGAAAGAGGGGATGCCTTCTGGGGCATCCCCAAGCTTAGGATTTTTGGTGTCCTTGGATTTTACCTTGGAGTTCCTTGGGCATCCCCAATCTTAGGCTCTTTCCACTCCTTTTTCCATAATCCATCAAATCTTTTACCCAAAACTTGAAAACTTCACAACGCAAAACTTAAAGTAGAAAATCTCGTGAGCTCCGTTAGCGAAAGAAAACAAAACACCACTTCAAAGTACTGTAATGAACTCATTATTTATTATATTGGTGTTAAACCTACTGTATTACAACTTCTCTATGGTTTATAAATTATTTTACTAGCCATAGATTCATCAAAATAAGCAAACAACCCAAGAAAAACAGAATCTGTCAAAAACAGAACAGTCTGTAGTAATCTGTAACTAACGTAAACTTCTGGAACCCCAAAAATTCTAAAATAAATTGCTGGACGTGAGGAATTTATATATTAATCATCTGCAAAAATAATTAACTAAGTATCACTCTCCAATAAAAAATGTCAGCAATTCTAGTGAGCGCTAAAGTTTCTGTTTTTTACAGCAAGATCAAAAAGACTTTCCCCAAGTCTTCCCAACGGTTCTACTTGGCACAAACACTAATTATAACATACAAGACACAATAATGACAGAGGCTAGATGAATTATTTATTACTAAACAGGAACAAAAATAAAGTTGGGTTGCCTCCCAACAACCGCTATCGTTTAACGCCCCTAGCTAGGCATGATGATTTCAATGTTGCTCACATAAAAGATAAGAATTGTAACATAAAGAGAGCATCATGAAGAATATGACTAGAAAATTTAAGTCTAACTCACTTCCTATGCATAGGGATTTTGTTATCAAACAACTTATAGGAACAATAATCAACTAGCATAGGAAGGCAAAACAAGCATAACTTCAAAACTTTAAGCACATAGAGAGGAAACTTGATACTATTGCGGTTCCTACAAGCACATGTTCCTCCCTCATAATAATTTTCAGTAGAATCATGAATTAATTCAACAATATAACCAGCACCTAAAGCATTCTTTTCATGATCTACAAGCATAGAAAATTTACTACTCTCTACATAAGCAAAATTCTTCTCAATCAGAATAGTGGGAGTGTCATAAGAGACTCGAATACTATAAATTGTTTCCACATTAAAAGAGTAATGTTCAGAAAAGGGGTAATCATAATCATTACAAGTTTTATAAATATAATCATCACTACTTTTTATAGCATAAATATCATCACAATAATCATCATAGGTACCATCTTTGTTCTCATCATAATCGATTGAAACCTCTTCCAAGATAGTGGAATCATTACTAAATAAAGTCATGACCTCTCCAAATCCACTTTCATAATTATCATAATAAGATCCAACATCCTCCAAAATAGTCGTATCATTACTTCCTAAAGTTGACACTCTTCCAAACCCACTTTCATCAATATAATCATCATAAGTAGGAGCCATGCTATCATCATTATAAATTTGCATATCAAAACTTGGGAGGCTAAAAATATCATCTTCATTAAACGTAGCATCCCCAAGCTTGGGACAAACATTAATTACAGCAAATATATTCTCAAAAACATCATCTTCTTCAAACATAGCATCCCCAAGCTTGGACCTTTTCATATCATAAGCATAATCACTCTCATCATCAATAGTATGGATAGCACCAATAGTATAGCAATTATCATATTCTTCCAAGCAAGTGCCAAAAATATTTTCAAGATCATAAGAAGTATCATTATCTTCCCAATCATAATCATCACAACAAGCAATAAGCATAACGAGATCATCATCAAGTGCATCATCTTCCACAATTATATTTTCATGAGGCACAACAGTAATACGAGCAGCATTATTTGGGAGAGATATCGTTTTACCTCTCTTCCTTTTTCTTTTCTTCTTATTCACCACATCATGCGTGGGTTCAATCCTCTTTTTGGATCTCCTTATTAATGAGATTGGTTGAATAGAAGGCTCCTCCTTGTTACCTGATTCATCATAAGAAATAATAGGAGGATATTGGGAAGTCTCTTCCCTTTCATTAGTATTCTCTTCATCTTCTATTTGTTTTGTTTTCTTTATATAATTGGCAATATAAGGATTTTCAATGCAATTCACCACACAATACATATAAATTTCTTCTAGATCAATATCGAGGAATTTCTTGAGGTTATATTCTGGAATAATCTTACTTTGACGTTTCATTTCTTCATAACCCAAAAGCAAACTAAGTTCATTATAATGTGCAAGGGAAATCAAGTCATCACAATTTTTGGACACGATTCGATCATGAAACAATTTGCATTTGATATTTAAATGACCATGTTCATTGCAAAGTTCACAAGTATGCCTAAGAAATTGTAAATTTTCAGCACTAACATTTAGCCTTTCTTGCAACCATTTAGTTTCTAAATGCTTATACCTCTTGCAATATCTATCTTCCCTATTTGGCGTGTACTTGCAAACCCAATGCACTCCACAAAAATTGACATGTTTATAGGAGACATTTTCATCATAACTAGTGCAATCATCATTACTACTATGGATATTCAAGGAGTTCATACTAACAATGTTGCAATCATGCTCATCATTCAAAGATTTAGTGCCAAACATTTTATAGACTTCTTCTTCTAGCACTTGATCACAATTTTCCCTTCCATCATTCTCACGAAAGATATTAAAAAGATGAAACGTATGAGGCAAACTCAATTCCATTTTTTTGTAGTTTTCTTTTATAAATAAACTAGTGCTAAAACAAGAAACAAAAAGATTTGTTTGCAAGATCTAAAGATATACCTTCAAGCGCTAACCTCCCCGGCAACGGCGCTAGAAAAGAGCTTGATGTCTACTACACAACCTTCTTCTTGTAGGCGTTATTGGGCCTCCAAGTGCAGAGGTTTGTAGGACAGTAGCAAATTTCCCTCAAGTGGATGACCTAAGGTTTATCAATCCGTGGGAGGCGTAGGATGAAGATGGTCTATCTCAAACAACCCTGCAACCAAATAACAAAGAGTCTCTTGTGTCCCCAACAAACCCAATACAATGTTAAATTGTATAGGTGCACTAGTTCGGCGAAGAGATGGTGATACAAGTGCAATATGGATGGTAGATATAGGTTTTTGTAATCTGAAAATATAAAAACAGCAAGGTAACTAATGATAAAAGTGAGCACAAATGGTATTGCAATGCATTGAAACAAGGCCTAGGGTTCATACTTTCACGAGTGCAAGTTCTCTCAACAATAATAACATAATTGGATCATATAAGTATCCCTCATCATGCAACAAAGAGTCACTCCGAAGTCACTAATAGCGGAGAACAAACGAAGAGATTATGGTAGGGTACGAAACCACCTCAAAGTTATCCTTTTTAATCGATCTATTCAAGAGTCCGTAGTAAAATAACACGAAGCTATTCTTTCCGTTCAACCTATCATAGAGTTCGTACTAGAGTAACACCTCAAGACACAAATCAACCAAAACCCTAATGTCACCTAGATACTCCAATGTCACCTCAAGTATCCGTGGGTATGATTATACGATATGCATCACACAATCTCAGATTCATCTATTCAAACCAACAAAAAGAACTTCAAAGAGTGCCCCAAAGATTCTACCAGAGAGTCAAGACGAAAACGTGTGCCAACCCCTATGCATAGATTCATGGTCGGAACCCTCAAGTTGATCACCCAAACATACATTAGGTGGATCAATAGAATACCCCATTGTCACTACGGGTATCCCACGCAAGACATACATCAAGTGTTCTCAAATCCTTAAAGACTCAATCCAATAAAGTAACTTCAAAGGGAAAGCTCAATCCATTACAAGAGAGTGGAGGGGGAGAAACATCATAAGATCCAACTATAATAGCAAAGCTCGCGATACATCAAGATCATACCACCTCAAGAACACTAGAGAGAGAGAGAGAGAGAGATCAAACACATAGCTACTAGTACATACCCTCAGCCCCGAGGGAGAACTACTCCCTCCTCATCATGGAGAGCGCTGGGATGATGAAGATGGTCACCGGAGAGAGATTCCCCCTCCGGCAGGGTGCCGGAACGGGTCTAGATTGGTTTTCGGTGGCTACAGAGGCTTCTGGCGGCGGAACTCCCGATCTATTATGCTCTCCGAAGTTTTTAGGGTATATGGATATATATATATATATAGGAGGAAGAAGTACGTCGGTGGATCTCCGAGCTATCCACGAGGCAGGGGGGCGCCCAGGGGGTGGGCGCCCCCCCACCCTCGTGGGCAGCCCGGGACTCTTCTGGTCCATCTCTGATACTCCGTGGGCTTCTTCTGGTCCAAAAATAAGTTCCGTGAAGTTTCAGGTCAATTGGACTCCGTTTGATTTTCCTTTTCTGCGATACTCTAAAACAAGGACAAAACAGAAACTGGCACTGGGCTCTAGGTTAATAGGTTAGTCCCAAAAATCATATAAAATAGCATATAAATGCATATAAAACTTCCAAGGTTGATAATATAATAGCATGGAACAATCAAAAATTATAGATACGTTGGAGACGTATCAGTGCCATCTCTAATTTTCAAAATAAACTTCTCTTTTTTGTGTTTGTTTCGCTCGCGGAGCGGTGAGGGGTGGCTAATATTTTCCATGCTACATGTGTTATTCTCAAGATGAGTGTTTATTCACTTGTCATTGCACGAGAGTAACGCAAAGGTATTAGGGATACCCAGTCCTGAAATGCAAAAAAATGAATTTACTTTATGTTGTCAAATAATAAATTCCTTGGAAAGTGTTGGTATGGAGGGCAACTGTGGGTACGGTAAGCCATTCAAAGTGAAAGTATGGTGGAAAAAAGGAATAAACTTTATTTTCTGTTTGGGAACCGCCTATGATATATCTATGCACGGAAAGTATTGGGAACTCTAAGTCATTTTCATTGGTGGGATGGATACACCTCTCAAAATGTTTGTATCTCTAAGTTTTTCGCTTTGAGCTCTGGCACCTCTACAAATCCCTACTTCCCACTGCGAAGGTCCTTTCTTTTACTTTATGCAATTTTTATTTTGAGCTCCATCTTCTCCTATAAAAGCATCAACTAGGAGGCAATATGATCGTACTTAAGTATTGGGTGTAGCTAATATTCGAGTGTGTTTCATGAATGGATCAATGTTTGAGCATGTGGGCTAGGGATAACTTATTTTAGTGTTGATTTTTTGAAAGACATGGTTTCTTGTTGATATACTTGAGTATCTAAATTATCATGTCAAAACTAGACTATTGCTTTGAACAACTAAAAGTCCAATTGTCCATGTTATAAAGAAAAGAATATGATATGACATGATAAGCAGCATTCCACATCAAAAATTCTGTTTTTTATCACTTACCTACTCGAGGACGAGTAGGTGTTAAGCTTGGGGATGTTGATATGTCTCCAACGTATCTATAATTTTTGATTGTTCCATGCTGTTATATTATCAATCTTGGATGTTTTATAATCATTTTATAGCCATTTTATATCATTTTTTGGTACTAACGTATTGACATAGTGTGGTTCCTGTTTTTCCGTGTTTTTTACATCGCAAGAAATCAATATCAGACGAAGTCCAAATGCCACGAAACTTTACGGAGAATTTTTATGGGCCAAAAGGAACACAACGGGCCCTGGCTGCGCCTGGGGGTGCCCCGAGGGAGGCACAACCCTCGAGCGCACGCTAGGAGGCCCACGCGCGCCCTAGTGGGTTGTGCCCACCTCGGGTACCCCCCGGACCGCCTCTTTGCTCTATAAATACCCCCAAAAACTCAGAACCCTAGGGGAGTCGACGAAATATTCACCCAGCCGTCGCAGAGTCCACAACCACCAGATCCAATCTAGACACCATCACAGAGGGGTTCACAACTTCCATTGGTGCCTCTCCGTTGATGCGTGAGTAGTTCTTTGTAGACCTTCGGGTCAGTAGTTAGTATCTAGATGGCTTCATCTCTCTCTCTCTTGATTCTCAATACAATGGTCTCTTGGAGATCCATATGATGTAACTCTTTTGCGGTGTGTTTGTTGGGATCCGATGAACTTTGAGTTTATGATCAGATCTATCTTTTTATATCCATGAAAGTTATTTGAGTTTCTTTGATCTCTTATATGCATGATTGCTTATAGCCTCATATTTATTCTCCGATATTTGGGTTTTGTTTGGCCAACCTGATCTATTTATCTTGCAACGGGAAGAGGTGCTTTGTAGTGGGTTCGATCTTATGGTGCTTGATCCCAGTGACAGAAAGGGAAACGACATGTATGTATCATTGCTACTAAGGATAAAACGATGGGGTCTATCTCTACATAGATAGATCTTGTCTACATCATGTCATCGTTCTTATTGCATTACTCCGTTTCTCCATGAAATTAATACACTAGATGCATGTTGGATAGCGGTCGATGTGTGGAGTAATAGTAGTAGATGCAGGTAGGAGTCGGTCTACTAATCTTGGACGTGATGCCTATATAATGATCATTGCCTGGATATCGTCATAATTATTTGAGGTTCTATCAATTGCCCAACAGTAATTTGTTTACCCATCGTTTGCTATTTTTCTCGAGAGAAGCCACTAGTGAAACCTACAGCCCCCGGGTCTTCTTTCTCATATATTTGCCTTTGCGACCTATTTTTATTTGCTTTTATTTTCAGATCTACTAAACCAAACCCAAAAATACTTGGCTACACTTTATTTTATTTGCGATCTATTAATTCAATCTATTACAACTTTTTCCCGTCACGCACCAATTTTCGGCATCTTACCCGAAAGGGATTGACAACCCCTTTAACATGTCGGGTTGCGAGGATTTGTTATATGTGTGCAGGGATTGTTTACGTTGTGTTGCTTGGTTTTCATACTGGTTCGATAACCTTGGTTTCATACCTACTGCCGTTGTGCTGCATCATCCCTTCCTCTTTGGGGAAATGCCGACGTAGCTTCAAGTGACATCACCTCCCTCGCCACAACTGCCTCCCTCACCATCATCGGAGACGCCCCTGCCTCCCTCTCCACCATTGCCCCCTCGCCACCACCAAGCCATCCTCTGTAAGCCCCCACCCCTCCTCTCTCTCATGCATAGCACAAAAATTGGACAGAGAACTAGCTAGCTAGGTTAACTAGTTTAATTAGGTTAATTATCTAGGTTAGTGCAAAAATTTAGTTAGGGCTTTGACAGAGAACTAGTTAGGTTAACTAGTTTAATTAGGTTAATTATCTAGGTTAGTGCAAAAATTTAGTTAGGGCTTTGATAGAGAACTAGCTAGGTTAACTAGTTTAATTAGGTTAATTATCTAGGTAAAGTAGGTTAACTAACTAGGTTAACTAGCTAGGTCAATTAGGTTTGTTAGGTTAACAAGCTAGGTTAACTATGTTTGCTAGGTTAGAGCAAAAATTTATTTTAGAGCATTAGGTCAGAAGGGTTAGAGAAAACGGAGTTCATTTGCAATTTAATTGGGTTCTGTCCTAGGAAGAGAAGGGTTAGATAAAATAATGTGTGTGTGTGTGTGAGAGAGAGAGAGAGAGTGGAATAGTTAGAACAGAATTTGGGTTCTGTCCTAGGCAGAGAAGTGTTTAGTGAGGTCATTTCACAAAGGTTTTTATTTTTTGAAAAGACCACTATTTTTCAAGGAAAAGAATTTAGGCAAGTTTTATTTTAAAGATGATCCCATCCTAGACTTTTAGCTTTAAACAAAAAACAAAGGCATTTAGCTAAAAATAAAAAATAGTAGCTATAGCCTTTAGCTATAAACAAAAAATAGAATTGATGTTATATGATATATGTCATTGATGTTCATTTGCATATTCTATTATTGTTGATTATATCTTTTCATTGAAGTGGTCATGTTATATCTTTTCATTGAAGTGGTTCGATTGTGCCCAAGTAGCCTTTTGTTGTTTACAGGGAATATGAAGCCGAGTGGCCTATGTTTTGCCGGAATCTTGATTCATTTTCGTTCCGGAAAATTTTAGGTGCTCAATTTGTCCACTTTTTAGCAAAGGTCATGCCAAATTTTTTTGTGAATCTCGGCATGACTTGTGCTACAAACTAGGACATATCGAGTGCCTGGGATTTGCCACACCGGGAAGGAATCAACGTTCCTACAAAACATACGCCTTTTTATGTCATTATTCATTTTATTAGGTCTAGAATTAATTGACTAGATTCAATCATAGGAAACATGGCTAGCTACGATGAAGGAAAGGGTCCTGGTGATTGCGACGATGCCTACCTGGCGGCACACAGATTTTTCAGCCTTGTCGACGATCAACGGTTGTTGTGTGGCACCCCGGCTCAAAGAAACCGGAACGCCCCGTATTCCAGCCCAGATATCGAGGAGAAGTCTTCTAGAATACGACACTGTTTAGCATAGAACAGATCAGATCTTTATTACAATCTATATGGTACAAAGGGATTACATCGGCACGGCGACACTACGCCCGCCATGGTTGCTCTATGCAAGCAACAGAACAACACGAAGCAGCGGAATAACTCTAGCAGCGGAACAACGACGACGGTGATGAACTCCACTCCGCAGGGACTCTGGATGGAACACTTATCCTAGCTCGCAAACAAGGGATCCACGGCAAACAAGCAATCAATTCCGGCATGACACGCCAGGTCAGTACATTGAATGTACTTGCAAGCTCACAATAACCAGAAGCATTCAAGACAAACAAAAGCATGTCAATTACAGGTTAAGCAAGAATTATCATCAGATCATCAAAATAACATGGCATGAACCACATGAACATGATACAGCTGGAACAATATGAGCATGGCATGAACATATAAATCTGACGATACTAGCATGCAACATGATGACACTATATGCACCATTTATTCTGCCCAGGTTACCTCATAACCATCACATGCATCACTTACCAAGCTCAGACATCACACAATCATCTCATGATCAAATCAAGATTAGTATAAACAATACCGTAGTAATCATTAAATGATCACAAGGAGCTTGATCTTTACCCACGATTCTCGCACAACATCATGAATATCCAACAACTTGTTATCCTCAATACCATGCTGATCAGTCACGGATCACAAACAGAACCACTCTTGGCTCAACGGGTTACCTCATAACCAAATAGTGATCATTCATGGATCACATAACCAACTTATCTCATCATCGAATCAGGGTTGTTATTAAGCACATTATTATTATTACTATTGACCCATAGTGTGACCAACTACGAACTAGGCCCTTATCCGCGGGCGCGACTATCGATACATTTAATATACACTCTGCAGAGGTTAGTACACTGTACCCACACCACGAAACCCATGGCCTCGCACTCCCATTCAGGTGGACCAACGGCGTTCCGAAAAAACCGTCCTACTGCCATGACACTCTCCCAGCCACTCCGACCAACTCCCCTTTGGGCTAAGTCATGGGTGGCCCCGTGCCTACCAAAGACCAACGGCCACTGTCGTGGCAAAATATAAACGGTCCCAAACGGGGACAAGGTACCATAACAACAACAACAACAGGCACACAAGGCTTATGTCCGCCTACCTGATCAGGGTAGCGCGCGCCCATAACCTTCCCTCGTCCGAGGCACCGGCGAGAGGCATGACAATAGACCTAGTTAGGACCTTCCCATTAGGTAAGCGTGGTTGCACTGGTCAGCTCGATATGGTGGCACCATGACTCAGCCAACAGTTGTTCAAGTTCAATTTAATCCGATTAAACTTGAATGCAATATGCTGAGCCATGATAAAATAACATGATGCAATTACAATGTGTGACCATGATATCAACATAAGCATGGGGTGCAACATAACTATCCACCATATCAGCAATGAATCATATCCAACTAAGCATAGCATAATGACGAGCATGAATATCACAAGTACAACACTACTCATAGCATAACATGACCACTAGCATCAACAATAAAATACCATGCAAGAACACATCAATAACTGTCAGGACCCCGACTCGATGCCACATCGATCTAGCTTGTAACACCTCATATCACTTTGCGGCCTCACGCACGGTATCCCCACGAGTGTCGCCTTACCTTTGCCCGGGACCGTTTGCGCATTTTGGCACACGTATATGATGGTGTCGCTAGCATCCATATGATAAAGAGCCCAGGCTGACATGGCTAGTCGTAAACCCAAAGTGGCACTAACTTACAGGGACAGGCATTCATGACCCAGCATCGAACGTGTCGGTCATCAGCAAGTGAATCCAGGCTGTAGCACTGGGCTAACAGGACTCCGGTGAACCGGGCTGTAGCGGGCTAGCAGGACTCCGGTATTCATCGCGTGACATTTCCCCAAAGGGACAGACACAGGATCGAAGAAGGACACATGCCGGCCTGCCTAAGTGTTCCGGAGCAGTAGCAAGCTACCAGGGCTCAGTGGAAGCACTAGGAGACATTTCCCGGTAAGAGAGGCTACTAAGAATAAACAACTAGATAGTCAGATCCCACACATAGCAATACACATTACACGTACGCATAACATGCAAGTATGTGCTGTACAACATGGCATCACAACATAACTCAACAACTCATATAGATAAAGGCTCAAAAGAGCCGTCATAGCAATTATTGCAAACAGGGGTCACAAGACCCATCATACAGAGCATACAAGCAACAAGCGGAAGCATTACATGCCTGGGTACAGACATCTACAAATGAAAAAGGCTGAAGAGCCTGACTATCTACAACGTCCGATCAAGATCGTAGCTGAGGTACTAGCTACTAGTCGAAGTCCACGAGAACACTAGTAAGACAGAAGTCTCCGCTGCAAAACATAAAATAAAGCAACATGAGTACAAAGGTACTCAGCAAGACTTACATCAGATCCTATCATACATGCATCTGTATCAAGAGGTAATGTGGGGTTTAGTTGCAGCAAGCCAGCTTTGACTCTGTGGCTATCCTGTTCTACGACTACCAGAAACTCTTGAGGTGAAACAACGTACACGAGTCCACTAATCACCACACAATACACTACTATGGACTCATCCCCGTCTCCCTACGAGAAGGCCATCCATAGCACTCACACTTGTCTTGAGCATTTTAGGGTATCCACTTCAAGTTGTCTATGTACCATGTAAGCATCCAAGAAGTCCATAACCGCGGACCCGGCTATTCGAATAGATCAGGTTAACCCTGCAGGGGTGTACTTCTTCACACACGCTCTCGCCACTTACCGCCATGTACACGTCATGTATCTCGGCAACCTTCAAGCGGAAGCCTGGCGAGGGTGTCGGCCACGACCTGACTAACCACACAAGACCCTAATCCAGGTTTATCGCCTATTCGGGTTCCATCCGCAAGGAGATCCGGCCGGGGTTTCACTCACGGCCCCAAACGATGTGTGCAGGGTTCCCAAGCCCACCTCGCCGGATGGATCTACGCTTGGTACACCGTGCCACTAGTGCCTAGTCTGTCCCAAGCCCACCTGGCCGGGTGCCACTTGGTAGACTACTAACACTACCTACAAACACCAGAAACTAGTTGCGACTCCTGGACAGAGACCAAGTTGGTTAATAAGCCGAGAGGGGTCGAGTTACCGGAACCCAATGTGTGGTAGTATCGAGTCATTGGACAACATACGTAGAACTCAGTGCTTAAGGACGGTTCCAGTGAGACAACCCACCATGTACTCCTACATGGCCTCTCACCGCTACCTTTACCAAATCGTGTTCACACACCCTTCATTCTCAGCATCAGAACATATCGTAACACTCCAATTCATTCCCAATGAATCAGACCTGACACAACTCTAAGCAATAGCAGGCATAGCATGGTAGGAACACATCAGTGGCTTCAATCAACTCCTACACATGCTAGTGGGTTTCAACTATTTACTGTGGCAATGACAGGTCATGCAGAGGAATGGGTTCAACTACCGCAGCACAAAGTAGCAGATGAATCGTTGTTGTCCTAATGCAATAACTGAGAGCAGGAGCGAGAGAGTAGGGTTTTATCGAAATGAACAAGGGGGTTTGCTTGCCTGGTAAATCAACAAGGGAGGCACTTCTTCACCGACAGGTACTCTGGAACGTCTCCGGAGCAGGACCTATCGAGAAGGAACGGTGCCGGCAATCAAAACACAATCATATGCAACAATATGATGCATGAGCATGGCATGTAGATGTGATGCTGTTTGAGCTAATGCAACTAGTATTCAATTGAATGAAGTCCATTTGAACAAAAGGTTCAAATGCAACTCCAAAAATAAGTCTCTTAATATGCCATAATGTGTTTTCTCATATTCAGCATGTATAAGTTGGTTTGTCATGCATGAAACTAGTACAGATGGAAAGGTTGCATTTTTCTGATAATTTTTCATATATAAATTATTTCAATCTGAGCTACGGTTGAATTTCTATAAATTTTTGAAGTTTAAAACAATTTCTGGAATTTCCTGATTTAATTTAAATCCAGAAATTATATATTGCGTCAGCATTGAGTAAGCATGACGTCAGCAGTCAACTGGGCTGGTCCGTGTCAAACCTGACGTGTAAGACCCACACGTCAGTGACAGGGGGGGGTCAAACAGGGGTTAATTAACTTAATTAACAGATTAGGGGGGGTCGGGCCCACTGGTCAGTGTTAGTGGCTAATTAGGTTTAGTTATTTTTTTAACTAAAATTAGCAGGGCCTGGCCCCACTAGTCAGCGACCCTGGGGGGTCAAATCCCAGGTCAAACAAGTCAGACCCGCCGGCGGTTAGTCGCCGGCGAGGCCTGAACGCGACGGAGGGCTGCGGAATCGTCGCTCCGGCGACCAATCGTGCGGCGGAGAGCACCTACGCGAAGCCCAGGCTCGCGCGCATCCTGTGGCGCCCTCTGTTTCACCGGAGACGGCCTATATCGCCGGCGGCGACCACTTGGGCGGCGACCGGAGTTCGGGATAGCGCGGGCGTGGGGCTGCAGCTCGCGTTCGAGCGAACGGAGGGCACAGGCGGTAGCTACGAGGCAGCAGGAGCACATCGAGCTACTACGCGAGGCGGAGGTGCTCGGGGGCACGGAGCTCGCCGTCCATGGCGGACAGCGGCTTCGGGCGCTCGCGGGGCAGCGGCTACAGGGCACGCGCGAGAGAGAGAGGTGAGGGGAAAGGAAGAGGGGCTCACGGCGGACTCGCAGAGCAGGCCGGTGTGCTCGGGGACGTCCTGCGTCCGGCGAATCGACGGCGATGGCGGCGAGGTCGATCTCCGGCGTCGGTGGTGAAGAAGACAACGGCGTCGGTGATGGAGCGCGTCCGGAGGTGCGTGGCTTGACGAGGAGGTAGAGGGGGTCGTGGCGGAGCTGGGAAGCGTGTCAGGGAGGCGAGGGGAGGCCGGTGGCCACGGCAACGGCGAGCAATGGCGGCGGCAGCGCTCGGGTGCGCTCGGGTAAGAGAGAACCAGGGAGGAGGGAGAGCGAGAGGGAGGGGAAAAGGACCGGGGCGGCTGCGTGGCGACGTTCGGTCCATCCAGAGCGGCGAGGGGAGGACAGGCAGGCAGGGAGGGAGGAGGCGTGGCGCGGTGGCGCGCGCGCGCCGGGCACGCTCCGTTCCCCTGTCGGGAAGGAAGACGACAGAGGAGGGGGGCCAGGTGGGCTGGGCCGCCTGCTGGCTGGGCCGGCCTGCTGCGGCTGGGCTGCACAGGGGAAGCCCCAGGTAAGCCCCTCCTTCTTTTATTTCTGTTTTCTATTTTTTCTGACATTTGTTTTGATTTAATAAAAATACTAAACCATTTTATTTGCTTATGCCAATTTTTGTAGGGGCTAATGGTATTATTCCAGAGCTCCTTTATAAATGGCATAATTTTTGGAGATATATTAATATATATAACTAATATATTTCCAATGCAAATATTTATCGAATTAATCCAAATGGCCAAAATAAATATCCATGAGCTCCTAAAAATATTGTTTTGATTTTTTATCTCTGTCCAATATTTTCAGAGAGCAACATGAGCATTTTCTTGGACCCTTTTGGAGAAATTTTTATTTGGGTCATTTTCAAAAATGATTCTGAGGGTTCCACCAATCCTCATTTCAAATTTAAATGAAATTTAAATATGATGCACAACTGACTGGCTAGTCTAGGTCATACCAGACTAGGGATGTGACAACTCGCCCCCACTTGAAAAAATCTCGTCCCGAGATTCAGGGGTCGACGGAAAGAAAGCGGGGTACTCCAGTCGAAGACGATCTTCTTGTTCCCAAGTAGCTTCTCTCTCGGAATGATGGGACCACTGAACTTTGAGAAACTTGATGTTCTGACGTCGAGTGACACGCTCTGCTTGATCAAGAATGCGAACCGGGTACTCTCGGTAGGTGAGGTTATCTTGGAGATCAAGCGTTTCGTGGTCCACTCCGCGGATGGGATCCGAGAAGCAACGCCTGAGTTGAGAGACGTGGAAGACATCATGAACTCGAGAAAGATGTCGGGGTAGTTCCAACTGGTAGGCAACCTCTCCTCGTTTAGCAAGAATACGAAAAGGACCAATGTAACGAGGAGCCAACTTGCCCTTGATACCGAAACGATGGGTACCCTTCAAAGGAGTAACCCGAAGGTAAGCTTGGTCGCCAATTTCATAAGTCATATCCTTATGATGACGATCGTACTGGCTTTTCTGACGAGACTGGGCTGTTTTCAAATTCTCACGAATGATGCGAACTTGCTCTTCTGCCTCCTGGATCATGTCCGGTCCAAAGAATTGTCTTTCACCGGTTTCTGACCAGTTCAAAGGTGTTCGACATCTTCGTCCATAGAGAACCTCAAAAGGAGCTTTCTTGAGGCTGGATTGGTAGCTATTGTTATAAGCAAACTCAGCGAAAGGAAGACATTTCTCCCAATCCATACCGAAGGAGATAACGCAAGCTCTAAGCATGTCTTCGAGAATTTGATTGACCCGTTCCACCTGACCACTCGACTGAGGGTGGAAAGCAGTACTGAAGGAAAGATGGGTTCCCATGGCAGTTTGGAAGCTCTCCCAAAAATGAGAAGTGAAAAGACTGCCACGGTCTGAATTGATCTCTAGTGGAACACCATGAAGTGACACTATTCGAGAAATATATAAGTCAGCAAGCTGACCAGCAGTGATACTTTCCCGAACAAGAAGGAAGTGAGCCACTTTGGAAAGACGATCAACGACTACGAAGATAGCGTTATTCCCTTTCTTGGTCCTGGGAAAGCCGGTAATGAAGTCCATACCAACTTTATCCCATTTCCACTCAGGAATAGCTAAAGGCTGAAGGGCGCCAGCAGGTCTTTGATGCTCTGCCTTAACGCGACGACAAACGTCACAGTTAGCAATGAACTCAGCGATTTCTCTCTTCATCCTAGTCCACCAGAACCTCTGGCGTAGATCCTGATACATCTTAGTACTACCGGGATGAATTGTGAGAGGAGATTCATGCGCCTCCTTAAGAATCAACTGCCGAAGATGTTGCTTCTTGGGAACCACCAAGCGATTCTCAAAGAAAACAACACCACGATCATCCATAGATAAACATCCACCAACTCCCTTCTTAATGTTTCTCTTGATCCGGGTAATCCCCGTATCATGTTTCTGGGCTTCTATGATAAGATCCACAAGGGTAGGTTTCGCCACCAAGGTAGAAAGGAATCCGTGAGGAGCAATGTGAAGATTAAGCTTACAGAATTCCTCATGGAGAAGTGGTTGGCCTTGCTGCAACATGAGATTGTTGCAATAGGATTTACGGCTTAGAGCATCAGCCATGACATTGGCTTTGCCTGGGGTGTAGGTAATCCCTAGATCATAATCTGTAATCAACTCCAACCAACGTCTTTGCCTAAGGTTTAGGTCTGGTTGGGTGAAGATATACTTGAGACTCTGGTGATCGGTGTAGATCTCGCAACGTTTACCAAGGAGGTAATGTCGCCAGGTCTTGAGTGCATAGACTACGGCTGCAAGCTCTAGATCATGTGTGGGATAATTATCCTCATGTGGATGCAACTGTCGAGATGCATAGGCAATCACATGACGTTCCTGCATAAGAATGCAACCTAGTCCCTGTCGTGAGGCATCGCAGTAGATAATAAAGTCTTTAGTGAAATCCGGTGGCACAAGTATGGGAGCAGAAGTCAGGCGCCTTTTCAGTTCCTGAAAACTGTGTTCACACTGTGGGGACCACTCAAACTTTTTATCTTTCTTGAGAAGTTCCGTGAGGGGTTTGGCTACTTTGGAGAAGTTTTCAACAAAGCGGCGACAATAGCTGGCTAGACCAAGGAAACTCCTAACTTGTTTAACGGTCTCAGGTGGAGTCCAATCGAGAACAGCCTGAACTCTCTCGGGATTGACAGCAATGCCCTTACCAAAGATTACGTGGCCTAGGTAGGTCACTTCTGGCAACCAAAATTCACACTTGGAGAACTTGGCATAAAGGCGGTGCTCTCTGAGTTTTTCTAACACAAGTCTAAGATGTTCGGCATGCTCTTCCTCGTTCTTCGAGTAGATAAGAATATCATCGAGGTAAACCACGACGAACTTATCTAAGTACTCCATGAAGATTAAGTTCATCAAGCGGGAGAATGTGGCTGGGGCGTTGGTTAGGCCAAAGGACATGACGGTGTACTCGCACTGACCATAACGAGTGACAAAAGCTGTCTTGGGAATGTCCCCGTTTCTGATTTTGATTTGGTGGTATCCTAACCTTAAATCCATCTTGGAGAAGACTGAGGATCCAGCAAGCTGATCATACAGGTCGTTGATCCTGGGGAGCGGATACTTGTTCCTTATCGTGACCAAATTAACGGGACGATAATCAACGACCATCCGGTCCGTACCGTCTTTCTTCTTGACAAAAAGGACGGGGCAAGCCCAAGGAGAAGAACTAGGACGGATGAAACCCTTTTGCAAGGACTCATCGAGTTGTTTCTTAAGCTCGGCTAGTTCTAGGGGTGCCATCTTGTAAGGTCTCCGGGAGATTGGAGCTGTTCCTGGGATAAGATCTATGACGAACTCTACATCTCTGTCAGGTGGAACACCTGGCAGTTCCTCTGGAAAGACATCCGGAAAGTCACGGACTACCGGGATATCTTCAAGGTCTGGAAGAGGGCTGGCATTAAGAGAATAGAGCTGACGCTTTGCAACTCTAGTGGAGACAGTGACTATCTTGCCAGATGGGTGTGTGAGCTGAACAGACCTGGTGAAACAATCAATCTTGGCATGATGAGCTGTCATCCAGTCCATACCCAAGATGATGTTAATATCCGAAGACTTGAGAGTTATCAAGGAAGCAAGGAATACCAGTCTGTCAACAAGGATTTCATTGCCATAACTTATCCTAGAAGTTTGCCATTTGGATCCAGGAGTTTGAATAAGTAGTGGGGAGGGCATATCACAAAATGACATGTCGTGCAAGCGGGCATAGCTTTCAGAAATGAAGGAATGAGACGCTCCAGTATCGAACAAAACCGATGCCGGATGACAGTTGACAAGGAGTGTACCAAGAACGACATCTGGATCATCATGAGCGGCTTTAGCTGAGCCGTGATGCACACGTCCATGTTCAGTGGGAGCTAACTTGGCACTGATCATCTTGCGTGATGGCTTACCATGGCCAATAGACTTCTCGGGCTGGGGTGGAGCAACTCTGGTCTGAGTGCAAATACGGGCAGTGTGGCCTGGCTCTCCGCACTTGTAACAAATCTTGGAGGTAGGATGTGGACCTGCATTGGAAGGCGGTCCACCAATAGGCCTGGGTGGAGCATACTGCTGAACTTGATGAGGTGCCACATAAGATGGCCTCGATACATATTTGGGTGGAAGAGCGGAGTTTGGAACCCAAATCCGGCGCTTCTGAGAGCTAGAACCGGAGGAAGATCCCAAAGCACGAGTGTGCTTACGAGACTCCTCGTAAGTGAGTTGAGTTGTCTCTGCATTAATGGCCTTGTTCACAAGGGCTTGGAATGTATCACAATGATGCAGGTGGAGATCACGACGCAACTTGGGGTTGAGACCCTTCCGGAACCTAGCCTGCTTCTTGGCGTCCATGGACACCTCTTCTGTGGCATAACGGGCGAGGTTCTCAAACTCTCTACTATAGGCATCAACAACCATCTTACCCTGGGTGAAACTACAAAACTCTTCTCTCTTGCGATCAATGAGGGCTTCAGGAATGTGATGCTCGCGAAAAGCCTCAACGAAATCCCTCCAGGTGGAAGTCTGGCCAGCTGGAAGCATAGCCTCATAGTTCTGCCACCAAAGACTAGCAGGACCTTCCAGGTGGTGTGCAGCATAGGTGACCTTGTCACTTTCGGCTACGCTCGCGGAATGCAGCTTATGAGTGATGCTACGGAGCCAGTCATCTGCATCGAGTGGCTCGATGGAATGATGGAAGGTAGGTGGGTGCAAGCGAATGAAGTCATGAATGGTCACAGGCTTATTGGACTGAAGTGCGGTGTTCTCCTCGATACGTGCCAACAAGTGGTTGGACTCACGCTTGTTCCTCTCCATCTCTAGCATGAACTCTGTCAACGAAGGCTGATCGGGAGGATCCTCATCCCTACCATCTCCGTGGTTCTGGCTACGAGCAACGGAACTTCGCTTAGCCGATGACATCCTGAGAAACGAACCAAGGACGGAATCAGCATCAACTATGGACTGTAGAATGTAGGACAAGGAATTAGTATCTCTCGAACTCCTAGGGAAATTTCGGCAGCATAACGGCAGTAAAATGCTCAGAATGAGACATCCTACTAAAAATGGGGTGGTAACATACTCATCATCATCACTCAAGGTTCGGAGGTAGTACTAAACAGACTACACCGGAAGTACTCGAAAACTGGGGTATGACTCTAATCAACCAATCCTATGGAACTACGGAGTAGTAACACGTGATCCTGATAGACGGAAGAGAAGCCTAGTTCCTTAACCCCGTCGGAAAGATAGGACGACTCAGATCAGAAGGTCATGAGGTATAAGGAGTAAAAAGAGCCTTACGTTCCAACCCACAATCAATTCCCTTACATAACTAAAGATTTTCTAGACTCAACTTCGACCAGTATGGCTTGGTAAACCTACAGGCAGTCAAGCTCTGATACCAACGCTGTCAGGACCCCGACTCGATGCCACATCGATCTAGCTTGTAACACCTCATATCGCTTTGCGGCCTCACGCACGGTATCCCCACGGGTGTCGCCTTACCTTTGCCCGGGACCGTTTGCGCATTTTGGCACACGTGTATGATGGGTCTTGTGACCCCTGTTTGCAATAATTGCTATGACGGCTCTTCTGAGCCTTTATCTATATGAGTTGTTGAGTTATGCTGTGATGCCATGTTGTACAGCACATACTTGCATGTTATGCGTACGTGTAATGTGTATTGCTATGTGTGGGATCTGACTATCTAGTTGTTTATTCTTAGTAGCCTCTCTTACCGGGAAATGTCTCCTAGTGCTTCCACTGAGCCCTGGTAGCTTGCTACTGCTCCGGAACACTTAGGCAGGCCGGCATGTGTCCTTCTTCGATCCTGTGTCTGTCCCTTCGGGGAAATGTCACGCGATGAATACCCGAGTCCTGCTAGCCCGCTACAGCCCGGTTCACCGGAGTCCTGTTAGCCCAGTGCTACAGCCTGGATTCACTCGCTGATGACCGACACGTTCGATGATGGGTCATGAATGCATGTCCCTGTAAGTTAGTGCCACTTTGGGTTTACGACTAGCCATGTCAGCCCGGGCTCTTTATCATATGGATGCTAGCGACACCATCATATACGTGTGCCAAAATGCGCAAACGGTCCCGGGCAAAGGTAAGGCGACACCCGTGGGGATACCGTGCGTGAGGCCGCAAAGCGATATGAGGTGTTACAAGCTAGATCGATGTGGCATCGAGTCGGGGTCCTGACAATAACATTACCGAGTAAACACTTAACCAACTAACAGCAAAGGAACAATGCATATTATAGGTACTCGGTAATCGACGGCAGTCATGCCTCGAAAAACATGACCAACCCAACATGTACTACTATCAAGCATTACCAATATGAAAGTAATACTAGCATGTAGAACATGATAACAGAGTGTAAGAAACATAGCATGACGGTAATCACCGATCCATAAACATAACCGAAATAACGACAGCAGTAGCAAAACAATCATACAATTATTAAAGATTAAAGATTAATGTTGAAAACCAATGCTACTGCATGGCTATCATGAATATGGTGGTTGTGGCTTGCTTGGGGATAAAGAAGGCTCCGGGAAGAAGTGCAAAACGATCGCAAAAAGATTTGCCGGAAACAGTTCTCTCTCGAAAGGGGCTGGTTAGAGGCAAGGGAAAAATGGTCATTTTCACTGTGGAACCACCTAGTGAAAATGCTACCAACAGAAAGAGATCGACGAGGCGAAGAAGTAGGCTTTGGAATCACCTCAAACGGAGTTACGGTTGCGGAGTTATGAGGTGTAGAAGATCAGGGACTAATCTGTAAAGATTTTTCCACAAACAGGTCCCTGGCGAGGAAAAACAGAACACGCCTTCCGACAAATTACGTTTTTTGTAAAGGTAAACGTATTTTCAGTCGCAATAGATGGAAAATACGCTTTCTCAGAACGAAAACGTACTACCAGTAAAGACGTCTCCACTTATCCACGTGGACCAGGGGGAGGAGAGGCTTACAGGTGGGGTCCAGGCGCAGGGGGAGAGGGCCAGGCGCTCGTCTTCTTCCTCCCCTGCCTCTCTCATGGAACAGAACAGGGGCAGAGGAAGGAAGCAGCCAAGGGGCCGGCCAGCTCCGGTGATCACTGGCCCAGCCGAGGGCACCGGCGGGACCACGGGGCTGCGCCTCCTCCATTCTGGGGCGAAGGAAGGCACGGGGAGAAGCAGAGAGGTGGGGAGGTCGCGGCGACGGGAGGCGCCAGGAGCTTCGGGCGGTGGCGGCTCTCGGCGATGCGGGCACTCCGGCGACGAAAGGAGGAGATGGGGACGCTGGCGGAGGTGTGGGGAGTGCCGTGGTGGAGACGGGAGAGAGGGAGGAGCTCCGGATGGCCGAGCTGGAGTGGTGTCCTAGAGGTGGGGGCGACGGCCGAACGTGGAGGCCACGGCCACGGTGCACTCCGGCGAGGGGCGAGGTGGTGGGGCGGCTCAGTGGGACGAGGGGGAGTATGTGGACATGATAGGAGGAGGATAGGAGGCTCGAGCTGGTTGGAACCAAGCCAAGGCCGAGGCGGCCGTGGAGGATGACGGCGAACAACAGCGAGATGAGGTGACTCCAGAGGGCAAATGAGGCGAGGGAGGAGTGAATGAGCTACGGGAGGGGTCGAGGGTCCTATATATAGGCCCGGGGGGAAGGCTCTGGAGCATCGCTAGTGAGCTCGAGCAGTGCTCTAATGATGGACAGTGGCCGGGCATCGCACGGGCATGGACCTAGCAGAGCATTTAAGGCGAACCACGACGAAGAAGCGACACAAGGTGATGCAGTCGAGCACGGTCGAGCTCCTGGACAACGTTTGAGGTCGAGATGAGGAGGGAGTGGACGAGCATAGTGGCCGGAACAAGCCAGAGCACGCGTTTAGCCGTGATGCAAGCGTGATCACCACGCACACTGATGCAAGAGGTGCCCTTTGGCGTGGCCGACCATGTCTAGTAGAATAAATTAGTTCCCTGAGTCTAAAGGAATAAATAATTGGGTCCAGGGGCAAAGAAGAGATTTTCAGATGGCCCCAAAGCAAACAATCGGCCAAGTGTTTGTGCTTTGTAGTGGGGACACCAGCTTGGTAACTCAATAAATAGTTTGTCTGGTGATGATCACACCCTAAGGTTATGTCGATTACCAAAAATCAGACTAAGAGGAAGAGTTTAGATGAGGGTTGTTGTAGAAAGTGCCATACTGGACAGATTAGGGGATTCTGAAGGTGCACTCACATTCATGATTTTCATGAGCTTAAATTTGGAGCAGGTGGGTCATATGATTATATGAAGCTTTTGTAAAAGTTTCATGCCATTTGTAAATACCAAAATAGCACTTGCTTCACAATGCTTCATTCTGACCAGAAACTTGGAAAACTTTCACAGGGCAAATGGTGCAATGGATTGAGCCAAATTTTTCTGGAGGGATTTTCTATAGTTAGCGGAATGTCCTGGTAAATTTTCAGTTTAAGTGAAGCAAGATAAAATATGGTTGCTTCACAAACTAAAAAATATGACTAGAAACTAAGATTTGAAGCTGGGCTCACATAGATGAGTTACATGAGATCATATTTGGTGGAGGGTGATTATATGATCATATGAAGGACCTTGCAAAATTTCAACTCATTTGGATATGCCTAGCTAGTACTTCCTTCACAATGCATTCCCTCAGACAGGAACTTTGAAAAATTGCTCAGGAATATTTACTAGGAAAAGTAAGTTGAATTTTGGCATGGGGAAATTATATGGACAGTAAAAGGTTGCCAAAAATTTTGTGGTCAATTGGGCAAAGATAAATGGCACTTGCTTCACAATCTGCCATTCAGGACAGAATAGGTAAATAATTAATTGAGCATGATGGGAAACATTGCAAATAAAATATTTTTCCATATTTGAGGAAGACATGACCCAAACAATTTATGAGAATTATTTGGGAATTTTTGGAGTGATAGAAATATAGATTGCTTCACAACCTAGGGCAAATTGGGTTGTTCCTTTAATAGAAAAAGGAATATTCCCTAGCAAAAGAATATTGGGTTGGACTAGGATGAAAGTGGAAATGTCTTGGGAATGATTTTGAGGATGACAAGCCACTCTGGAAAGAAAGAAGAGGTCATCTTCTTCAATTTCTAGACCACATAGCCACGGAAAAAGAAAACTCAAGCAAAAACCTCAGAAAATTAAAAGAAAAAGAAAGGGCCAAAAATCAGGTTGTGACGTGTTGTTGCTGGGCCCACTTGTCACATCCAAGACCGACATCGAGACCGGCACCAAGACTGGCATTGAGACCCAGACTGGCACCGAGACTGGCGAAGCCGGTATAGAACCAAAACCGAAGAGGAGACGTCGACGCCCAAACCAGCTCGGCACTACTTGAGTGGTGGTCACGGAGGTGGACGGCGGCAATTTTGAGCCAAAAGAGCCTGCGGAAGTGCGAGCGTGCTACAGCAACCAAATAGGATGCATCGTACGGACAACCGCCACCATCAATGATGAGAAAATAGGGTAGATAGAAAAAAAGAGGCCCTCCCTCCTAACAAAGTTGCACCAGGTATTCTTGTTCCCGGGCCGGGATGAAAAGAAATATACTAATCCAGATAAAGACCCGGCAATGAAGAAGATAAACAAAAGCGCCATGAGCAAGTTTAGCGATGCTTTGGCCGCCTGGAAACTAAGTGTGAAAGCAAGGATCATCAACAAAAAGGAACCCTACTCCCAGATTGTAAAGGATAATCCGACAATTACAAAAGAGCAGTTTGAAATATTCAAGGCGGCTTGCGATGCCGAAGCTGCCAAAGAATGAAGGGGCTTCAAGAGAGGAACATGGGTTCCCACAACCTTGGAAGCCGTGGTTACACGGGGAAGAGGTCCATATGGGCCAAGGAGGACGCGGAACATGAAAGTCTGGGCATCCCAGACCCCTTGGCGGAGTTCACCGTCTCGCAGGAGTGTGACGTCCTCAGGACCCGGCATCATTGGGACCCAGTGAAGAAGGTTTTTGAAATGGACGCGGTCATGACGGAGTTCATGAGACTGCTCGTAATTTTAGTTTCTGGTCAATTCGACTGCACGTTTAGTCAAATTTGTAAACGATCCTTGTTCCTTTTGTAGAGAGAGCAGCACAGGATTGCGGCCGAAAGTGACTCGCCGTCTGAGGCGTTAGCGAGGCCCAAGTGGTACACCCCATTCAACCGGGCCTTGAACATATTGAAACAACTCCCGATGGACACTAGGTCGTCGTATGGACGCGTGCACGGCGTCGGAGACGGCGCCACATGAAAGAAGTACTACCGTGAGACAACAGATGAGAGAAAGGAAAGACGAAGGTTAACTGAAGAAAACATCGACAAGAAGATTGAGATTGCAGTTGAGAAGAAATTAGATGAGACAGTCAAAGCAGCAGTAGCTACCGCAAAACGGGAGATGGCAGCTACGTGTGGTGTCTTGGTTCCGGCTATCGTCAGTTGGAGTAGGCAAAATCCAAATAAAGATGCAGCAGACTTTCCCCTTGCCGACTTCTTCGGGAGAAGCTCAACTAGCATTGCACCAGCACCTGCTCCCGCACCTGCTCCTGCACCTGCTCCTGCATCGGCTCCCGCACCTGCTCATAGCAGCCCGTCCTCAGTTTCGGACATGCTCGGCGGTGCTTCATCTTTGGCTGAGCTCGACGCCCTCATGGTACCTCTCACACCGACCCTCTTCAATAAATGTATAATCTCCTGTTTCTGTTGCCTTCCGGTTGTCTCACGTCACAGACATGTCAGCGGCCAGAAGGTGGACGTGGGGAAGGCGACGATAATGAAGCCAAAGGAACAATTGTTCCACAGCCGGCCGATCCCCCCTGACGTCTTCAAGGTTTCCGTGGCCAGTGTCAAATCGGGCCACGAGAATTTGGCTCCTCTGGTACTACTAGGGGGACATGACGACGAGACCCCGCTGCGGCTTGGCGATTGCAAGAGGTGGGTGAGGGAGTCCTGGATTATGGGGTCCTCGGGCATCTGGGCTATGTGACATGGCCAGACTGATGGGCTGTGAAGATAAAAAATGGAAGGCTTTTCCCCGTGTCCGGATGGGACTCTCCTTGGCGTGGAAGGCAAGCTTGGCATGCGGATATGAAGATTTCTTTATCTATAAACTGATTTTGTATAACCCTAGCCCCCTCCGGTGTCTATATAAACCGGAGGGTTTAGTCCGTAGGGAACAATCATAATCATACATGCTAGACAATTAGGGTTTAGCCATTACGATCTCAAGGTAGATCAACTCTTGTAACCCCACACTCATCAAAGTCAATCAAGCAGGAAGTATGGTATTACCTCCACTAAGAGGGCCCGAACATGGGTAAACATCATGTCCCCTGCCTCCTATTACCCTCGATCCTTAGACGCACAGTTCGGGACCCCCTACCCGAGATCTGCCGGTTTTGACACCGACATTGGTGCTTTCATTAAGAGTTCCTCTGTAGCGTCGGCATAAGGACCGATGGCTCGCCTCGTCATCAAGGACAGTATCACTTCTAGAGGAGCCCTAGTTTCAGGGCAAACCCTCCGGCTCAGCGAGTTCACCATGGGTGCTCGTCCGCCCGTTAAGCCAAAAACAACCCCCAAGTCGCCGAAAATCCTCTTCGAATTAGTCTAGAATAATCTGACAAGATGGATTCGGCAGAACTATTGTCTTTGAACGAACTGCTAGATCGCATCGCCGCCCTAGGGGTCTCAACTGACTATGATCGGATCGGGCTTAAACCCAATCAGAGAGAAATTAAATCTCCCCCGATCACCCATCAGGTAGCGGTTGTGGAGGAGTGGGCTTATAATAACTCCTCTCCTATGTTGAGAACCAGCTATGTACGGATTTCCGAACCCAGAGAACCGAGTAATCATCCTCGAGAGGACACTCCCCATCCTCCGAGCACAAAATCGAACGTTGAGCCTGAGAACTCCTCGGACACTCCGGAGTAGGGATGAAAATGGAGTGGAAACTTTCCGTTTTTCTGGAGGAGAATGGAAACAGAGAGGAAATATGAAAATAGAAACGGAAATTTTCAAAACTGAAGTGGAAATGGAATTTTTTATGCGGAAACGGAAACAAAAACGGAATGGTGTTTTCCGGTGGAACATGCATGGAAATGGAACTTTCCGTTTTCGTGAATATGGATTTTGTGTTTTTACTATAGACCTATAGTTGCTTTGTAGCCCAACCACCAAAGAGAACACATTGACACAATTAGTAGAATGGATCTAAGGCCCAACTTCTACTACCACACATGTACTCAGCTTGACCCTATATGGAATTGTCTGGTACTACTACAATACTACGCTAAGTTGCTAATATAATGATATTATTTTGTAGCCATGTTAACAACTCATGTTTTTTTGTTTTTTTGTGTATTTCTCTATGATTCAAGGGGTTTTTAAGTTCCGATCAATGCCTATTTCTGTTTCCGTATCCGCTTTGTATTCGCTCCATGTCCGTTTCTGGTAGTATCTATTTCCGTATTCATTTCCGGGGTTTCTGTATTCGTTTCCGCTTCTGCAAAAAAGTGTGAAAACAAATATGGTAGCACTCAGTTCCGTCCGTTTCTGCTCCGTTTTCATCCTTACTCCGGAGCCTGGACTGGTAACCTCGGAAATTCTTCAAACTCTGGATTCCGCAGTGGGTCGGGGTGCGAATTCGAGCCCGCCCACCCACCACAAGCAATATTCTCCAAGCAACTCCGGTCCTCCGGACATATGCGACATAATGTATGTGCAGCAGCAGCCTTGGGAGACAGTCCATCATTTTTGGGCTTGATTCCTCCTTGTTAAAAACAAGATAAAAGACTGTTGCGACGATGACGCAATTTCAGTATTTCACAACAACTGTACGGATGAGGGAATCCTTAATGCCCTCAGACGCCACCGCATTCTGCACTTCATAGATTTGGCACACACAGTATAGAAGTACTGCACAATCGAAAGTGCCTGGAAAACTCAGACAGCCCACTGGGAACCTCAGGCCTTTAAGCCATCTCCTAGGCGGGCAAAAAGGATGCACCCTCGCGGGGCACCCGGTCATCATCCCGTGGACAAGAAAACCAAGCCCTTTACAAGACATAGAACTGCCTTCGAAGGATGGCTCGATAGGGCCTGTCAAATGCACATGACGCCAAATACGGAACCAACGCACACCCTACGGGCATGTTGGATACTCCGGCAGGTGGCCAAGAGAGGTGAGGGCATCCTCACCAACACTACCCCAGAAAAGTACTCTTCGGAACGTGTCGGGGAAACTGATCCACCAACACCTATGGGGACCGGGCCCCTTTCGGTTCGGAGGGGGGCGGAGGCCGCGCAAAGAGCGGATCGAGGCAGTACACGCGAGCAGTTTTACCCAGCTTCGGGCCGCACGGATGCGTAAAACCCTACTGCTGCTTGTTTGTGTGTATTGAATTCTTGCTCAGGAGCGATGGACACTGCCAGACCGAGCGTGAGAGTGTTCCTGATGTTTCGCATGAGCCGAACCCCTTCTACGTTGCGCTTGGGCCTCCTTTTATACTTTCAAGGGGTCACCGACAGGTGGCAACGTAGACTAGAAGGGTAAAAATGGAAAAGGATGCGGTAGGTGCAGCTACCGCTACTGTGGACACAGTGCACCCGACCTAACTCTGACGACAGGGGACAAGGTCATTGAATGCCCGTCTGAGTTGCCTAAACAGTGCAAAAAGTGACCGTTAGGAGCGCCACCGTTTGCCACGATGGCCTTCTCTTCATCTCCGCCTGCCACCGCGTACCCCTGGCTGCATAGGCTCCCGCCACGCGCCCCTGAGGAAGCCTCATGGTGACACGCGGGTGGGTGCGCTGGAGCGTGGGTACAGAGTGGCAGCGGGCCCCCGGCGACTACCTTGTCGGGGTCGTCGTTTTGTCGAGTCCAGAAGCTTGTCGCTCACCGGACCTTGCCGGGACGTGCGATGCATCACGGCAAGTTTCTTGAAGTGCCGTGGTTGGCCTTCCCGGCAAGCTCCTCTTGCCGGGGCCTTGTCTCTTCATCTTGAATGCTTTGTTCTTGAATGGCTCCAAAGGAACCCACGGAGGACTCTAGAGGTCGTCCGGCAAGCCTTGCCGCGCGGCGCTGCAACTGCCCGTGCACAAGTTCGGGATACTAGGGTACCCCTACTCTTGTACACCGACAGGAGCCCCCAGGCCTGGGCCACACACGGTGCCGAGCGCTGTTGGTCCAGGCCCAAAACAGGGCACGGGCACGCGCGGAGCCTGGGTTATGCCGAATCTAACTCCGTATCCACCGCGCCCCCCGTAACGGCACGCGTCAATCGCGGAGTCGTGGGAGAGATCGTGGGTGGTTGTTTATTTGGAAGGCCGAAATGTCCGCCCCGTCCCTCTTTATAAGTAGGGATAACAGGGGCATTTCCCCCACCTTCGCCCTTCGCTGCTGCAATCTCAGAAATCTTCGCCGCCCTCCTCCGCTTGCAGAGTTGAAAGAGGGCAGCGCTCCGCCCCCGTCGCTGCCGCCACCACCAGCGCCGTCGATCTCCCCCACCCCCTCCGCCATGCCTCCGAAGCCCGGGAAGGGGAAGGCCATGAAGGCCGCGGCTGCGAAAGCTATGAAGTCGACCGAAGCGCAGTGGCTTGAGGCGCTGCAGAAGGAGCGGGCCACTTTCCCCCCCGATCTCTCCGCGAAGGAGCTGAGGGAGTGGTACTATCTCTTCTGGTTGACGGAGACGCGGGCGCATCCGCGCACGAAGGTACTCTCCGCCGTCGCCTCGCAAGCAGCTCCAGTTGGCGGATATCCTTTCTTCGCCGTGTTCTTCTACTGCGGGCTCTGCCCGCCATTCTCTGATTTCTTTTGCGACGTCATGAACACCTATGGACTCCACCTCCTTGACTTCACCCCCAACGCCGTTCTGACCATGGCAGTTTTCACCCATCTATGCGAAAACTTTGTCGGAGTCCACCCCAACGTAGCTCTCTTCCGCCATTTCTTTATGCCTCGTGTCGAGAGAGGGGAACCTCTTGCCGGCGGGATTGCCTGGATCTCACGGGCCGGCAAGAAGGAGACCTATCTGGAGGGGGAGCTCCGCAGCAAGTGAGACGAGTGGAGAGCAGATTGGTGTTGGGTTGTAGAAGAGAGTCCGCAGCCGTTCACCGCCCTGCGCCAAGCCCCAGCAGTGCGTGGCAATGACTGGAGCGCTCTGTCCGTGGACGACGACAAGCTGAAGATCGCCACCACTCGGATCTTGCGTCTCAGGCTTGCCGGGCTGACTGTAGGAGCTGTCGGCGCAGATTTCCTTCGCCGGCGCATCGCCCCTCTGCAGGCGAGGGGGGGACCCGCCTGGGAATTTGGAGGTCCGGCAGATATCATGAGGTTGCGCCCAGGCCTCAACTTCAATTTCACCTTCATAGAGTTGGACGGGATACTCAAGGAGATATTCAAGCACGACCCACAGCATCCCGAGTGGTTCAGGTTGCCGGCAGGCGTCATTCCTCTGTGCAACAACTCCTCGCGCGACCGCATCTGCGCCATGATGCCGTTGTGTGATTCGCACGGGATCACTCCAACTTGGCAAGAGCCTGCCGGAGACGTTGTGCAACAGTTCTTCGACAGCCTAGTGGAAGTAGTGGTCAATGCTGACGACAAGAAGCTCCTCACCCGCGACACCATCGATCAAGAGATGGAACGCATCGCCACCAGGGCGGAAGAGGCGGCGGCAGCCGCAGCCGCGGGTGAATTTGGGTTCACGGTGGAGGAAGCGGACGCGGCATCGGCGATGAGTCTTGCTGAGCGGGAGTGGCCCAAAGACGAAGAAGAGCTTGCCGCGCCCGACGCCGAGTTGAGTGAGCCCGCCGAGGGTGCGAGCAGCCCGCCATCTCTGGGGAGCTTGCCGGGAACAGGGCCCGGAATGCAGCCCCCAGTGTAGCCAAGAAGGCGCCTCCGCAGGATCGGGGACGCAGCAGGGCGGCAAGCTGGTCAACAGCCGCAGCGCCGCGCGACGCGCTCCGCCGCGGCAAGTACAGTTGCCGCGGGTGCGCCTCCCGCCGCAGTGGCAACTGGGGCGGGGTCATCTCGGGCTGGCGCCGCAGTCCCCGCCAAGCGGCCAAGGGATCCCACCCCTCCACCTCGTCGCGTCGGAGGTGGGCCGAACTTCGACCTCTCCGCGCTCAGCTCCGACGAGGAGGAGGAAGAAGAGTAGGATTCCCTTGTTGTTCTTGTAGTTCTTCAACTTGCCATTCCTGTCTTGCATCTGATCTGACCCACCCTGGACTCTCCCTTTTCAGGACTCTGGCCCAGAGGGCGGCGAAGAGGGCCAAGGCTCAGGTGGTGGTCATCGAGGATGAGCCCACTGCGACGACAGGAGGTGCGCCCGAGACCACCTTGCCGGATCCGGCCATCACTTCGCAGAGCAGCCCCCAGCGTAAGCATATGGTTTACTTTCTGCTTCTGGGTGCGCGTGGTTGCTCTTTTCCTTTGTTGACATCTGACCACTAGTTTGTTTGTGCAGGAGCAGAACAGCTTCATCAGGAGGGCGTGGTGATCTCCTCCGACTCGTCGTCTGCTTCGACTACGCCGCCAAGGGCGGACTCCCCGGCAAGGGAGCGTTCTCCGGTAAGGGAGGAGCCTCCGGCAAGGGAGGAGTCTCCGGCAAGGGACAGCGCTAACGATCCGCCGGTGGTGGAGCTTATGACAGCGGATCCCAGCACAGGTAATCCTTCCTGCCCGAAACTTTCTTTGTATTCTTCGGCTGATTTTTCTTCTTGAGTGCATGTTTGACTTCTCATTCTTCTCCGGTCGTCAGGTCCACCCTCCGCGGATCCGATGGAGACCGAGGCGGGCGGCGGAGAGGACGCGCGCGGCAACACTGATGATGCCGCGACCGCCGAAGACGGAGCTGGTGCCGATGTGCCTGCCGGTGAAGAGGCCGCCAAGGCTGCCGCCGAGGAAGCTGGCGAGGGATCTGGCTATCTCACTGACGGCCCTGAGGCCGCAGGAGCGTCAGGCGCTGCACCGACCGCCAATCCCTCCGCCGCTGCCGCAGCGTCAGGATCCGAGGAGCCCCAGCCCGGCGCCTATCTGAAGGCTGGCGAGGGAATCTTCATCAAGCTCCCTTGGGCGTCAAGCTCCAAGGCGCCGGTGGAAGGAGAAGTTTTGGATGGGGAGGTGCTCGCCTCCATCGGATTGTCGATCGTTGACGCGCCGGGAAGCAGCAGTGACGAGCCCGAGGAGGAGCGGCTGCTGCGGAGGCTGCTGGCGCTCTATCGCGCCCGTCAAGTCAAGTTGGAGTCCCGGGAAGCGCTCGTCGCGAAAGCGAGCGTGGATATAGAGAAGCGCGCGGAGGAGCTCCGGGGTTTTCGCCAGGAAGCTCTCCGGGCCTTGGCGGAGGAGCGGGAGCAGCTTGCTGAAGAGCGGAAGGCCTTCCTCCTCGAGAAGGCCGAAGCTGAAGAGCAGCAGCGGCTCACCAGCGAGAAGTTGTACGCGCGAGAAGGCGAGCTGGCTCAGCGGAAAGTGAACCTCGACAGCCACGAGGGGGAGCTTGCCGCGCGCGAACGGGCACTTGGCGGGTCGCTCCAAGAGGCAAAGGATGCGGCTGCGGCTGCCGAGACCGCCAAGAAGGAATTGGAAGTAAAGGTGGCGCAGCTGGAGGCTGATCTGAAGGTGGGTGGCGAAGAGCTTGCCGCGCTCAAGCTGGAGCGCGAGAAGGACGCCCTTGCCAACGGTGAGCTGCAGGGCCAACTCTCCGAGAAGGGCAAAGAGATGCGCGCCGCCAAGAATTCCAATGCTGATCTGGAGCTGAAGCTGGCCACCCTGACGGAGACGTTGGACGGCGCCAAAAAACGGGAGGCAGACTTGAAGAAGGACATCAAGGCCAACGAGGCGCTGCTAGCGAGGGCCGCCGAAACCCAGAATCTTCTCGGAGATACTGTGGCGCTCTGGACGGAGGGCCGCGTGAACATTGCTGCAGTCATCGAAGAGGAGCTGGTGCAATTGGGGGTGGAAGGCTTCGGGTACACCTCCGACGAGAACCTCCAACCCAGCGCCAAGCTCACTCTGTTCTTCAAAGGCGTGGCGGCGGTGCTCCAGCAACTCCGGGAACGGATCCCAAAGCAGTTGGCCGACGAGTCACGCTCGATTTGTGCCGGAGTTCTGGAGAAGGTGCTGGTGAAGGTGGCCTTCCGCAATCCGGGCCTCAACCTCACCAACGTCCTCAAGAGGCTGCCGGCGGACGCTGATCTTGACGCACTTAAGGCCCTCGTCGCACCCATTGTGGACAGGGTGAACGAGGTCAAAAGGGTTGACGGCGGTCGCGTAGATTAGGCCGTCCGTTTTCTTATTTTCTTGTCGCTGCCAGTCATGTCATGGGAACACTTTATTAGAGGCGCGACAAGTTATTTTTGTAATATAACTCTATCTTAGGCAAAAAATTGATGTGTTACTTCCTTTACTCGACTCTTGGCTTTGTATGGTTCTGCCCTACGCTTTCTAGGGAAACTTGCCGGTGCAGGTACCCTTGCCGCGAGCGCCGAGTGCAGAACTTCAGCAGCCTGCTGGCGGGGTCGCTACCGACAAGCAACCTTGTCGCAACTAGTTGCAGCTCACTTAAGTTGTTGAGCGGACTCGAAACAAAGTAAGGGCGCAGCTAGCTACGAGTTGGTTCCTCCGCGCACAGGTTTTCCATACAAACCACGGTCGTTCAAGGAAAATAACTCAAAAACTTAAAAAACTGATTGCTCAAACTTTAGCAACTTAGCTTTTCTGTCGTCTGCTTCCCGGCAAGGAGAAACTTTCTTGAACGGCCTGGTCCACACCATTATCTTCTCCTCCCCCCCCGGTAAACCTTGTGGGCGAGGGAACCTTCCTTCTTTTGAGAAAGAAACAGAGAAATAAAGTAATGATATGGAGCCTTGGGCTCGTTATCGCTTACCGGGGTCTGGTGCTACACAAAGTGTCAGATAACATATGCGAAAAAGGATTATAGCATAAAAAACTGACAAGATGTGCAGGGCACATGAACTTTGCTGGTGCACGGGGTCTGCGCCCGGCTTTGTACAAAGGATTACATGCAACAGCGGCAAGACTTGTACAAAAGGTGGTTGCCGGAAAAGCTTCCGGCAACCGCGCCCTACGGGTAAAACTTACGAAGATGTTCTATGTTCCAGGAGTTGCTCACCGGAATGCCATCTTCGGTCTCAAGGCGGACAACGCCGGGCCTAGTGACTCGTTTCACCCGATAAGGGCCTTCCCACTTTGGCGTCAACTTGTTGGAATTCTTGGCGGACTGAACACACCGAAGAACAAGGTCGCCTTCCTCGAAGCTCCTGGCTTTAACTTTGCGGCTATGGTAGCGACGCAAAGCTTGATGGTAGCGAGCGGCTCGCACAGCAGCCTGAAGACGGTCTTCCTCAAGGAGCAGTGCGTCATCTTGGCGCAACTGCTCTTGCTCGAGCTCATCATAAGCGAGCACTCGAGGTGACCCGTAAATGAGTTCCATGGGGAGAACTGCCTCTGCTCCGTAGACTAGAGCGAAGGGTGTCTGGCCAGTGGCTCGATTTGGCGTCGTCCTGATCGACCAAAGAACCACCGACAGCTCCTCGATCCAGTTTCTTCCGCACTTGTGCAGCCTGTCGAAAGTTCTGGTCTTGAGGCCTCGTAGCACTTCAGCATTTGCCCTCTCCGCTTGACCGTTGCTTCTCGGATGAGCAACAGAAGTGAAGCAGACCTTGGCGCCAAGATCTTGGATGTACTGCATGAAGGTGCGGCTCGTAAATTGCGTGTCGTTGTCGGTGATGATCCTGTTAGGGATCCCGAAGCGGCAAACAATCGACCTGAAGAACTTGGCTGCTGACTGTGCTGTCACCTTCCTCACTGGTTCCACTTCCGGCCACTTTGTGAACTTGTCGATGGCGACGTACAAGAACTCAAAGCCCCCGACAGCTCGGGGAAAGGGGCCGAGGATGTCGAGCCCCCAGACCGAAAATGGCCAGGATAAAGGGATCGTCTGGAGAGCTTGAGCTGGCTGGTGTATCTGTTTGGAATGGAACTGGCACGCTTCACACTTGGTTACTTGTGCAGTTGCATCCTGGAGGCTGTCGGCCAGAAGAAACCTTGTCGGAATGCTTTGCTGGCAAGTGCTCTTGCGCCAATGTGGTGACCACATATGCCTCCATGTATCTCTGCCAACAGCTGTTGTCCATCTTCCCGGGCTACTCTTTCCGCTTCTTCTTGCTCTTCGGGAAGCTCTCCTGTCTGAAGGAAACGGACGATCTGATGCGCCCATGCTGGAGCTTGCGGCTCGACAACAAGGGCTAAAGGCATATCTGTTGCTGTGGGAACATCCGCTTCTACGGCAAGAACCTGCGGTTCGGCCGGAGCGTGATATTCCCCGGCAAGCTTGCCGGAGCAAAACTTGTCGGGAGCGTCTGCTTCAACGGAACAAACCAAGAGGTTCGCCGGAGCAGACTGCTCCGCAGCACTCTTGGCGTCGATCTTGGGGACCTTCTTGGCGGCGGCTTCGGGAAGCTCTGCCGGAAAGTAGTCATCAGAAACCAACTTCCTCTTCTTTCTCTGTCCAGTCGATGGTGTTACGGATGGTTGAGTCAGCTTGAGCAAAAAATCCCTGGTTCCACAGGTAACTTTAGTGCTGCACACTTTGACAGGCCGTCAGCAATATCGTTCTGAGCTCGTGGAACGTGTTCCATTTGCAGGCCGTCAAAGTGTGCTTCTAGCTTCCTTACTTCATCAACATATGCTTCCATCAACGGGCTCTGATAGCTTTTGTTTACTTGGCGGACTACCAACTGCGAGTCACCCCTGACGATGAGCTTGTTGATCCCAAGGTCTGCCGCGATTCTGAGTCCGGCAAGCAAACCTTCATACTCTGCGGTATTGTTCGTTGCTTGCTCCTTGGGAAAATGCATTTGAACTACGTACTTGAGGTGTTCTCCGGTGGGTGCGATAAGCAGCACGCCTGCGCCGGCGCCTTGCAGCGAGAAGGCACCATCAAAGTACATCAGCCACTCTTTGCTTGCCTCTTTGACGGGGATGCTTGTTTATGGAGTTTCTTCATCTGGTGTCGGCGTCCATTCCGCTATGAAGTAATGGCGCAGTATAGTGGAAGTACTCTCAAACTTGGGATGCTTGTTTATGGAGTTTATGGAGTTTATGGCGCAGTATAGTGGAAGTAATGGCGCAGTATAGTGGAAGTACTCTTTGACGGGGATGCTTGTTTATGGAGTTTCTTCATCTGGTGTCGGCGTCCAATGCTCTGCTCTGTATAGTGGAAGTACTCTCAAACTTGAGGCCAAAGCTTGACAGTTCCAGTGCCCACTCGATAATCCTGCCGGTTGCTTCTGGATTTTGCAGTATCCTCTTCAACGGAAAGCGAGTGACAACTGTTATCTCATGTGCCTGGAAGTAATGGCGCAGCTTCCTCGAGGCCATGAGAAGGCCGAAAAGCAATTTATGTACGCCAGAATACCTTGATCTAGCCCCCTGTAGAAGGGAACTGACAAAGTAAACTGGGCGCTGCACCATTTTCCTCTGCACCTCCTTGCATGCCTGCGCAGACTCAACTTTGTCGGGGCCAGAGCTTGTCGGAGAAGCCCTCTGCTTGTCGCTGGATTCACTTGCCGCGGTTGCTGGCTCATCGTCTGCCTCCCTCTCCGCTACTAACGCAGCACTAACCACTTGATTGGTTGCTGCCAGATATAGCAGCAACTTCTCTTGTGGCTTAGGTGCGACAAGTATTGGAGTGGAGGACAGGTACCTCTTCAAGTCCTGTAGCGCGGTCTCCGCTTCTGGAGTCCATTTCATCGGACCTGCCTTTTTCAATATTTTGAAAAACGGCAAGGCGTGCTCTACGGACTTAGAGATAAATCTGCTGAGAGAAGCCACGCAACCGGCAAGCTTTCGTACATCCTTGACACGCTTTGGTGCTTCAATCTGCTCGATGGCTTTGATCTTGTCGGGATTGGCTTCAATCCCCCGCTGTGACACAAAGAACCCGAGAAGCTTGCCGGAAGGGACTCCGAACACGCACTTCTCGGGATTGAGCTTGAGGTTGATCCTGCGCAGATTTGCAAAAGTTTCATCTAGATCTTGAATCAGAGTAGCCTTGTTTTTACTCTTGACCACTATATCATCCATGTAGGCTTCCACATTTCTGTGCATTTGCGGCTCAAAAGCATGGTGGACTACCCTTGCGAATGTTGATCCAGCATTCTTCAAACCGAAAGGCATCCGTACGAAGCAGTACGTGCCACATGGGGTGATAAATGCGGTTTTCTCTTCATCCTCTTCTGCCATGAAGATCTGATGGTATCCTGAGTATGCATCAAGAAATGAAAGCAAATCACATCCGGCTGTGGAGTCAACAATCTGGTCAATACGCGGCAAGGGAAATGGGTCTTTGGGACAAGCTTTATTAACATCAGTGAAGTCAATACAAAGTCTCCATTTCCCGTTAGCCTTGCGCACAACAACAGGATTGGCCAACCACGTGGGATGGAGCACTCCTCTGACAAGGCCTGCTGCTGCCAACTTCTTGATTTCTTCTGCGATGAATTCTTGGCGCTCCACTGCCTACTTTCTGACTCTCTGCTTGACGGGCCACGCATGAGGACAGACGGCAAGGTGGTGCTCGATTACTTTCCTGGGAACACCGGGGATATCAGACGGTTGCCATGCAAACACGTTGACATTCGCCCGCAGGAAAGCAACGAGCGCGCTTTCCTATTTGGGGTCAAGAGTGGCGCTGATGTGAAGGTACCACCAGTGCCATCCTCCTTGGCGGACACCTTCTTAGTCTCAGGTGGAGCTGCCATTGCCTTCTTACACTTGCCGGTGGAGCTGCCATTGCCTTCTTACACTTGCCGGTGGAGCTCGATGGTGCGTCCTCGACGGTAGCGCGGCACTCCGAAGAGGTGCGCTTGCCGGAGTAGGCATCAGAGCTCTTGCCGGACTTGGTCTTCTTCTTCCCTCCGGGAGCTTCAGCGGCAAGTGTCTTGCGCTTTGCTGCGGCTGCCGCTTCCCGGTAGATCTTGTCGGCACAGATAAGAGCATCCTTCTTGTTGCCAGGGACAGAGATGACACTTATTGGGCCTGGCATTTTTAGTATGTTGTACGCATAGTGAGATGTTGCCATGAACTTGGCGAGTGCCGAACGGCCAAGGATTCCATTGTAAGGTAATGGAAAGTCAGTAACGTCAAACGTGACCCTCTCAGTCCTGAAGTTCAGCTCGCTGCCAAATGTGACCGGCAGCATGATCTTTCCCTTCGGCTTGCTTCTTCCCGGGCTGATTCCTTGGAATGTGTCGGTCTCCTCGAGCTCGCTGTCAGGGATCTGAAGTTTCTGGAGGACCGCGGAGGATATCAGGTTCAAGCCAGCCCCGCCGTCAACTAGCATCTTCGTGACCTTGAGATTGCAGATAGTTGGAGAAACCAACATCGGCAAACACCCGACCGCAGTTACGCGATCAGGGTGGTCCTCAATGTCGAAGATGATAGGTGCGCTGGACCATTTCAGGGGCTTGCGTGACTCTATGGATGGCTCTGCTACATTCACTTCCCGCATCCACTGCTTGAGTTGGCGGTGCGAAGTATGCAGAGAGGCGCCACCGTCAATGCACAGGACCTCTGTGGCTTTCTGAAATTCCTGCTCGTCGGCCTCGTCATCACCCATGTCTTCGTCGTCGTCGTCATCTTCATCCTTGTCGCGGCCGCGGGGTGGTCTGTCTCCTTGCCGCTGCTTGGCCTTGCCGCGGCGTCCTCCTCGGCCGGGACGTTTCTTGCCGGATCCACCAGTTCCTTCTTGGGCCTTCTCCTTGTCGCGCCGCTCGTACTCAGCTTTCTGTTGCTCAACAAGTTGTTCGACTTTCTTGCAGTTCTGGAGATCGTGACCCTTGGTGCGGTGAATCTTACAATACTACTTGCCGGAGCTGTCCTGCTTGTCGGCGGCCGCCACAGGCTGGGCCTCCTTGTCGGAGCCACCAGCTTTAGCTTCCTTGGCGCCACCTCCGTTGCCGGTCTGCTCGACAGCTAGCACTTCCTTGCCCTTTTTCCTTCTATTGTTCTGCCGCCGGCCTTTCCTTGTCGGGGCGGCATCCTCACTGTCAGATCCTCCTGCTCCCGTACTCTCTCCGGGGAGCTTCCTCCCCTCTTCAGCGCGTGCACACTTGTCGGCCAGGGCGTAAAGCTCGCTGACGTCTCTGATCTTACACATCGCCATCTCCTCCGTCATCCTTCGATTTCGCACGTTCTGATGGAACGCGCTGATGATCGCGGCGGGGTGGATGTCTGGGATGTTGTGCTGTACATGGCTGAATCTCTGAATGTACTTGCGCAGTGGCTCTCCTTCCTTCTGGGCGAGCAGATGAAGATCGCTCTCTTGGCCATGTGGCTTGTGGCCGCCTGTAAAGGCGCCGACAAACTGATGGCATAAATCTGCCCAAGAGGAGATGGAATTGTCCGGCAAGTGCATGAGCCAGGACCTGACGTTGGGCTTGAGTACCAGCGGGAAGTAGTTGGCAAGGATCTTGTCATCCCGCCCCCCAGCAGCCTGCACCGCGATGGTGTAGATGCTGAGAAACTCCGACGGATGCGTCTTGCCGTCGTACTTATTTGGTATGTCTGGTTTGAAATTCTTTGTGCTGGGCCACTGGACTTGCCGCAGCTCACGGGTGAACGCAGGACAACCTACTGCGTACGGCAGATCGCCTGGTTCCCCTGGCGCATGCATGTCAATAGAGGGCCCAGCGCGCTTGTCGGATTGACGTCGCGTTTCTCTTCGGCGCTCGATGTGGGTTCGAGCGTCTTATTGTTGTCGTTCATGGAGAACTTGGCGCTGGTCGCGACGAGCTCGTGGGCCCGACGACGCGGTGGAGCGGCTGTCGGGGTGGGCCCGGCGAGTCGGCGATTTTGGCCTTCGTAGTGGAGAGTGCATGGAAGTCGCACCTCCCCCGGTCTTGTTGCCATCGGCTCGCGTCTGGCTGTCTTGCCGCGGCAGCGAGGTGCTTGGTTGCTGCGCAGTGTCGCCGTTGGCGAAGCCGATGAGGCTCTGGATAGTGGCCCTCCATTCGTCGGTCTTGTCCGCCGTTGGAGGATAGTCTAGGAGCAGTTGAGCTCGCGCCAAGGCTTCTGCTGGAGTGGTGGGCGGCAGAGGTGAACGGTGCGAGGAGTGGGGCGTGCTCGGACTCCTAACCACGTTAGAAGGAGCAGTGCCCCGTCCAGGCGACCGTACTTCGCTCGAGCCAGCATGTTGACGTGCATGTTGATCTTGAGCGCCACGAGAACCACCAACTTGATCTTGGCCCAGCGGGCGTATGGCACTGCGAACGCCATGACGCTGCTGGTCCCGCGCCTCCTGAGAGGGGCGCGGTGCGCGCATGGACGCCGAGGTCTGTGCCGGCTTGTCCTTGGACTTGGCCGCACTGAGGGCTCCCTCGTCGACGCCCATTCTTCCGCCGGCGTCCACTCCACCACCCGTTTGCTCCGGAGGCGGTGAAAGCGACGCAGACGGAACATCTGCCTCCGAATCCTTCTTCTTCGGTGGCATGTCGATGAAGACAATGAAGATTTAGCTCGCGTGCACGCCGGATCGGGTTCGCACAATCTCGACGCCCCCTACCTGGCACGCCAAAGATGTCGGGGAAACTGATCCACCAACACCTATGGGGACCGGGCCCCTTTCGGTTCGGAGGGGGGTGGAGGCCGCGCAAAGAGCAGATCGAGGCAGTACACACGAGCAGTTTTACCCAGCTTCGGGCCGCACGGATGCGTAAAACCCTACTGCTGCTTGTTTGTGTGTATTGAATTCTTGCTCAGGAGCGATGGACGCTGCCAGACCGAGCGTGAGAGTGTTCCTGATGTTTCGCATGAGCCGAACCCCTTCTACGTTGCTCTTGGGCCTCCTTTTATACTTTCAAGGGGTCACCGACAGGTGGCAACGTAGACTAGAAGGGTAAAAATGGAAAAGGATGCGGTAGGTGCAGCTACCGCTACTGTGGACACAGTGCACCCTACCTAACTCTGACGGCAGGGGACAAGGTCATTGAATGCCTGTCTGAGTTGCCTAAATAGTGCAAAAAGTGACCGTTAGGAGCTCCACCGTTTGCCACGATGGCCTTCTCTTCATCTCCGCTTGCCACCGCGTACCCCTGGCTGCACAGGCTCCCGCCACGCGCCCCTGAGGAAGCCTCATGGCGACACGCGGGTGGGTGCGCTGGAGCGTGGGTACAGAGTGGCAGCGGGCCCCCGGCGAGTACCTTGTCGGGGTCATCGTTTTGTCGAGTCCAGAAGCTTTTCGCTCACCGGACCTTGCCGGGACGTGCGGTGCATCGCGGGAAGTTTCTTGAAGTGCCATGGTTGGCCTTCCCGGCAAGCTCCTCTTGCCGGGGCCTTGTCTCTTCATCTTGAATGCATTGTTCTTGAATGGCTCCAAAGGAACCCACGGAGGACTCTGGAGGTCGTCCGGCAAGCCTTGCCGCGCGGCGCTGCAACTGCCCGTGCACAAGTTCGGGATACTAGGGTACCCCTACTCTAGTACACCGACAGAACGCGATGATCCCGAAGTACTCACAGTCTTCGAGACCTTCTCATCAAATAATCGGTGCAAACGGGCGCTTCGCGACCTTGCCGAAGTCTGCCACGTAGTAGCAATAAACCCTTGGAATGATACGACAATTACTTCAATGCCGATGACGAACCAAGATCCCGCTTAGTCCGGGCACCAGGCGCTCTGGTCCTAAACCCAATTGTGGACGGTTTTCGTCTCACTAAGGTGCTAATGGACAGTGGCAGCAGATTGAACCTCATATATGAGGACACGCTCAATAAAATGCAAATGGACAAGAGTCGCATTGAGCAGAGCAATACATACTTTAGGGGAATCATCCCCAGCAGGGAAGCAAGATGCTCGAGGATAATTAAACTGGATGTGGTATTCGGCACACCAGAAAACTATAGGTCCGAAGAGATAATCTTCCAGGTGGCTCCTTTTAACAGCGAATGCATTCACACGCTTTCAAGCTATACCTCATTATGGGTATATGAAGCTCAAAATGCCCGGGCCCAGTGGTGTTATCACTCTCTCCAATGATCCGAACATAGCACTCCGCGCCAAAAATAAAACCTCATCCCTGGCCCTTGAGGCATTGTCCGAAGCCCTAGCGGCCGAGGAACTCACCGCACTGCGTTCCATAGTGGATAGGGACGATGTAATTCTTGACAAAGGGCCCAAATCCACCTCTTTCAAGCCAGATTTCGAAATAGTCAAATTTCAAGTCCACCAGACGAATCCGGAGAAAACAGCTTCCATTGGGGCACAGCTGGACCCGACGGTCGACGCTGCATTACACGCGTTCTTGCACAAGAACTGGGACATCTTCGCCTGGCACCCCTCAGATATGCGAGGAATCCCACGCGCCTTGGCCGAATGTAGTCTCAATATACTGAAGGGATACAAGCCGGTCAAGCAAACGCTCCGGCGATTTTCCGAACCCAAACAACAGGCTATGGGGGAGGAGCTAGCCAAGCTACTCGAAGCCGGGTTTCTCATAGAGATCAAACATCCGGACTGGCTAGCAAACCTGGTCATGGTACCAAAGAAGGATAAATCCTGGTGCTTGTGTGTCGATTTCAAAGACCTTGACAAGGCCTGCCCTAAGTACCCCTTCCCACTACCTCGCATCAACCAGATTATTGATGCAACCGCGGGACACGATTCATTGTGTTTCATGAAGGAATCCGACCAAGCCGCAATGGCATTCATCACCTCGTATGGGCCTTTTTTCTTCAACACTATGCCTTTCGGGCTCAAAAACGTCGGCCCCACTTACCAACGCATTATTCAAACGTGCCTAGAAAAGCAAATTGGCAAGACTATGGAGGCATATGTAGATGACGTAGTCATCAAAACCAAGCATGTTGAATCATTGGTGGACGACTTACGCCTCACATTCGACAACCTCCGAACATATGACATAAGGCTCAATCTGAAAATATGTGTTTTCAGTGTTCCTGCCGACAAATTGGTCGGGTTTATTTCTCCAATAGAGGAATCGAAGCAAACCCAGCCAAAATTCGAGCCCTGTCACAATTGGCAACACCAACCGACCTCAAGCAGGTCCAAAAACTAGCCGGGTGCGTGGCAGCCTTGAGCCGCTTTATATCCAGATTAGGAGAAAAGGAATTGCCACTGTATCGCCTGCTCCGATGCACCGACCACTTTGTGTGGACGGACGCTGCAACAGCCGGGCTAGAGGAAATAAAAACTTTGCTAGCAAGCAACCCCATCCTGGCCGCACCAAACGTCGGTGAACTAATGCTGCTCTACATATCGGCAACTCACCAGGTGGTGAGTGCGCTGCTCGTCATCGAACGAGAAGAGGAGGGACATAAATTCCCACTCCAAAAACCAGTATACTACTTATCGACGGTCCTCACACCATGCAAATCCCGATTTCCACATTATCAGAAGATGGAGTATGTAGTCTCTATGGCATCTCGTAAACTGCAACACTACTTCCAAGAGTGCTCAATCACGGTGGCTTCAGAAGTACCACTCAATGATATTATAAACAAGCGGGACGCCACCGGACGGATTGCCAAATGGGCCATCGAGCTCCTACCATTTGAAAAAATGTATAAACCACACTGAGCAAATAAATCTCAGGTGTTGGCTGACTTCGTCGCCGAATGGACAGAGGCCGAACTCCCTAAAGAGTATGACATGTATTCCAACTGGGTGATGCACTTTGACGGCTCTAAAATGCTAGCCGGACTTGGGGCTGGTGTTGTCTTGACATCCCCCACAAGAGACACGGTCCGTTATGTACTCCAAATACTGTATACAGACTCTAACAATGCAGCCAAATACGAGGCCCTACTGCATGGTCTCTGAATGGTTGTCTTCATGGGCATACAACGCCTTGAGGTGCATGGGAATTCAAACCTCGCAATATCCCAAATAAACGGAGACTTCGACGCAAAAGAACCAAAGATGGCGGCTTACCGCAGCGCCGTACTCCAAATATCAGCTCGGTTTGAGGGTCTCGAGTTTCATCACGTGGCTCGAGAGAGTAATCAAGCCGCGGACGTCCTCGCTCGCATGGGCGCCAGATGTGACCCCGTACCACCTAACACCTTTATGGAAAGGGTCTTCAAGCCATCTGTAGTGTGGGAGGACGAGAATGGGAGCACTGACCCAGAGCCGATCATACCCCCAGATTCTAAACACAATCCCGATATCATCGGGGGCTCAGGCACCGAAATAACACCATCGGCCAACGAAATCATGGTTGTAATTGCCCCGTGGACCGAGCCTTTCCTTGCCTACCTCACTAGGAATGAGCTCCCGTATGATCAAACTAAGACCTGTCACATCATTCGACATTCAAAAGCCTACAAAGTTCATGAAGGAGAACTGTACAAGAAAAGTACTACCGGGGTCCTTCAACGATGTATCTCCGAAGACGAGGGACGACAGCTCTTGGCTGAAATACACGCTGGTCTTGGCGGTCATCATGCCGTAGCTCGGTCCCTTGTAAGTAAAGCCTTCCACACGAGTTTCTTTTGGCCCACAGCCCGCGCAGATGCACAAGACCTCGTGCAGCACTGCGTTGGATGCCAGCTTTTCGCTAACCAAAGCCATATACTGCCCACTACCCTCAGAACAATCCCCATTACTTGGCCCTTTGCGGTCTGGGGGCTCGATATGGTTGGACCTCTTAAAGGGGGAAGCCATAAGAAGAAATACTTGTTGGTTATGGTCGATAAGTTCACTAAGTGGATAGAAGCCAAGTCAGTTAACACAGCTGAAGCCGGACCAGTGAAAGACTTTATATCCGGCGTAGTACACCATTATGGTGTCCCGCACAGCATCATTAATGACAATGGCTCTAACTTTACAGCCGACGAGGTGAAAACTTGGTGCTCCAATTTAGGCATCAAGCTTGACTACGCCTCCGTATACCACCCTGAGACAAACGGTCAAGTCGAATGGGATAACAGCTTAATAATGAGCGGAATTAAACCAAGACTAGTGCGATCTCTGCAAGAATCAGACAAACACTAGGTCGAGGAACTCGATTCCGTACTCTGGGGGCTGCGGACTACGCCCAATTGCACGACCGGATGCACACCTTTTTTCATGGTGTACGGTGCGGAGGCAGTCTTGCCTTGTGACATTATTCATGACTCACCTCGAGTGTGATGTATGAAGAGAGAGAGGCCGAGCTTGATCGGTAGGACGACTTGGACGGCCTGGAGGAGGAGCCGATGTCGCGAAATCCCGTTCCGCATTCTATCAACAGCAGGCTTGGCGATACCAAAGTAGAGAGGTACGGGCAAAGACTTACAATGTCGGCGAACTCGTTTTACGCCTACCAAAGAAGAAAAAGGACAAGCTCAAGCCCAAATGGGAGGGTCCCTTCATTATAGATGAAGTTCTCACCAGAGGAGCCTATCGCCTTCGCAATGCTTCGGACAATCGCTTGGAGCCACACCCATGGAACGCTGCAAGGCTCCGATGATTCTATGCCTAAAGTCCGCACACATACCTTTTTTCCCATTCCTTCTCTTCTCCATTTTTACCATTTTCCTTTTTCTCATTTTTATACGAATTCTAGCTCGTGTTCGGATAAACTGCACACCTGAGGGGTATACATCCTTAAATGTACATACCCCACAATACCTGGGGGCTTCTTTTCACAAGAAGCTTATTATTATTATTATTCAAGCATCAAGCTCACTGTATATATGTGTCATCTGTCCATATATGTCTTTTCTTATCCATTATATGCACCTTTATGACTTAAGTTTTTGCCAAGCTGGGTTGCCTGGCTCCTGTGCTTATGCCCTATGTTCCCGCTTGTTTGGCTAGGGCATAAAGGGAGCACCTGTGTGATTGTTACAGCCGGTTATCCGGACATGTAACCTCAGACGGGTGAAGCCGAAAGCTAGTGTTCTTAAGGGAATGATTGGTCGGTGAACAAAAGACGAACTGCCCTCGTGGCAATAAAAAACCCTAGACTATAAAATCGTACTATGATTTTTTAGCATCACAGCTTCGGTATGCACAAAAAAACCGCATGACAGCCCAGGGAAAGGAACCCTTACTGGAACTATTCTCTCTGGAAGATGTTTCTTACAATCAAATGTAATATAACATAACTCCCCGAATACAACTTGTCTGTTTAAGCAACTATGACCGGACTGCCTGGTTTCCAAACATACCTTGGTGTTTACCTATGGTATAGTATTCGGAAACACTCGAAACCTAGGGTTTCCGGAGGTCGAAGTAGAAAGTCTGCCATGACAATCGTTTTACAAATTCGGCTGGAGACAAGTCTCTCGCTAAAAGTACACTGCTACTTGGACTCAAAAACCTCTTGTTCTTCTTCTTCTAGACCCTCTAACAGGTTGTCCAGCCTACAATCTTGTTGGGAAAACTTGGCGGCCTCCTTCACTTGGTCGTACACCAGGCTGACCCGGATTTCCTGTCCATCGGATCCTCGAGGTCCGACCCGCGCCATATGATTTCGATCAAGTCCGGTGTCCCATGTTTTTACCATGGCCCATGCCTCCCGAGCACCTTCTCGGCACCCTGATATCTTCCAGAGCCCAAAACGGCACCGAGCTCCCTTGAATAAATTCACAAGCTCCTCCATACTTCCTGGAGAAGAGTCGACTGGCCATAAAGCCTTAGCAATGATTCTCATTGCCTTCTGCGCTCATTCATACACCTTGGGCAGCTCTTGTAGCAGGTCACCTTGAAATCTGGACACCTCTTATTCGGGCCTCCCAGTCAACACACCTATGGAAATAAACCTGTCAGGATTCACATCAGCAAACTGTATGTCGGTAAGTTAAAAGGCATACTGAATATGCCGCCTCTTAGTTTTCTGTTCTTCTTTAGGGCGTCTGCCAGTTGGGCGCGCACGTCTTTTAGCTCTTCACCGAGCTGAGTGTTGGCATCCTGTAGCTTGTTCTTTTCGTCCCTGGTACGCGTCACCTTGTGTCAATACGCATTGACCAGCGGCCTCTTGCATTTCGGCATGTTCTTTGTCCGCCTGTGCGGCCTTTAGTTTCTCTTCCAACTGATCCGACGATCCTGCCATTATCAAATGCAAACAGTGTTTATCTGAATAAGCATGACTGGCACATGATTATATTTTTTGGACAACAGGAGACATTACCAGTCAGTGCCTCCTTGGACTTCTCCAGTTCGGCGGTAACAACCGTTAGCTGGGTCTGACACTGTTCCAGCTCCCAAGATAGCACACCGTTCTTCTCCATGAGTATCTGATTATACATCGATCCTTAAAATCAGTTGCTTCAACTATTTTCAAGTCTCGGGGGCTACTAGTATAGGACTATTAAATCCACACAAAATGATCTTACCTGTATATCCTTTGGAAGCTGGTAAGTGGCTCCAGCAAGCCCATCCCGAGCAGCTCGGATATAGGCATCCGCCGAGCTGAAGGCATTGAATGCCTCTTCAGTAAAATTGGGATCCCGCATAGCTGCCCTCCAGCACCGATGGTTCATGGCACTCTCCACTTCAGAGTTCGTGACAGACACATTATCTGAATCACCGGAGAGAGAAAAATCCAGCATTGCACCCGTATTGACTCTGGCCATAGAGGCAAGGTCCAGGTCGGATTGGTGGACATATGTCCGGCAGAATCTCCTGATATAGTCTGGTGGATGCTCTTCCTGAAATACAACGCAACAGAAAACGTCACAGTCCGGTATGCTTGCTGCAGGGCATATTGAAAACCGTACCTTTTTGATGAAGGTGGGGGCTTGGAAGTATCGCCATTCGCCTTTCTTTTCGAAGATCCGCCATGTGTCGGTGCCCCCTTTTTAAGGGATGATCCCGATGCAGCGTGGCGAGACGAGCGCCACCCCTTTGAAGCATGAGATAGTGCAGTGGGTGAGGCACAATGGGAAGGCTCTTTTGCAGGAGATTGTAATAGCCTGGATTTTGGCCCTTTTCTTTTTCTTTTAATTTAATTGGTTTTTGCTCTGTTTTTCTTTTTGGAGTGGTCTGTGGCCTTGTCAGCTGGGAAATCATCTTCATTTCCTCTCCCAAGTGGCTCATCATCCCAAAACCTTGACAAGATCATGCCACTTCACTGCTGACCAAACCCTAATTTCTTTTTCTCGGGAATATTCATTTTTCTATTAAAGGAATAACCCTGTTTGCCCTAGGTTGTGAAGCAACCTATATTTCTGTCCATCCATAAATTCCCAAATAATTCTCATAATTCCTTTGGGTCATATGTTGCTCAAATATGCTCAAACTTTCCTGTCCTTGCCCAAGAATAATCCCCCAATAATTAATCTTCATTTCTGTCCAGTGTGGCTTTCTGTGAAGGAAGTGCCACCTATCCTTTCCAGATTTCTCCCAAACCTTTTGGGCATTTTATCATGTCCAAATAATTGCCTCATGCCAAAATTCAACTTTATTTGCCTAGCCAATCCTCCTCGGCAATTTTTCAAACTTTCTGTCAGACAGAAGGCATTGTGAAGGAAGTACTAGCTAGGATTATCCAAATCGTTTGAAATTTTGCATGACTCTTCATGTGCTCATATAATTACCCTCCTCCCAATTTCAGACCCATCCAATCATCTATGTGAGCACAGGACCAAATCTTTGATTCTAGCAATATTTTCAGGTTGTGAAGCAAGTGCATTTTATATTGCTTCATTAATTCTGAGAAAATACTAGATTGTTCCCCTACCAAAATAACCTATCTCCACCAAATTTGGCACCATTTCATTGAGCCAATATTTCTCTAGAATTCTTGCAAGTTTTTGGACAGGGAGAATAGCTGTGAAGGAAGTACCATTTTGGTGAATCCATTTGGTATGAAACTTCTATAGGATCTTTATATGATCAAATCATTAGGCCTTGACAAATTTGAGCTCAAGTAGCCTCACCATGTGACTGCTTCTTCCTATTTTTGTTTCTGGACCAGTTTATGTGGTTGTAAAGCAACTACATTAAATCTTGATCCAAATCTTCTCAAAGTTACCAGGATGAAAGTCCTTCTTACCCTAAACCTCGCAGACAACTCCATTGCTCCCAAACACCTTCCTCTTGATCACCAGTGCTCATCCAAGTTTACTGCAGTAAACTTCAGAGGTAGATTACCATTTAACCACAGCACTTTTCACCGAGCTACCACCGCAGTTGCAACCCCTCCAGGAAGGACAAACCCCCGGACATCCTTTGGTCGGCCGTGTAGCACTGTGCGCACCAGTGCACGCGGTGATCACGAGCCCTGGCATGCCATGGACGCGAGCTGGATGGTTTCTTGCTCGGGCCGCTCTCCCTCTTGTTGTCTTCGCGCTCTTGAGAATGTCTCACCGTTTTACCGCGTCATTGTCGTCCTCCTGGAACCATCTCCCCCTCCGTCAGCCCCTCCGTCAACGCTCGTCGTCGCGCGCCCACGGGCGCACTTTGGCCGACCGAGCTTTAATGGAGCCGTGGCCGCTTCTCCTGTGCACCCTCGGCCCTTCTTGCCCTGTGCACTTCTGTATCTCATCCGTTGCCTCCCTCGTCGCCTTCTTGTGCCACCCCATGCCCATTGAGCCTCGCCAGAGCTTCGGACGGACGCGAACGGCGGCACCCGAGCCCGTGCCTCTCGCCCCGCCTATTTATAGCCCTCCCCGAGCCTCTTCGATCTCACCACTCGCCTCACCCACCTCCCAGTGCCCCGCCTAGCTACTTCCCCGAGCTCGAGGAGCTCTCACTCCCTCCCATCGCCACCATGGCCGCCGTTCGGGTGCGCCTAAATTCAGGCACCCGAGCCTGCCCTCGTTGTTCTTCCACCACCAGAGCACTCTACGGAGCACCACGAACCTCCCCATATCCTCAGATCAACTCCAAGAAGCCCCTGCGCTTGTCTCCATCTCTAGTCGACACCGTTGTCCGCCTCAGTGGATTCCCCGCTTGTTTCCGAGCTCATCGGCGACCGTGCTGTGCGTCAGCGGGTGCGCCTTGGCCTCCCGAGCACGCCGGTAGGCTGCATGGCTCGAGGGGTGGCCAGAAGCGCCGCTGGTCGCCGTTGGGGCCTTCTCCTCCCTTCGGCCGAGTGCAGGAGCGGGAGGTTGAAGACAAGCCCAAGCCAGGTGGGCCCCACCTCCTGCGAGACCCCCCCTGGCAGCGACCTAGGCGGTCGGTCTTGCCGCTGCATGTTGACCCGCCCAGTCCACGTGGATAAGTGACGGGCCCCAGCCCCGTGGGACCTGCCCATCAGCGACCACGCGCCCGGTCCCGCCTCTTCCTAGTTAGTAAGTGGACACGTATCCTTTGGAATACGTTTTCCCTATTCAGAAAGCGTACTTTGGTTAACTACGACTGGAAATACGCTTCCCTATGTAGAAAACGTATTTCGGTCGTAGGCGCTTTCAGTTTTTCTATTTAGTTCCAGGCTGAAAAATATTTCTTTACAGATGGGTCCCTGGCAGAAAAACAACTATATCTTTTTGCTCGTAACTCCAAATGAGCCCCCTCCGAGAGAGAATGTTTTCCAGCGATTCTTTCTGCGAGCTTCTCGTATTTCTTCCCGGTGATTTCTTCCACCCCGGGCAAGCCACAACTACCATTTGCATGATAGCCATGCAGTAGTATTGGTTTTCAACTTGAATCTTTAATAACTATATGCTTGTTTTGCTACTACTGTCGTTATTTCGGTTATGCTTATGGATCAGTGGTTACCGTCATGCTTTTTTTTCTTGCACACAGTTATCATGAATTACTTGCTAGTATTACTTTCATATTGGTCATGCTTGATAGTAGTACATGTTGGGTTGGTCATGTTCTTCGGTGGATGACTAACGTTGGTTACCGAGTATCATTAATATGCATTGCTCCTTTGTTGTTAGTTGGTTAAGTGATTACTCGGTAATGTTATTGATGTGTTCTTGCATGGTATTTATTGTTGATGCTAATGGTCATGTTATGCTATGAATAGTGTTGTACTTGTAATGTTCATGCTCATCATTATGCCATGCTTAGTGGGATATGATTCATTGTTGATATGGTGGATAGTTATGTTGTACCCTCGTGCTTATGTTGGTATCATTCTCATGCATTGTAATTGCATCATGTTATATTTATCATGGCTCAGCATATTGCATTCAAGTTTAACTGGATTAAATTGTACTTGAACAACTGTTGGCTGAGTCATGGTGCCACCACATCGAGCTGACCAGTGCAACCATGCTTACCTTTATGGGAAGGTCCTAACTGGGTCTATTGTCATGCCGCTCGCCAGTGCCTCCAACGAGGGAAGGTTATGGGCGCGCTCTACCCTGATCAGGTAGGCGGACATAAGCCTTGTGTGCCCGTTGTTGTTGTTATGTGCACATGTCCCCGTTTGGGACGGTTTATTGTTTTGGCCACGACGGTGGTCGTTCGTGTCTTTGGTAGACACGGGGCCACCCAGGACTAGCCCAATGGGGAGTGAGTCGGAGTGCCTGGGAGAGTGTCATGGCAATAGATCGGTTTTGTCGAAACGCCGTTGGTCCACCCGAATGGGAGTGTGAGGCCATGGGTTCCGTGGTGTGGGTACAGTGTACTAACCTCTGCAGAGTGTATATTAGATCTATCGATAGTCGCGCCCGCGGATAAGGGCCCAGTTCGTAGTTGGTCACACTATGAGTCAACAGTAATTATAATAATAATGTGATCAATAACAACCCCGGTTCGATGAGGAGATAAGTTGGTTGTGGTCGCCAGATAGATCACCGTTTGAGACCAAGTGTTGGTCATGGCTGTGATCGCCGGAAAGATCACTGTTCGGTTATGAGGTAACCTGTTGAACCAAGAATGGTTCCGTTTGTGATCATGATATGATCACCGTGGTATCGAGGATACCGAGTTGTTGGATTTTCGTGATGTTGTGCGAGAATCATGGGTAAAGATCAAGCTCCTTGTGGTCATTTAATGATTACTACGGTATTGTTTATACCAAGCTTGATTTGATCCTGAGATGATCGTGATGATGTCCGAGGTTGGTAAGTGATGCATGTGATGGTTATGAGACAACCCGAGTAGAATAGTGGTGCATATAGTGTCATCATGTTGCATGCTAGTATCGACAGATTTATATGTTCATGCCATGTTCATATTGTTCTAACTGTATCATGTTCATGTTGTTCATGCCATGTTATCCTGGTGATCTCATGATAATTCCTGCTTAACATGTAATTGCCATGCTGTTGTCTGCCTTGAATGCTTCTGGTTATTGTGAGCTTGCAAGTACATTCAATGTACTAACCTGGCGTGTCATGCCAGTTTGCAGGTCATGCCGGATTTGATTGCTTGCTTGTCATGGTTTCCGTTTGTGCGAGCTAGGATAAGCGTTCCAGCTAGAGTCCCTGTGGAGTGGAGTTCACCACCATCATCGTTGTTCCGCTGCTTCAAGTTGTTCTGCTACTTGCATAGAGCAACTAAGGATGGCGTAGTGTCGTCGTGCCGATGTTATTCATTGTAATATCGGAGACCTTGTATTCATATTCATGTAATAATAGAAAGCTGGTTTGTTCTATGCTAAGTAGTGTCGTATTCTAGAAGACTTCTCCTCGATCTCTGGGCTGGAATACGGGGCGTTCTGGTTTCTCTGAGCCGGGGTGCCACAGAGATGCTCCCTGGGCACTTACATGGGAAGACGGAAGAAGTCCGGGGTAATCGGCTTCGATGGCCATTTCTGTGTTGTCGTAGCTCGCCTGATAGAAGACCCCCTCCTTGAGCTCCACGGATATATCTGGATCCTCCTCGAATCTGGGATCCAGGTCCCGAATATGGTCCTGTGGCTGTGGAGTGGGGCTGTAGATCCCTGCAGTGGCCTTCCTCCATTCCTGGTAAAAATGGACGGGTTAAGATTGACTAATTGTGACTCAGGAAGAAGATTAAGTGAGGTGTTGGATTGAAAGCTTACCCAGCTAGGGGTTTGTACATGGAAAATCCATCTCGGCACTTGAGGTGAGTGAATTCTTCTTTCTCCCCTTTATAAAGATCAGCCAACATGGCGGCCAGGGCGGTGAAGTTATCCGGACCCTTGAGCCCATAGCGGGATGTATCATCCTCCCCGTTGTAGTTCCACATGGGGAATCCTCTGCATTGGAGTGGTTGGACACCGCGCGCTATGGAAATCGTCATGACTTCAATTATGGACAGTCCGGACTGGGCGAGTACCTTTATCTTGTCCATTAACTTCTTAACTTCTGCATTGTCTTCCTCCTCGAGGCTTCGGGGGCGCCAGCTGTGGTGTTTCCTTAGCAGGCCATGGGAAAATTTAGGTAGGCCACGTCGGATTGCGTCCGAAAGGATGACGTCTTGAATATAAAACCACTCTGAGGGCCACTCCTCGGATGCCTTCTTCGGAGTGCCAGACAGATATCCTGTCCCGGCTATACGACATACTTCGGCACCGCCCACCTCGAATATGGATCCCTTTTGGGAGTGAGGGACGAGGCAGAAGAGCTTCCTCCATAACTCGAAATGGGCCTCGCAGCCCAGGAACAGATCTCAAAGAGCAACATAGCCCGCGATGTGCAGAATGGAGCCTGGTGTGAGACTGCGCAGTTGGAGGCCGTGGTACTCCAGGATACCCCAGAGGAAAGGATGGATTGGGAATCCAATGCCTCTCAAAAGAAAAGACACGAAGCACACTTGCTCCCCTTCTGAAGGATTCGGGAAATTTTCTGCCAGGGCCTCACCAGTAAAGGATGTTAATCCTGCCCGAATGGAGACTAGATCCGCAAGGGGGAGATAGCCATGCACCTGGAGCTTGGTCAGTTGTGCATGGGATACAGAGCAGCTCCCCCAATCACCTTTTTGAGGGCTGTAGGGGCGGCAGGAAGAACTAGGAGCGCTAGCCATGGTTGTGTGGTTCCTTGATGCAAGTTTGAAGGATTCTCGCCTGGCGTGGAATGGTATCTGAGATTTGATCTCCTTAAATAGACACCTTCCGTACGCTATCGAGGGTTTATCTGTAAAAATGCTTGGGCCCTTCGTATTCGTTTGCCATGTGGAAGCCGAGGCGACGGAAGCACAGAAGCCGAAGGGTAAGACATTTAATGAAAAATGAGCTGTTCGAAGAATTCACCTTACCAAGATCGAAGATGTAAGGGCCGAATATAGCCCCTTGGTTCAGATGCTTTGAAGTATTCGGTGGAGGAACCCGCCTTGCAATGCGGAAGACAACTTGCGCGTCGGACACATCGTCATTGAAGACTGGTTCAGGGGCTACTGAGGGAGTCATGGATTACGGGGTCCTCGGGCGTCTGGGCTATGTGACATGGGCCGGACTAATGGGTTGTGAAGATACAAGATGGAAGGCTTTTCCCCGTGTCCGGATGGGACTCTCCTTGGCGTGGAAGGCAAGCTTGGCATGCGGATATGAAGATTCCTTTCTGTGTAAACCGACTTTGTACAACCCAAGCCCCCTCCGGTGTCTATACAAACCGGACGGTTTAGTCCGTAGGGAACAATCATAATCATATAGGCTAGACAATTAGGGTTTAGCCATTACAATCTTGAGGTAGATCAACTCTTGTAACCCCTATACTCATCAAAGTCAATCAAGCAGGAAGTAGGGTATTACCTCCATTAAGAGGGCCCGAAGCTGGGTAAACATCATGTCCCTTGCCTCCTGTTACCCTCGATCCTTAGACGCATAGTTCGGGGCCCCTACCCACGATCTCCAGTTTTGACACTGACAGTGGGTCCTATTGTGGCCAAAGAGTCTACTTCGTCTGGAGGCGGCCGGGAGCACACCCACGACCATGCAGCCTCAGCAAGGTATGAACATCAACACCCCACCTACCCAATTAGCGTTGCCTGTCATGCTGGGTGATAGCGGACGGGGTGAGGAAGAGGCTCCATTAGTCGCTGATGATGTCACCACCGTCGAAGAAGCAATGCATGATATCGATGCCATGGATGAGTATGAGGATGATGATGACACTCTACATTATCTCAATACTGGTGCCTATGATGACAGAGGATTGATGGCTCAGCAGTATGAGTACTTAGGGTTTGAGTGTCATGAGTCGGTGCTTGAATTGCCGCCTCCGAAGGCTGAACATACTATAGACGACCTTCCAGTACCAAAGAAGCATAGGAAGAAAGCGAGAAAAGGCAACAATAAAGATGTTGCTATGATCCAGCTGCCTCTGCAGCCTCGGGTTCAAGACCGTATACGTGTCCCCGGTGCGGCGAAATACCATATCCCCAGTGAACCAATCCTACCTAAGGCATTGATACAGGCCATACACGGCGATCTAAGGAGACTTCATGACGATGTGCTGCATAGAGAGAAAAGCCTAACCGCCTTGGAAAATCCAGGATACCCACTCTACGTGGTTAACGTGTCGCGGCAAAGGTCGTACGTCGACACATTCCCCGCGGATAAGTTCTTCCTTCGATTCGATTACATCTTCGACATGTTTCACTTGAAGAAGCTGGATTTTACGTTTGTCCATCTTTATGCCTTGTACATGAACTACATCATCGGGATTGAGCAGATACCTTATATCTGTGTCGCTGACCCGTACTTCATGCACGAGGGCTTCTTGGCAGTCTGCGCAGAGCGTCATGAATACGCGAGGGACTACATAGTCGATTTCATGGTCGCCAATAAGGACAATGAGACGATTCTCATGCCTTATCATCCCATGTAAGTCATCAGCGCGGATATCCTTCCTTCGATTTCAATCATTAATTTGCACAATGGAGGCTAATTAATTTGAGGTGTACTTATTTTGCGCATCCACGAGCGCACCGTGCTCATCATCCTTTACCCCTGATACTCCCACGCTCTTTACTTGGACTCGTCGAATAACATGAACAAAAATAATTACACTGCGTCTCCGTCGTATCTATAATTTTTGATTGTTTCATGCCAATATTATTCAACTTTTACATACTTTTGGCAACTTTTTATATGATTTATTTGGACTAACTTACTTATCTAGTGCCCAGTGTCAGTTCTTGTTTGTTCAATGTTTTTGTTTTGCAGAAAACCCATATCAAACAAAGTCCAAACGCGGTAAAAACTTACGGAGAATTTGTCAGGACCCCGACTCAATGTCACATCGATCTAGCCTGTAACACCTCATATCACTTTGCGGCCTCACGCACGGTATTCCCACGGGTGTCGCCTTACCTTTGCCCGGGACCGTTTGCGCCTTTTGGCTCACGTATATGATGATGTCGCTAGCATCCATATGATAAGGAGCCCGGGCTGACATGACTAGTCGTAAACCCAAAGTGGCACAGACTTACAGGGACAGGCATCCATGACCTAGCATCGAACGTGTCGGTCATCAGCAAGTGGGTCCGGGCTGTAGCACTGGGCTAGCAGGACTCCGGTAAACCGGGCTGTAGCGGGCTAACAGGGCTCCGGTACTCAATGCGTGACATTTCCCCGAAGGGACAGACACAGGAACGAAGAAGGACACATGCCGACCAGCCTAAGTGTTCTGGAGCAGTAGCAAGCTACCATGGCTCAATGGAAACACTAGGAGACATTTCCCGGTAAGAGAGGCTACTAAAGATAAACAACTAGATAGTCAGATCCCACACATACCAAGCATTTCAATCATACACACAATATGCTCGATATGTGCAAATACAACAAGGCATCACAACATGACTCTACGACACAAGTACTTTATTTAAAGGCTCAGAGAGCCATACATAACATACATACAAGTACGGGTCACACGACCCACATTCAAGTCATACAGTCATACAAACCAGCGGCGGAAGTAACTTGTCTGAGTACAGACAACTAGTAAAATAAAAGAGGCTTGGAAAGCCTAGCTATACTACGTGGACCTTCACAAGCTCGGGATTACCACCTGGGCCTCAGTCTACTCGTCGATGTCAACGTCTACGAAGAACCCATCAGAAGGGGTTGCAGCGCCTTCTGTAAAATGTAAATTATAGCAACATGAGTACAAAGGTACCCAGCAAGACTTACGTCAGATCCTACATACATGCACATTATCAAGAAGGGTTGGTGGAGTTATTGCAGCAAGCCAGCTTTGACTCTTGGCTAAACTATCCTACGAGACTCCAACTTGAAATGGTTTTGCGCACACGAGTCCACTACTCACCACTTCAATACACCACCGAGGATCCACCTCCGTCATCCTACGGAAGAGCCATCCTCGGCACTCACGCTTATCTTGAGATTTTTAGTAGTATCCATTCACTTGTCTATGAACTGTATAAGCAACCAAGTAGTCCTTTACCGCGGACGCGGCTATTCGAATAGATCATGTTAACCCTGCAGGGGTGTACTTCTTCATACATGTTTCCACCACTTAGCGTCTGCACACGACATGTGCTCGGAAGACTTCAAGTGAAAGCCGACGTGGGTGTAGACCACGACCTACCTAAACACCTAAGTCTCTAGTCCAGGTTTATCGCCTATCCAGGTTCCATCCGTAGGGAGTCCGGCCGAGGTTTCCCGTACGGCCCCGAACTATGTGTACAGGGTTCCCGAGATACCTAACGGGTATTCGATACACCGTGCCATGTACCTACCGCATCACAGCCCATCCCGCGGGTCAGCGCTGTCCACGGCCTCCAGTAAGCTACAAACACCAGAAACTACTTGCAACTCCTGGACAGAGGACTAGGGTGAATAAGAAGTCGAACGGGGTCATATTTCAGGGCCCAATGCATGGTAGTAGCTGAATCTTAAATCACGCATACAGATCTCAGTTCTTAAGGTCGGCTTCAATGAAACAACCCACCATGTACTCCTACATGGCCTCTCATCGATACCTTTACCAAATCGTGTTCACCACATCACTCTCATTACCGACATGATCATTTCACTCTAGCCCATCACCCAGATGAACCAGACCTGACACGACTCTAAGCATAGCAGGCATAGCAAGGTAGGAACGACACATACATATGGCTCAATCAATTCCTACACATGCTAGTGGGTTTCATCTAATTACTGTGGCAATGACAGGTCATGCAGAGGAAAATGGGTTCAACTACCGTAGCACACAGCAGTTTGAAACGCGTTGTCTTAATGCAGTAAAAGAGAGCAAGAGCGAGAACATGGGATTGTATCGATATGATCAAATGGTTGGTTGATTGCCTGATGGATCGATGCACGGATACGGTTCTTCGCTAGGGTAATCACGGTACTCCTCGGAGGCAGAACCTGTCGCAAAGAACACCGATACACAACCATCACCAAACAATGTGCGACAATATGATGCATGCATGAAGCATGGCAATATGAGTGTGTTGGGCTAATGCAACTAAAACCAGATGGGTTTGAATCAATTTGAACCAAAGATTCAAATTTCAAACTCATAAATGGCCCTTTAAAGTGTTTTATCTTGTTCTGCACTAAACCTCAAGTTAGTTTGTTTAAACATGCATGAAACTAGTACATATGGATAGATTGGATTTTTCTGATCATTTTTCATATATAATTTGTTTGATTTGGAGCTACGGTTGAATTTATATGAATTTTTGAAGTTTGCAACAATTTCTGGAATTTATAAATCATTTTAGATTTATTTTAATTTCAGAAAAGTTTTACTGCGTCAGCATGAGGTCATGCTGACCTTAGCAAGTCAACAGACCCGGTCCAGGTCAAACCTGACGCGTGGGTCCAGGGTGTCAGTGGATAATTAACTAATCTAATTTAGTTTAAACTAATCTGGATAATTAGCAGAAGGGGGCCCCACCTGTCATTGACTCAACAGAGTCAACCAGGGCCCACCCGTGGTCAAAGTCAAAATGGCTGCACCGGCGTTTAGCTGCCGGCGAGCCCGACGCGGCGGCGGAAGTGGTTTTGGCCGTTCCGGCCACCAAATGGGTCGCGGAGGGCATCGAGGTGGAGCTGAGGACGAGCCACGACTCTTGGTGGAGTCAGTTGGGGTCGGGGTGGCTGGAGTTGGCGCCGGCGACGACCTAGGCGGTCACCGGAGTCCGGGTGAAGGCGAACTCGGGGCTAGGGTGTGCGGTGAGGTGCGGGAAGTGCACGGTTGGACTCAACGCAACGTGGTGAGTGCGTTGGACACCGTGAGGTGGCCGGAGGATGGCCGGGAGCACGTCGGCGACGAGATCCGCAGCGGTGCGTGCGGGTGATCTTCGTGCGGTGGCTACACGGCTCGGGGGTGAGAGAGGAAGGGTAGGAGGGGTAGCTAGGCTCACAGAGCACCCGTAGAGGCCACCGGCAGGGTCGGGGACGAGCTGATGCGGCGACGGCGTTGAAGGGGATCTCCGGCGACGGCGAACTCGGGCGAGGTCGGTGCGGTGGACTCGGGCCTCACGAGCACGCGGGGCTCGGTTAGCTCGACGAAGTGGACGGCGGCTGAGCTCCTGGACACGGTGGTGCGGCGTGGGGTTGACGGAGAGCGCGTCTACGGCGTAGGCACGGCGGCGGTGGCGTCGGCCATGGCTGGGGAGCGCGAGGGGGAGGAGCTGGAGAGGAGAGGGGGGCGTCTGGGGGGTTCGGGGGAGAGAGAGGGGTCGATCCACGTCGTTAGCCGGGTGAGTGGAGCGGCGAGGCGGCGAGCAGGTGCGTGGCACCCATACGGTGCTCGCCGTTGAGCACCTGCCTGCTTGCCTGGCCGAGCCAAGTAGCTCGCTGGCGTGGCAGCTGGGCTGGGCCGGTAGGTGGGCCGGTTAGTAGGCGCCAGGTAAGTTTTTTTCCTTACTGTTTTTCTGTTTTTTTATTTATTCTGTAAGTTTGTTGAATTATTAAAAATACTTAGGCAACTCCTGAAATCACCAAACTGCTTTTGGTCCATAGTTGGATTATTTCCAACATGAAACATTTCAGTTTAGGAATACTTGAGCATTTGAAATATTTTATATAATTTTAAATGCCCAAATTCAAATACTTATCATTTAATTCAAAGACCCTAAGATGACCTAGAAAATGGTGCAACACTTTTGGCAGAGGTTCTGAACCAAGACAAAAATGATGGACATTTTAGAAGGGCATTTCAGGTTCATTGAAAAAGTTTTTAGTAAACCCTAGTTGGTTTCAGAGGGGGCTGGGGGTTCTGACATCCCCATTTCAAGTTTCTGATGAAAGGATAGACATGATGCAACACTCTAATGCATGAACTAGCTAGGGTGTGACAACTCACCCCCACTCAAAAGAATCTCGACCCGAGATTTGGGTTCCTCCGGGAAGAAGGCGGGATACTCGAGTCGAAGACGATCCTCCCTTTCCCAAGTTGCTTCATTCTCAAAATGGTGCGACCATTGAACCTTGAGAAACTTGATATTATGACGTCGAGTGGTACGCTCAGCTTGATCGAGGATACGAACGGGGTACTCTCGATACGTGAGATTATCTTGGAGATCAAGCGTTTCGTGGTCTACTCCACGGATAGGATCCGAGAAGCAACGCCTGAGTTGAGAAACGTGGAAGACGTCGTGGACTCTGGAGAGATGCGGAGGTAGTTCCAATTGGTAGGCAACTTCTCCTTGTTTTGCGAGAATGCGAAAGGGTCCAATGTAACGAGGAGCCAATTTGCCCTTGATACCGAAGCGATGGGTTCCCTTCAGAGGAGTAACCCGAAGGTAAGCCTTCTCGTCAACCTCAAAAGTCATAGCCTTATGTTTTCGGTCATATTGACTCTTTTGACGAGATTGGGATGTTTTCTACTTTTCACGAACGATGCGAACTTGCTCTTCTGATTCCTGAATCATATCCGGCCAAAGAATTGTCTTTCCCTGGTTTCTGACCAGTTAAGAGGCGTTCGACACCTTCGTCCATAGAGAACTTCAAAAGGGGTTTGCCCAAGCTGGATTGATAGCTGTTGTTATAAGCAAATTCGGCAAATGGAAGGCATTTCTCCCACTCCATTCCGAATGAGATAACAGAAGCTCGAAGCATGTGTTCTAGAATCTAGTTGACGCGTTCCACTTGACCACTTGATTGAGGGTGGAAAGCTGTACTAAAAGAAAGGCGGGTTCCCATAGCATTTTGGAAACTTTCCCAAAATCGAGAGGTGAAAAGACTTCCTCGATCCGAGTTAATTTCCAAAGGAACACCATGGAGAGACACTATTCGAGAGATGTACAAGTCTGCTAACTGACTAGCAGTTATACTCTCACAAACAGGTAAGAAATGGGCCACTTTGGAATGTCGATAACGACGAAGATAGCGTTATTCCCTCTCTTGGTCCTGGGAAAACCGGTAATGAAGTCCATACCAATTTTATCTCATTTCCATTCAGGAATAGCTAGGGGTTGAAGGGTGCCAGCAGGCCGTTGATGCTCTGCTTTCACACGACGGCAGACGTCGCAATTAGCAATATACTGAGCAATTTCTCTCTTCATCCTAGTCCACTAGAACCTCTGGCGTAGGTCCTGATACATCTTGGTACTACCGGGATGAATGGTGAGAGGAGATTCATGAGCCTCCTTAAGGATCAACTGCCGTAGATGCTGGTTCTTGGGAACCACTAAACGGTTCTCAAAGTACCCAACACCATGATCATTTGTGGAGAAACATCTAGCACCTCCGCTAGCAATGTTCCTTGATCTTAGATATTCCCTTATCTCGCTTTTGGGCAGCGATGATTTGATCCGTAAGAGTAGGTTTCGCCACCAAGGTGGAAAGAAATCCTTGAGGAACAATGTGAAGGTTAAGCTTCTGAAATTCCTCATGGAGAAGCGGTTGACTTTGTTGTAACATCAGGTTGTTACAATAAGATTTATGACTTAGCGCATCAGCCATGATGTTGGCTTTCCCTGGGGTGTAAGTTATCCCTAAGTCGAAATCTCTGATCAACTCGACCCAACGTCTTTGCCTGAGATTCAAATCCGGTTGGGTGAAGATGTACTTCAGACTTTGGTGATCAGTGAATATTTCGCAACGATTACCGAGGAGGTAATGTCGCCAGGTTTTAAGTGCATAGACTACAGCTGCAAGCTCTAGATCATGAGTAGGATAATTCTCCTCATGTGGATGCAATTGCCGTAAAGCGTAAGCAATTACGTGTCGGTCTTGCATGAGAATGCAACCTAGTCCTTGTCGCGAGGCGTCGCAGTAGATAACAAAGTCCTTAGAGAAATCTGGTGGTACCAATACGGGAGCAGATGTCAGGCGTCTTTTCAGTTCCTGAAAATTGTGCTCACATTGTGGAGTCCACTCGAACTTTTTATCTTTCTTGAGGAGTTCAGTTAGAGGTTTGGCAACTTTGGAGAAATTCTCGACAAAGCGACGGCAATAGCTCGCTAGGCCAAGGAAACTCCGAACTTGCTTGACCGATTCAGGTGGAGTCCAATTAAGGACGGCTTGAACTCGCTCAGGGTTAACAGCAATGCCTTTACCAGAAATTACATGTCCAAGATAGGTCACTTCTAACAACCAGAATTCACATTTAGAAAATTTGGCATAAAGGCGATGCTCTCGAAGTTTCTTCAACACTAGCCTTAGGTGTTCGGCATGTTCTTCCTCGTTCTTGGAGTAGATGAGTATATCATCGAGGTAAACCACGACGAATTTATCCAAATACTCCATGAAGATTGAGTTCATCAACCGAGAGAAGGTGGCTGGAGCGTTGGTTAAACCGAAGGACATGACGGTGTACTCGTATTGGCCATAACGAGTAACAAAGGCCGTTTTCGGAATGTCCCCGTTTCTGATTTTTATTTGATGGTAGCCCAACCTCAAATCCATTTTAGAGAAGACTGAGGATCCAGCGAGCTGATCATACAGGTCGTTGATCCTGGGGAGCGGATACTTGTTCTTAATTGTGACCAAGTTGACAGGTCGATAATCTACAACCATCCGGTCCGTACCATCCTTCTTCTTGACGAAGAGGACGGGGCAAGCCCAAGGAGATGAACTAGGTCGGATGAAACCCTTTTTCAAGGACTCATCGAGTTGTTTCTTAAGCTCGGCTAGTTCAAAAGGTGCCATCTTGTAGGGTCTTCTGGAAATCGGGACAGTTCCTGGAATGAGATCTATCACGAATTCGACATCTCTGTGAGGTGGAACACCTGGCAATTCCTCTGGGAAGACATCCGGAAAGTCACGGACTACCGGAACGTCCTCAAGGTCTGGCAAAGGGCTAGCGTTAAGAGAATATAACTGTCTCTTGGCTATTCGGGTCAAGACATTGACTATCTTCCCCGAAGGATGGGTGAGTTGAACAGTCCTAGAGAAGCAATCAATTTTGGCATGATGGGCTGACATCCAGTCCATACCCAAGATGATATTAATATCCGAAGATTTGAGGGCTATCAAAGATGCGAGAAAAACAAGTTTGCCGACTTGAATTTCATTTCCATGGCTTACTCTAGAAGTTTGCCATTTGGATCCCAGAGTTTGAATTACCATAGAAGTGGGCATCTCACAGAATGTGGTGTTATGCAGACGAGCATAGCTCTCGGATATAAATGAATGAGATGCTCCTGTATCGAAAAGAACAGATGCCGGGTGGCAATTAACAAGGAGCGTACCGAGAACGACGTTGGGATCTTCTTGAGCCTCTTCCGCAGAAACACAATTAACATGGCCACGAGCAGTGGTGGCCGGCTTGGCGTAGAACACTTTCCCTGTCGGCTTGCCGCGGCCAACAGTTTTTGCTGTCTGGTTGGGGTTGGTTTGGGGACACTCGCGCATATAGTAGCCTGATTCCCCACACTTGAAACAAGTCACGGAACTGGTACGTGGAGGAGCATTGTTGGTTGGACCACCATAGGGCTTGGCTGGTGCATATGGCTGAGCTGGGCGAGGCGCCTGGAAGGATGGCCTCGGTGTGAACCTGGGTGGCAGGGCAGTGTTAGGCACCCACACGCGGCGCTTCTGAGGACCAGCACCGGATGAGGAACCCAAGTCACGGCCATGCTTGCGTGTTGCTTCATAATCAGTCTGACCAGTCTCAGCACTGATGGCTTTGTTAACAAGCTTCTGAAAGATGTGCACTCATGCAGACGGAGGTCGCGGCGAAGCTCAGGACTAAGCCCCTTACGGAACCTTGCCTGCTTCTTGGCATCAGTAGAAACTTCCTCCATTGCATAACGGGCAAGGTTACCAAACTCCCTGCTGTAAGCGTCAACAGAGTCAACCTTGAGTGAAACTACAGAACTCCTCATGTTTACGGTCCATGAGACCCTCCGGAATGTGATGTTCACGGAAAGCCTCGCTGAATTCAGCCCAAGTAGTGACATGGTCCGCTGGGCGCATAGCTCCATAATTCTCCCACCATAGACTGGCGGGGCCTTCAAGATGATATGCAGCAAAGGTGACCTTGTCAGCCTCAGCTACTAGCGCAGAACGCAGTTTGTGGGAAATACTGCGAAGCCAGTCATCAGCGTCGAGAGGCTCGACGGAGTGGTGGAACGTGGGTGGATGTAACTTGATGAAATCACTGAGTGACACCAAGTTAGTCCTCTGATGATGTGATGTGTTCTGTTCAATACGCTCCAACAAACGGTTGGTCTCCCTCTTGTTTCTCTCAGCCTCTAGCATAACTTCTGCCAGAGAGGGAGGGTGAGGCAGATTTGTATCCCCAACTCTGCTGCCTTCGGCCTGCTCTGGGGGAGCAGGGTTGTTGCGGGTGTTAACCATCCTAGGAAAAACAAGACAATGGTTTAGTCCAACATGACAAGATTCCGACATAGAATGTAGAATGTAATGGACAACTCAGAATGCAAGATGATCATCCGTATGACATGGTAGAGACAGAAACTACTTCTTTTATTCCATCGTCATACACACCATACGAGGTTTAGTACAAGACCAACAAGTACTACTACGGTGAGAGGAGGATTACATATCATCGGAGGCATCCCAAGCTCCTATACATTATTTTTCCTACACCCCCGGAATTACTACACGCTAAGTCATATTCCACAAGTCACGCGGGACGGTGGAAATACAACTATTACAATACCTAGTGGATCTACTACTATCTCAGTCATCTCCGTAGTAGTTCTCATAGAAGTCTCCTCCATAGCCTGGAAGTTCAACGTGAGCATCCGGAAACAAACGGTCCTAAGGAGCCTGTGGACCAAAGGGCTAGGGTGAGGTCTTGGACCAACAAACGGTGGCCTGCGAGGACCACGAGGTGGGGTGATGCCTCCCACATCACGCCAATCCATCATGTCCGGCAGAGCAGACCTAACAGGATACAGATCTCTCATATCCATGCATCCAGCTTGCACAGCCGGTGCAAACCGAGTCAAGGTGGCCCAATGATCGGCGCGGGTGTTGAAAAGCTCCATTCTCAAGGCCCGATTCTCTCGGTCCTTATCCTTGAGTAACTCAGCAGTGGTGCGAGTTAGTGAGTCCTCCTGACTGGGGTCAGCATAGATAGCCCGGAGATAACCGTGCGCTCCAGGAAGTGAAGCTGGCATATACCAAAAGTCCGTGTTGCGAAGCAGGCCAGTCCTGACTCGCATGATGGTCATAATAGAATAAGCCGCATCTTGCACAGCCATCTCAATAGTAACACCGAGCCCATAGGAACAGTGAAGAGCCTCGGTAGAACCAGGATAAGAGGGAAATATCCGGACGGTGCAAAGATACTGGCTTTGGTTAAAATCTCGAAACTGCTCTTCAACCGTGTATTCGAGATACCAACGGTAACCCGTCTCGATCATCACTCGGACTAACATGGCCGTATGACCGGTCACACCAATGCATCGGGTCAGGCGAACCACTTGATTTTGGTCGCGAGTGGCCATCTGAAAGCACAACCATAATGCAAAGGCATTAGAATTTCTAGCAAAATTTCGACAACATAACGGTTGTAAATGCTCAAGAAGGGTTTGAGACATTTATCAAAAAATTGCATAGACACTCAACAATATCATATCAAGGTTCTGGGTTCAACTTATCAGCATAACAAGGTAGTAGAACTGAACTAGGCTTGTAGTCATCAAACCTATAAGGTACTACTGATTCGTAACACGTGAACCTGATAGAGAGAGAAGATCCTAATCCTTAATCCCCGGTAGAAGAATGGACTGACTCAGATCAGAATGCCATGAGGTAAAGAAGTAAAAAAGAGCCTTACGTACCATCCCACAATCAATTCCCCTACATATAACTAAAGCATTTCTAGACTCAACATCGACCAGTTTGGCTTGGAGAACCTACAGGCAGTCCTGCTCTGATGCCAACGCTGTCAGGACCCCGACTCAATGTCACATCGATCTAGCATGTAACACCTCATATCACTTTGCGGCCTCACGCACGGTATTCCCACGGGTGTCGCCTTACCTTTGCCCGGGACCGTTTGTGCCTTTTGGCTCACGTATATGATGATGTCGCTAGCATCCATATGATAAGGAGCCCGGGCTGACATGACTAGTCGTAAACCCAAAGTGGCACAGACTTACAGGGACAGGCATCCATGACCCAGCATCGAACGTGTCGGTCATCAGCAAGTGGGTCCGGGCTGTAGCACTGGGCTAGCAGGACTCCGGTAAACCGGGCTGTAGCGGGCTAACAGGGCTCCGGTACTCAATGCGTGACATTTCCCCGAAGGGACAGACACAGGAACGAAGAAGGACACATGCCGACCAGCCTAAGTGTTCCGGAGCGGTAGCAAGCTACCATGGCTCAATGGAAACACTAGGAGACATTTCCCGGTAAGAGAGGCTACTAAAGATAAACAACTAGATAGTCAGATCCCACACATACCAAGCATTTCAATCATACACACAATATGCTCGATATGTGCAAATACAACAAGGCATCACAACATGACTCTACGACACAAGTACTTTATTTAAAGGCTCAGAGAGCCATACATAACATACATACAAGTACGGGTCACACGACCCACATTCAAGTCATACACTCATACAAACCAGCGGCAGAAGTAACTTGTCTGAGTACAGACAACTAGTAAAATAAAAGAGGCTTGGAAAGCCTAGCTATACTACGTGGACCTTCACAAGCTCAGGATTACCACCTGGGCCTCAGTCTACTCGTCGATGTCAACGTCTACGAAGAACCCATCAGAAGGGGTTGCAGCGCCTTCTGTAAAATGTAAATTATAGCAACATGAGTACAAAGGTACCCAGCAAGACTTACGTCAGATCCTACATACATGCACATTATCAAGAAGGGTTGGTGGAGTTATTGCAGCAAGCCAGCTTTGACTCTTGGCTAAACTATCCTACGAGACTCCAACTTGAAATGGTTTTGCGCACACGAGTCCACTACTCACCACTTCAATACACCACCGAGGATCCACCTCCGTCATCCTACGGAAGAGCCATCCTCGGCACTCACGCTTATCTTGAGATTTTTAGTAGTATCCATTCACTTGTCTATGAACTGTATAAGCAACCAAGTAGTCCTTTACCGCGGACGCGGCTATTCGAATAGATCATGTTAACCCTGCAGGGGTGTACTTCTTCATACATGTTTCCACCACTTAGCGTCTGCACACGACATGTGCTCGGCAGACTTCAAGCGAAAGCCGACGTGGGTGTAGACCACGACCTACCTAAACACCTAAGTCTCTAGTCCAGGTTTATCGCCTATCCAGGTTCCATCCGCAGGGAGTCCGGCCGAGGTTTCCCATACGGCCCCGAATGATGTGTACAGGGTTCCCAAGATACCTAACGGGTATTCGATACACCATGCCACGTACCTACCGCATCACAGCCCATCCCGCGGGTCAGCGCTGTCCACGGCCTCCAGTAAGCTACAAACACCAGAAACTACTTGCAACTCCTGGACAGAGGACTAGGGTGAATAAGAAGTCGAGCGGGGTCATATTTCAGGGCCCAATGCATGGTAGTAGCTGAATCTTAAATCACGCATACAGATCTCAGTTCTTAAGGTCGGCTTCAATGAAACAACCCACCATGTACTCCTACATGGCCTCTCATCGATACCTTTACCAAATCGTGTTCACCACATCACTCTCATTACCGACATGATCATTTCACTCTAGCCCATCACCCAGATGAACCAGACCTGACACGACTCTAAGCATAGCAGGCATAGAAAGGTAGGAACGACACATACATATGGCTCAATCAATTCCTACACATGCTAGTGGGTTTCATCTAATTACTGTGGCAATGACAGGTCATGCAGAGGAAAATGGGTTCAACTACCGTAGCACACAGCAGTTTGAAACGCGTTGTCTTAATGCAGTAAAAGAGAGCAAGAGCGAGAACATGGGATTGTATCAATATGATCAAATGGTTGGTTGCTTGCCTGATGGATCGATGCACGGATACGGTTCTTCGCTAGGGTAATCACGGTACTCCTCGGAGGCAGAACCTGTCGCAAAGAACACCGATACACAACCATCACCAAACAATGTGCGACAATATGATGCATGCATGAAGCATGGCAATATGAGTGTGTTGGGCTAATGCAACTAAAACCAGATGGGTTTGAATCAATTTGAACCAAAGATTCAAATTTCAAACTCATAAATGGCCCTTTAAAGTGTTTTATCTTGTTCTGCACTAAACCTCAAGTTAGTTTGTTTAAACATGCATGAAACTAGTACAGATGGATAGATTGGATTTTTCTGATCATTTTTCATATATAATTTGTTTGATTTGGAGCTACGGTTGAATTTATATGAATTTTTGAAGTTTGCAACAATTTCTGGAATTTATAAATCATTTTAGATTTATTTTAATTTCAGAAAAGGTTTACTGCGTGAGCATGAGGTCATGCTGACCTCAGCAAGTCAACAGACCCGGTCCAGGTCAAACCTGACGTGTGGGTCCAGGGTGTTAGTGGATAATTAACTAATCTAATTTAGTTTAAACTAATCTGGATAATTAGCAGAACAGGGCCCCACCTGTCATTGACTCAATAGAGTCAACCAGGGCCCACCCGTGGTCAAAGTCAAAATGGCTGCACCAGCGTTTAGCCGCCGGCGAGCCCGACGCGGCGGCAGAAGTGGTTTTGGCCGTTCCGGCCACCAAATGGGTCGCGGAGGGCATCGGGGTGGAGCTGAGGACGAACCGCGGCTCTTGGTGGAGTCAGTTGGGGTCGGGGTGACCGGAGTTGGCGCCGGCGACAACCTAGGAGGTCACCGGAGTTCGGGTGAAGGCGAACTCGGGGCTAGGGTGTGCGGTGAGGTGCGGGAAGTGCACGGTTGGACTCAACGCAACGTGGTGAGTGCGTTGGACACCATGAGGTGGCCGGAGGATGGCCGGGAGCACGTCGGCGACGAGATCCGCGGCGGTGCGTGCGGGTGATCTTCGTGCGGTGGCTACACGGCTCGGGGGCGAGAGAGGAAGGGTAGGAGGGGTAGCTAGGCTCACAGAGCACCCGTAGAGGCCACCGGCGGGGTCGGGGACGAGCTGATGCGGCGACAGCGTTGAAGAGGATCTCCGGCGACGGCGAACTCGGGCGAGGTCGGTGCGGTGGACTCGGGCCTCACGAGCATGCGGGGCTCGGTTAGCTCGACGAAGTGGACGGCGGCGGAGCTCCTGGACACGGTGGCGCGGCGTGGGGTTGACGGAGAGCGCGTCTACGGCGTAGGCACGGCAGCGATGGCGTCGGCCATGGCTGGGGAGCGCGAGGGGGAGGAGCTGCAGAGGAGAGGGGGCGTCTGGGGGGTTCGGGGGAGAGAGAGGGGTCGATCCACATCGTTAGCCGGGTGAGTGGAGCGGCGAGGCGGCGAGCAGGTGCGTGGCACCCATGCGGTGCTCGCCGTCGAGCACCTGCCTGCCTGCCTGGCCGAGCCAAGCAGCTCGCTGGCGCGGCAGCTGGGCTGGGCCGGCAGGTGGGCCGGTTAGTAGGCGCCAGGTAAGTTTTTTTCCTTACTGTTTTTCTGTTTTTTATTTATTCTGTAAGTTTGTTGAATTATTAAAAATACTTAGGCAACTCCTAAAATTACTAAACTGCTTCTGGTCCATAGTTGGATTATTTCCAACATGAAACATTTCAGTTTAGGAATATTTGAGCATTTGAAATATTTTATATAATTTTAAATGCCCAAATTCAAATACTTATCATTTAATTCAAAGACCCTAAGATGACCTAGAAAATGGTGCAACACTTTTGGCAGAGGTTCTGAACCAAGACAAAAATGATGGACATTTTAGAAGGGCATTTCAGGTTCATTGAAAAAGTTTTTAGTAAACCCTAGTTGGTTTCAGAGGGGGCTGGGGGTTCTGACATCCCCATTTCAAGTTTCTGATGAAAGGATAGACATGATGCAACACTCTAATGCATGAACTAGCTAGGGTGTGACAACTCACCCCCACTCAAAAGAATCTCGACCCGAGATTTGGGTTCCTCCGGGAAGAAGGCGGGATACTCGAGTCGAAGACGATCCTCCCTTTCCCAAGTTGCTTCATTCTCAGAATGGTGCGACCATTGAACCTTGAGAAACTTGATATTATGACGTCGAGTGGTACGCTCAGCTTGATCGAGGATACGAACGGGGTACTCTCGATACGTGAGATTATCTTGGAGATCAAGCGTTTCGTGGTCTACTCCACGGATAGGATCCGAGAAGCAACGCATGAGTTGAGAAACGTGGAAGACGTCGTGGACTCTGGAGAGATGCAGAGGTAGTTCCAATTGGTAGGCAACTTCTCCTTGTTTTGCGAGAATGCGAAAGGGTCCAATGTAACGAGGAGCCAATTTGCCCTTGATACCGAAGCGATGGGTTCCCTTCAGAGGAGTAACCCGAAGGTAAGCCTTCTCGTCAACCTCAAAAGTCATAGCCTTATGTTTTCGGTCATATTGACTCTTTTGACGAGATTGGGATGTTTTCTACTTTTCATGAACGATGCGAACTTGCTCTTCTGATTCCTTAATCATATCCGGCCAAAGAATTGTCTTTCCCTGGTTTCTGACCAGTTAAGAGGCGTTCGACACCTTCGTCCATAGAGAACTTCAAAAGAGGTTTGCCCAAGCTGGATTGATAGCTGTTGTTATAAGCAAATTCGGCAAATGGAAGGCATTTCTCCCACTCCATTCCGAATGAGATAACAGAAGCTCGAAGCATGTCTTCTAGAATCTAGTTGACGCGTTCCACTTGACCACTTGATTGAGGGTGGAAAGCGGTACTAAAAGAAAGGCGGGTTCCCATAGCATTTTGGAAACTTTCCCAAAATCGAGAGGTGAAAAGACTTCCTCGATCCGAGTTAATTTCCAAAGGAACACCATGGAGAGACACTATTCAAGAGATGTACAAGTCTGCTAACTGACTAGCAGTTATACTCTCACAAACAGGTAAGAATGGGCCACTTTGGAATGTTGATAACGACGAAGATAGCGTTATTCCCTCTCTTGGTCCTGGGAAAACCGGTAATGAAGTCCATACCAATTTTATCTCATTTCCATTCAGGAATAGCTAGGGGTTGAAGGGTGCCAGCAGGCCGTTGATGCTCTGCTTTCACACGACGGCAGACGTCGCAATTAGCAATATACTGAGCAATTTCTCTCTTCATCCTAGTCCACTAGAACCTCTGGCGTAGGTCCTGATACATCTTGGTACTACCGGGATGAATGGTGAGAGGAGATTCATGAGCCTCCTTAAGGATCAACTGCCGTAGATGCTGGTTCTTGGGAACCACTAAACGGTTCTCAAAGTACCCACACCATGATCATTTGTGGAGAAACATCTAGCACCTCCGCTAGCAATGTTCCTTGATCTTAGATATTCCCTTATCTCGCTTTTGGGCAGCGATGATTTGATCCGTAAGAGTAGGTTTCGCCACCAAGGTGGAAAGAAATCCTTGAGGAACAATGTGAAGGTTAAGCTTCTGAAATTCCTCATGGAGAAGCGGTTGACTTTGTTGTAACATCAGGTTGTTACAATAAGATTTATGACTTAGCGCATCAGCCATGATGTTGGCTTTCCCTGGGGTGTAAGTTATTCCTAAGTCGAAATCTCTGATCAACTCGACCCAACGTCTTTGCCTGAGATTCAAATCCGGTTGGGTGAAGATGTACTTCAGACTTTGGTGATCAGTGAATATTTCGCAACGATTACCGAGGAGGTAATGTCGCCAGGTCTTAAGTGCATAGACTACAGCTGCAAGCTCTAGATCATGAGTAGGATAATTCTCCTCATGTGGATGCAATTGCCGTGAAGCGTAAGCAATTACGTGTCGATCTTGCATGAGAATGCAACCTAGTCCTTGTCGCGAGGCGTCGCAGTAGATAACAAAGTCCTTAGAGAAGTCTGGCGGTACCAATACGGGAGCAGATGTCAGGCGTCTTTTCAGTTCCTGAAAACTGTGCTCACATTGTGGAGTCCACTCGAACTTTTTATCTTTCTTGAGGAGTTCAGTTAGAGGTTTGGCAACTTTGGAGAAATTCTCGACAAAGCGACGGCAATAGCTCGCTAGGCCAAGGAAACTCCGAACTTGCTTGACCGATTCAGGTGGAGTCCAATTAAGGACGGCTTGAACTCGCTCAGGGTTAACAGCAATGCCTTTACCAGAAATTACATGTCCAAGATAGGTCACTTCTAACAACCAGAATTCACATTTAGAAAATTTGGCATAAAGGCGATGCTCTCGAAGTTTCTTCAACACTAGCCTTAGGTGTTCGGCATGTTCTTCCTCGTTCTTGGAGTAGATGAGTATATCATCGAGGTAAACCACGACGAATTTATCCAAATACTCCATGAAGATTGAGTTCATCAACCGAGAGAAGGTGGCTGGAGCGTTGGTTAAACCGAAGGACATGACGGTGTACTCGTATTGGCCATAACGAGTAACAAAGGCCGTTTTCGGAATGTCCCCGTTTCTGATTTTGATTTGATGGTAGCCCAACCTCAAATCCATTTTAGAGAAGACTGAGGATCCAGCGAGCTGATCATACAGGTCGTTGATCCTGGGGAGCGGATACTTGTTCTTAATTGTGACCAAGTTGACAGGTCGATAATCTACAACCATCCAGTCCGTACCATCCTTCTTCTTGACGAAGAGGACGGGGCAAGCCCAAGGAGATGAACTAGGTCGGATGAAACCCTTTTTCAAGGACTCATCGAGTTGTTTCTTAAGCTCGGCTAGTTCAAAAGGTGCCATCTTGTAGGGTCTTCTGGAAATCGGGATAGTTCCTGGAATGATATCTATCATGAATTCGACATCTCTGTCAGGTGGAACACCTGGCAATTCCTCTGGGAAGACATCCGGAAAGTCGACTGAGTTGAGAAACGTGGAAGACGTCGTGGACTCTGGAGAGATGCGGAGGTAGTTCCAATTGGTAGGCAACTTCTCCTTGTTTTGCGAGAATGCGAAAGGGTCCAATGTAACGAGGAGCCAATTTGCCCTTGATACCGAAGCGATGGGTTCCCTTCAGAGGAGTAACCCGAAGGTAAGCCTTCTCGTCAACCTCAAAAGTCATAGCCTTATGTTTTCGGTCATATTGACTCTTTTGACGAGATTGGGATGTTTTCTACTTTTCACAAACGATGCGAACTTGCTCTTCTGATTCCTGAATCATATCCGGCCAAAGAATTGTCTTTCCCTGGTTTCTGACCAGTTAAGAGGCGTTCGACACCTTCGTCCATAGAGAACTTCAAAAGGGGTTTGCCCGAGCTGGATTGATAGCTGTTGTTATAAGCAAATTCGGCAAATGGAAGGCATTTCTCCCACTCCATTCCGAATGAGATAACAGAAGCTCGAAGCATGTCTTCTAGAATCTAGTTGACGCGTTCCACTTGACCACTTGATTGAGGGTGGAAAGCGGTACTAAAAGAAAGGCGGGTTCCCATAGCATTTTGGAAACTTTCCCAAAATCGAGAGGTGAAAAGACTTCCTCGATCCGAGTTAATTTCCAAAGGAACACCATGGAGAGACACTATTCGAGAGATGTACAAGTCTGCTAACTGACTAGCAGTTATACTCTCACAAACAGGTAAGAAATGGGCCACTTTGGAATGTCGATAACGACTAAGATAGCGTTATTCCCTCTCTTGGTCCTGGGAAAACCGGTAATGAAGTCCATACCAATTTTATCTCATTTCCATTCAGGAATAGCTAGGGGTTGAAGGGTGCCAGCAGGCCGTTGATGCTCTGCTTTCACACGACGGCAGCCGTCGCAATTAGCAATATACTGAGCAATTTCTCTCTTCATCCTAGTCCACTAGAACCTCTGGCGTAGGTCCTGATACATCTTGGTACTACCGGGATGAATGGTGAGAGGAGATTCATGAGCCTCCTTAAGGATCAACTGCCGTAGATGCTGGTTCTTGGGAACCACTAAACGGTTCTCAAAGTACCCAACACCATGATCATTTGTGGAGAAACATCTAGCACCTCCGCTAGCAATGTTCCTTGATCTTAGATATTCCCTTATCTCGCTTTTGGGCAGCGATGATTTGATCCGTAAGAGTAGGTTTCGCCACCAAGGTGGAAAGAAATCCTTGAGGAACAATGTGAAGGTTAAGCTTCCGAAATTCCTCATGGAGAAGCGGTTGACTTTGTTGTAACATCAGGTTGTTACAATAAGATTTATGACTTAGCGCATCAGCCATGATGTTGGCTTTCCCTGGGGTGTAAGTTATTCCTAAGTCGAAATCTCTGATCAACTCGACCCAACGTCTTTGCCTGAGATTCAAATCCGGTTGGGTGAAGATGTACTTCAGACTTTGGTGATCAGTGAATATTTCGCAACGATTACCGAGGAGGTAATGTCGCCAGGTTTTAAGTGCATAGACTACAGCTGCAAGCTCTAGATCATGAGTAGGATAATTCTCCTCATGTGGATGCAATTGCCGTGAAGCGTAAGCAATTACGTGTCGATCTTGCATGAGAATGCAACCTAGTCCTTGTCGCGAGGCGTCGCAGTAGATAACAAAGTCCTTAGAGAAATCTGGCGGTACCAATACGGGAGCAGATGTCAGGCGTCTTTTCAGTTCCTGAAAACTGTGCTCACATTGTGGAGTCCACTCGAACTTTTTATCTTTCTTGAGGAGTTCAGTTAGAGGTTTGGCAACTTTGGAGAAATTCTCGACAAAGCGACGGCAATAGCTCGCTAGGCCAAGGAAACTCCGAACTTGCTTGACCGATTCAGGTGGAGTCCAATTAAGGACGGCTTGAACTCGCTCAGGGTTAACAGCAATGCCTTTACCAGAAATTACATGTCCAAGATAGGTCACTTCTAACAACCAGAATTCACATTTAGAAAATTTGGCATAAAGGCGATGCTCTCGAAGTTTCTTCAACACTAGCCTTAGGTGTTCGGCATGTTCTTCCTAGTTCTTGGAGTAGATGAGTATATCATCGAGGTAAACCACGACGAATTTATCCAAATACTCCATGAAGATTGAGTTCATCAACCGAGAGAAGGTGGCTGGAGCTTTGGTTAAACCGAAGGACATGACGGTGTACTCGTATTGGCCATAACGAGTAACAAAGGCCGTTTTCGGAATGTCCCCGTTTCTGATTTTGATTTGATGGTAGCCCAACCTCAAATCCATTTTAGAGAAGACTGAGGATCCAGCGAGCTGATCATACAGGTCGTTGATCCTGGGGAGCGGATACTTGTTCTTAATTGTGACCAAGTTGACAGGTCGATAATCTACAACCATCCGGTCCGTACCATCCTTCTTCTTGACGAAGAGGACGGGGCAAGCCCAAGGAGATGAACTAGGTCGGATGAAACCCTTTTTCAAGGACTCATCGAGTTGTTTCTTAAGCTCGGCTAGTTCAAAAGGTGCCATCTTGTAGGGTCTTCTGGAAATCGGGACAGTTCCTGGAATGAGATCTATCACGAATTCGACATCTCTGTCAGGTGGAACACCTGGCAATTCCTCTGGGAAGACATCCAGAAAGTCGACTGAGTTGAGAAACGTGGAAGACGTCGTGGACTCTGGAGAGATGCGGAGGTAGTTCCAATTGGTAGGCAACTTCTCCTTGTTTTGCGAGAATGTGAAAGGGACCAATGTAACGAGGAGCCAATTTGCCCTTGATACCGAAGCGATGGGTTCCCTTCAGAGGAGTAACCCGAAGGTAAGCCTTCTCGTCAACCTCAAAAGTCATAGCCTTATGTTTTCGGTCATATTGACTCTTTTGACGAGATTGGGCTGTTTTCTACTTTTCACGAACGATGCGAACTTGCTCTTCTGCTTCCTGAATCATATCCGGCCAAAGAATTGTCTTTCCCCGGTTTCTGACAAGTTAAGAGGCGTTCGACACCTTCGTCCATAGAGAACTTCAAAAGGGGTTTGCCCAAGCTGGATTGATAACTTCAAAAGGACCAGAGGGGGAACTCTCCTCCCATCTAGGGGGAGGCCAAGGAAGAAGAAGAAGGAGGGGGCTCTCTCCCCCTCGCTTCCGGTGGCGCCGGAGTGCCACCGGGGCAACGATCGGGACGGTGATCTACATCAACAATCTTGCTACCATCAACTCCAACTCTCTCTCCCCCTCTATGCAGCGGTGTGACACCTCTTCTCCCTGCTATAATCTCTACTTAAACATGGTGCTCAACTCCATATATTTTTTCCCAATGATCTATGGTTATCCTATGATGTTTGAGTAGATCCGTTTTGTCGTATGGGTTAATCGTGATCTTTGTTGGTATGATTGTATATTTTATTTATGGTGCTGTCCTACGGTGCCCTCCGTCTCACGCAAACGTGAGGGGTCCCCGCTGTAGGGTGTTGCAATATGTTCATGGTTCGCTTATGGTGGGTTGCGAGAGTGACAGAAGCTTAAACCCGAGTAGGTGGGGTATGACGTATGGGATAAAGAGGACTTGATACTTAATGCTATGGTTGGGTTTCACGACCTTAATGATCTTTAGTAGTTGCGGATGCTTGCTAGAGTTCCAATCATAAGTGCATATGATCCAAGTAGAGAAAGTATGTTAGCTCATGCCTCTCCCTCATGTAGAATTGCAAGAATGATTACCGGTACTTGTTATCGATTACCTAGGGACAAATAACTTTCTTGTTGACACAAACCCTTTTTCTAATCACCTAACTTTTATTATCTTGCAAAATACTTCTAGTTTTATTCTTGCAAAGTAGTTCTAGCATCACACCTACAAAATAGTTTCATACTTGTTTCTGAGAAAGCAAACGTCAAGTGTGCGTAGAGTTGTGTCGATGGTAAATAGAACTTGAGGGAATATTTGTTCTACCTTAAGCTCCTCGTTGGGTTCGACACTCTTATTTATCCAAAAAGGCTACAAACGATCCCCTATACTTGTGCGTTATCAAGACCTTTTTCTGGCACCGTTGCCGGGGAGTTATAACGTGGGGTGAATATTCTCGTGTGTGTGCTTGTTTGCTTTATCACCAAGTAGTTTTTATTTCTTGTTCTAAGTTGATCTCTATGTTTAATTATGGATATGTAACATGAAATACCAAAAAATAGTTGTACCTGCTACTCATGGAGATGGGGAACCTCCTAAAACCCTTGATGACCGTTATGTTAAAGATATAATGCACTGCTTTGATACTCCAGAGAAAGCCCCATTTAAATATACAATGGGAGTAACGTTGGATCAATGTGAATACTTTAGGGATTATCACTTGACTCATAAAGGGAAATTGTTATGGGATCAAATTCATATATTGGAGTGGTATGCTTGGAATCTATGCTCTAGATATGATTATACTTGTTGCTCTAGGATGAACGCTCGACATCTTCCCTTTTCATGCAAATTTAATGATAATGAAACCTTAGCTTCTTATTCTAATGGTATATATTATTACTATGATGTGGAACAAATAGAAGAATTTGTTGCTTTTAAGGATGCTTATGAAATTGAATCTTTGTTTAAGAAGTTTGAAGATCTTGATGATTTAGTTTATAGACATGAAAATCTTACTATCCTTAAATATTTGTCGGGGGTTTGGTGCGACATATGCCAATGGATGGCTTATCATGGTGGGGGCGAGTAGAACGTCGCCGGTGCCTGGAAACGGGATGAGGCGAAGACATGCACGCCGGCGAATCTTACCCAGCTTCAGGGCTCTCCGAGGAGATAACACCCCTACTGCTGCTCTGTGGGGTCTCCGCATGATCACTATGGTCAAGTGTTTACACGGTTGCTCCTTGAGCTGTATCTGGTGGTAGGAGAGGGCAAGGCCAGCTCCCTCCTTCTATCTGGTATGGTGTAGAACTACTGGGATCCAACCCTTTGCATGGGTGCCCTGGGGGGTTTATATAGGCCTACCCCTAGGGGTACAATGGTAATTGGACTGGGCGCGGGCCCAGCCGTCAGTGCCTCTGACCTCTGACTTCTCCGCCGACTGCTGGGGCCCGCCGACTGGTGGGCCCCGTTGACTGGTCTGGTACGGAGCCGACAGGCCGCGTCCACCGCGGGCGGGTCTTGCCAGCTGCTGATTACTGTAGTCGTGCTTCTGATGACACAGGCTTGGTCATGGGGTCGTGGCAACAGCCCCGCCGCCTTGCGGGCGATCACTGTGGCCACTCCCTATCTCATCTTGATTAATGGCGCGTGGGCCCCAGGGGCCGGATCGGCCGACTTCCCCGGGCCGACTCCCGGCGGGTCCGACTGGCGGTCCTCCCGCCGTCTCCCGCGGTCTCGCTGACTGGTGGGTCCCGATGCTTCCAGGCCGTACAGACAAGCCGTCATGGGCACAGGACTCGGTACTGTGGTGCTGACGTTAGGGCCGGCATGGTAACAGTGCCACGCCACACGAAGATCTTCCGGAGTACGGCGTGCTGTGGCCATGCCTGCCCTTGGTGAGGGGCGGGGGTAGGCTTTGCTGTAGCCACGCCCCTGCCTCGTCCTCTTTGATGAGGTTGTGATTTGTTGGAGCCGCTGGCCGACTCCCCAAAGCCGGCTTCCCTGGAAGTCGTCCCTGGGACTCGGCCGTGGGTCGGGCAGTCGGCCGCTCCGCTGTCGACTCCTCAGGAGGCGGTTCTTCGTCTCAGAGTCTTGAGGGGTGCAACCTGCCCTGATGTCTTGAAAGGCTATGGACCTCAGGTTGGCCAACCCGTGGTCCATTACTCCGACAGTAGTCCCCGAAGCTCGTGAGGCGCCGCGGACGATCGGCCGAGAATCCTCAGCAGTTTCTCTCTCCGGGTGCTTGACGCATGGTCTTGATTAACTTCCGTCGGGCCGACTAGAAGGAGTCGGACTCACCCAAATCGGACTCACTCGATTCTGACTTGCTCAGTAGTTCGAACGTCGCGGCGGGATTTCAAGTGGCGTGCTAGCTAAGCTTCCAGGCCGCCACCCATTCTTGGCCTGTCATGCGAGGGCATGTGGCCAGGCCGTCCTGCCAGCCCACGCGCGCGACGGGACAGGCCCGGAGGCGGGGCCCGCCACTACCGCGCCTCGGTGCCCGGGCGGATCCGCTGCGGCCCCCGTGGACGGTTGGGATTCCCGTGACGTTACTGCGCGCAGTAATGTTTCGGGGATCATGGGGGGCGTGGGGTTGTGGGCGCAGTAAATCCCCACGTCCGCCCCCTCGGCTTCGCAGCCCACGGGGCTATAAGTAGGGGGAGAGGGGGGCACGCGCGTCCCTCCTTCCTACCTCCTCTCGCTCTCTTCATCCTCGCTCTCCTTGCTCTCCTGCTTCCTCTCTTCTTCGCTCCGCCGCACGCCCAAGCTCCGGCGAACACCGCAACGACAGCTTCGCGATGAGCTCCTCCTCCGCTGCCGCGCCTCCCCCGGTGCACTCCGGCACCTGGGACGGCTCTGAAGTCCACGAAGACCATATCGAGTTCCTCCGCCGGACCCGTCTGCTTCCCGGTGAGGATCGCGTGCAGGTGCGTCTTGCACCGGAGGGGGAGATTTCCCCCGCCCCGTAGGAGGGCGAGCGGGTCATCTTCCGCTCGCACTGCCTGCGCGGGCTGGGGCTGCCGGCGAGCAGCTTTTTCCGGTCGTTCATGGAGTTCTACGGCCTTCAGCCGCACCACCTCACCCCCAACACAGTAGTGCTGTTGTCCGCCTTCGTGGCTCTGTGCGAAGGCTTCCTCGAAGTCCTCCCCACCCTCGAGCTCTAGGGGGAGTTCTTCTTCTCCAAGCTCGGCACCCAGGCCGTGGGCATGTCGGCTCAGTGCGGCGCCTTCATTGTCGTGCGAAGGACAGGAGCCGACAACCATTTCCCCTCCGTCTCGCTGCTGAAGTCAATGAAGATGTGGCAGAGGTCCTACTTCTACGTCAGGAACGTCGCCACGAGGGGCGACTGGGTCAACCTACCGGCTTTCGAAGCCGGCCCGCCGGCTGGCAGACTGCCCAACTGGTCGTACCGGGCCAGGTCGCTGACGCCTGCGGGAGCCGGCGCCATCGCGCGACTCCGAGTGCTGACGCAGTCGGAGGGTCTGACTGGGCCGGACCTGCTGGCCGCCTTCGTGTCGCGCCGAGTTCTTCCACTCCAAGGCCGCCCTCACATGATATGCCAGATGAGCGGGCGCCGCGACCCGAGTCAGATGTGCACCAAGGACATGCCTCACGAAGAGGTGGCCCACATGGTGAACTACCTTTCGGACATCAGGCTTCTGGAGGACTAGCGATTCAGCAAGGAGCCGTACTCCCGCGCCAACCCCCCGCCCGTGGTGAGTCGCCTTTCTTTTTTTTAGATTGTCTTCTTCTTGCCGAGTTTTGTTCTGATCAGTCGGCTTTGGTTAGAATCCCCTTCTTCATCCATCAGCCGGCACCTCGGGGCCGGCCCGTGAGTTCGCCGCCGACCAGGCGGAGAGCAACGTCGACGACCCCGATCTGGGGGCGGTGGCTCTAGAGGACGATGCTGAGGGAGGAGGAGGGACGACATGCGACTTCAGGCCCTCGGCGACCTTTGCCGACTGGCCTGAAGACAACATCGAGGGAGAAGTCGCCCCTCGCCATCGGCCAGGGGCCAGCCAGCCGGGCGCGGGCTCTTCTGCCGCGTCGGGCGCTCCAGGCGGCGGGAAGAAGCGCTGGGCTGTGCTGGCTTTGTTCGGCAGCCGGCCGAAGAAGTCCAAGGGCTCGGCCGCGGCAACCCGGCGGGACGAGGCAGCCGCGAAGGCCATCCGCTTCCGTAAGGAAGTGAAGAAGCCACCGTTGGTCTTTGCGTAAGTATTCTATCTTCAAAGTTTTATTCTTTCTTCGTGATTTGTCTGAGTCTCTGCTTGCCCCTCTTGCTTCAGGGCTCCCCTCTCTCTTCAGCGGGTCGCCGCCGCCTCCATCATGGGGTCAGCGGAGATGTCTGCCACCACTCGGCGGATTGACCCTGCTGCTGACCTCCGGGAGGCGACGGAGCGGAATGCACGGGAGAGGCGCAATGAAGAAGAGGCCCTCCACGTGGAGAGGGCGGAGGCCGATAGGGCGGAGGCCTCCGCCAAGAAAAGACTAGCGGAGGTAGAAGCAGCCGCCGCGGCAAAACAGCGGGCTGAGGACGACGCACGCCGCCAGTCTGTAGTGCTTGTCACCCCGCTGAGCTCTGCACCGCCGCCTCCAGAGTCCGCGGGGCCAACTGGAGAAGCCGGCGGGGAGAACCCCGTCGAGGAGAGGGAGGGCAGTGACCCCCCTACTCCGGACGCAAACGTTCCGCCGCCGCCTCCGCCGCCGTCTGAAGGCGCGCGAGGCGAGCAGCCAGCGGACCCTCCAGTGCCGCTGACCGAAGACGAAGCCATGGTGAGGCTACTCCTCCAAGTCGGCTCGCCAACGCGCCGTCGTCTGGAGAAGGCGACTTCGGCACCCCGCCCCCTGGAAGCCGGCACCGCCAGCTCGGCGGCTCCAGACGCCGAAGCGACGGGCGTCGCACCCATTGGGTGGGTGCGAGGAGGCGGCACAGGGCCGCTGAACCGGGCGCTCCTGGACGTCCAGGCTAAGCTCCGCGCCGAGAGTGACGCCCTCCAGAGTTGCACCAAGGCGTTCCTAGCGTCGCGGGCAGCCGTCCGGGTATGTTTTTTCTTTGGGCCTTTGTTTTCTTGTTCCTCTTTGTGGAGGCGCGCCAGCGCACCCACTGGGTGTAGTCCCCGAGTTTTGGGTCGGCTACTGAGCAGGCGGCCCGGAACTCCAATTGAATAACTTCTGGGTATTAACTTTGTCTGAAATGCTTGTCGCAGGATTACCACAACCTCCGCGTCACTGCCTTCAACCGTAATGTTGAAGAGCTGGGCAAGCAGACCGCCGACTTGGCGGAGAGCCGGGGTAAGTCTCTCTTTTTCTTCTCTGCCGGGGCGCGCTGGCGCACCCGCGAGCTGTAGTCCCCGAGATTCGGGCCGACTGCTGAGTAGTCGGGCCGGATCTTCCTAGCGACCTTCTTTATTGACGGCTGTTGTCTTTCTTTCTTTCCTTCAAGAGCCAATGCTGCTCTTCAACAGCAGTTGAGCGAAGCCAACTCCGCCCTCCGCGCCAAAGGGGAGGAGTGCAGTAGGCTCGCCGCAGAGCGTGATCTGCTGGCCACTCAGTTGGCGGAGCAGAAGGAGCTGCTTGTGAAGTCGCAGAGGGAGGCAGAGGAGGCGGAAACCGCCCTCTTGGCCGAGTTCGCGAGCGAGCGCTCCTCCTGGTCTGACAAGGAGGCGCTGCCGTCCTCCGGCTTCTACGAGATTGAAGACATTGTTGATGGTGAGTTTCTTTTATTCTCTTTCCTCAAGCTGCCGATTTAAATTATGCTGACTCCTGATTTTTGACTTGCTTCTTCGTTTCTTCACGTCTTTGCAGACTTCTTCCCTGGGCAGTCGCAGGCCGCCATCCAAGCCATTGAGGCTGACCGGGAAAGTCGGAGGGCGGAGGGCGCAGAGATCACCGCCGATGCCCCCCGAACTCTTGACGAGCACAGCCTGAGCATCGAGGCCCGCCTTCGGTCAGCTCACTGGATGCTGCGCCGGCAGCGCGTCGGTGCCCAGGCGATTGCCGCCCTGTGGTAGGATATGCAGGCTCCGCGCACCCCCAGCCTGACAGCCAACTGGCTGGAGGTCACGGCTGGTCTCTTGAGGCCTGGAAGGGCTCTTCGGCCCGGGCTGGAGCGCGCCGGGCCTTGGAGTTCGTCAAGGCATGGTACCCGGGGCTGGATCTGGACCGGTTGGCCACGCTTCGGTCGGAGGCCCAGTCGGAGCTGGCGGCTGCGGAAGACGCCCTCGTCAAATGTGCCGCGGCAATCGCCGAGTACACCGACACCAGCATCTTCGTCCCCGAGCGGTCTGAAGACGGCGAGGAGGTCCCGCCGGAGTGGTTTGGGATGAACCCTGACTACGGCGAAGACTCGGCGGAGGTGATCGGCTCCAGCGTCGAGGAGGAGGACGAGGCGGAGGATGAGGGTGAGGCGGAGGCACCAGAAGACGGAGCAGATGGCCAGCCTCAGCCCGACCGCGCCTCCAGCAACAAGCCACGTGCGACCGACCTGACTGCTGCCGGAGGCGGTCAAGCCGAGACTAGCCGGCCGACTGCCCCGACACCTGACGTTGGCGCCTCCTCCGACCCCCCGAATCCGTCTTCCGCCTCCTGAGCTGCCGCTGTGTCTTTTGTTTTATCTGCTTCAGTAGTCTTTTGAAGAACTTGTTAATTCGCACAATTCCACCCGCGGGGTGTATTTTGGACCTCTACTCGACAATTCGGCCAAGGGCCTATGTTATGTAAATATATATCTATCTTTTCTTGCTCATTGTTCTTTTGGCTGTTTTCCTTTGCCGCTTTCTCTTAATTGCCTACCTTGCCAATCGGGCAGCCGCTCTGCGGACTGTCGCTGGATCAAGTGCCGGGCTACTTTGGAAAGCAAGTACTTAGCCGTTTTCAAGATTGTTTGAGCAAGTTGGATAGAAGACGGCAATCCGACTATCCGAGAGTTGGTTTGTGAGAAAGGCTGGAAGCCGTCTTGAGCCATGTTTTATGCTTTGGCTCCTTAGCCATTTTTTTCATGTGAATGCCCATTCTACCTTACTGCTGCCCACCGTACAGTCGCTCTGCAAGCTGCGGCTTCTGACAGGAGACGGCTTAGGCGTTTACACACTACTTGTCCGACTGCAGGAAGCATTTCATAGTGCAAGGCGGCAAGTCCCCGGGCCGACTTGTCGAGCCCGGTGCCAAGCGCCATGACAAAGAGTAACATACTTGTAGGCATAATTTTTATCATACAGGCAAAAGAGGGCAGTCCTCGAGCTCATCTTGGGGGGCCCGAAGTCTTGATACTTAAATACAAAAGGTAGCGTGATACATACTGCATCAACTGTAAAATCTTTGGAGGAGATTTGCATTCCATGGTCGTTCTGTCTCCTTGCCAGAGTCGTCCCTCTTGCGTGCTCGGGGCTTCTGAGCATCGATCAGGTAGTAGGAATCGTTGCCCAGTACTTTGCTGATGATGAAAGGGCCTTCCCAAGGCGCCGATATCTTGTGCTGGCCGGTTGTTCGCTGGATCAGCCGGAGCACAAGGTCGCCTTCTTGGAAAGATCTTGGCTTGACCTTCCTGTTGTGGTATCGGCGCAGGCTCTGCTGGTAGATGCTGGACCGGCTGAGTGCCAACAGCCGGCCCTCTTCCAGCAGATCGACGCCGTCTTGCTGTGCTTCTTCTGCTTCCTCCTTGGTGTACATGGTGACTCATGGGGAGTCAAACTCTATGTCCGTTGGGATGACGGCTTCGGCACCATAGACGAGGAAGAAGGACGTGAAGCCGGTTGACTTGTTTGGAGTCGTGCGCAGACTCCAGAGGACGGCTGGCAGCTCGTCGAGCCAACAGCCAGCCGAGCGCTCCAGAGGCTCGATCAACCGAGGCTTGATGCCGGACAGTATGAGGCCGTTTGCTCGCTCAACTTGGCCGTTTGACTGCGGATGGGCGACGGACGCTAGGTCCAGTCGGATGCCCTATGTTGCGGAGAAATGGGCCAAGGCACCTTTGGCAAAATTTGTGCCATTGTCGGTGATGATGCTATGTGGTATGCCGTACCGAATTGTGATATCGGTGATGAAGGTCACGGCAGTCAGACCGTTCAGTTTCTTGATTGGCTTCACTTCCACCCACTTGGTGAACTTGTCTACTACGACAAGTAGGTGAGTTAAACCACCTCATGCTATCTTGAACGGTCCCACCATGTCTAGACCCCAAACTGCGAAAGGCCAGGCAATGGGGATGGTCTTGAGCGCAGAAGCCGGCTGGTGCGGCTTGGAGCTGAACTTCTGGCACCCTTTGCATTTTTGGACCAACTCCTTGGCCTCTTCCAAGGCAGTCGGCCAAGAGAAACCGTGCTGAAAAGCTTTGGCGACGAGTGCTCTTGAAGCCGCATGATGGCCGCATTCGCCTTGATGGATGTCTTTGAGAATCGCCTGGCCTTGCTCTAGCTCTACGTAGCACTGATAGACACCAGTGACGCTGCGCCTGACCAGCTCTCTTTTGATTATGGTATAGGCTGCCGCTCAGCGCTGTACTTGCCGAGCTGAGGTCTCATCATTTGGTAGCTCTTTGTTCACCAGGAATTTGAGGATGGGCTGGGCCCATGAGGGTGCTGCTATTTCTTCGACTACCAGAACTTCGACTTGGATGAGGGCGGCTGGGCTGGGAGGCGGCGGGTTGGAGTCAATAGCCGCTTGCTGGGTTGATGAAGTCCCCGGGCCGACTGGCGCGGTCCCTGGGCCGAGTTCTGGAATCTTTGAGTCCGCCACCGCAGTCCCCGGGCTGGGCTCGACCGTGGCGGCCTTGGAGTCATCCGCCAAAGTCCCCGTTCCGACTGCCGGGGCTCTGGAGTCGGATCCGCCGTCTTCGGGAGGAGCCGGCACAAAAATGGAGTCTGATTCTGGTGAGGGCTTGACAGATGGCTTGAGGAGGCGTTGAAGGGCGATGCCAGAGGGTATTGCTTGGCGGGTGGAGCCGATTCGGTCCAAGGCGTCTGCTTGGTCGTTGTCGTTTCTTGGCACATGGAGGAACTCACACCCTTCGAAATACCCGCTGAGCTGCTGCACGAGGAAACGGTAGCTCGCCATGTTTGCATCTTTCGCGTCCCAGTCGCCAGATGACTGTTGGACCACTAAGTCCGAGTCGCCATAACACAAGATCCGGCGGATGCCGAGTTCTTTGGCAAGCCGGAGCCCGTGAATGAGCGCCTCGTACTCGGGAACGTTGTTGGAGGAGGCAAAATGGATTCGCGGTGCATATTTGAGCTTGTCGCCTTTAGGAGAGGTGAGGACGACGCCGGCTCCCAAGCCGGTGCATCCGCCAATGGGTGGAGTCAGGTGCTGGAGGCAGGTACTGGGTCTCGGCCCAATCGACGAGGAAGTCGGCCAGTTCTTGTGACTTGATGGCGGTGTGGGGCTGGTAGTAGATGGTGTAAGGAGCCAGCTCTATGGCCCACTTGGCCACTCGACCAGAGGCATCTTGGCTACCGATGATCTCGGCAAGTGGAGCCGTGCAGACCACTGTGATTGGATGCTCTTGAAAGTAAGGCTTCAGTTTCTTGGCGGCAAAGTGCACGCCATAGCACATCTTCTGGTAGTGGGGGTAGTCCTGCTTGGAGGTCGACAGTACCCTGCTCAGGTAATATACTGGTCTCTGGACCGGTAGCACCTTGCCTTCCTCCTTGCGCTCTACTACAATGACTGTGCTGACTACTCGGCTGGTGACGGCGATGTACAGGAGCATAGGCTCTTTGGGAGTCGGAGCCGCCAGGACGGGTGGAGTAGTCAGCATCTTTTTCAACTGGTGGAAAGCTTCGTCTGCCTTATGGTTCCACTCGAAAAAAGTGGTCTTCTTCATCAGTTGATATAAGGGGAGAGCTTTCTCGCCCAGCCGACTGATGAATCGGCTGATGGACGCCAAGCAGCCGGTGAACTTCTGCACATCCAGCAGTCAGCTGGGTACCTCCATTCTCTCGATGGCCTTGATTTTTACTGGGTTGCATTCTATGCCGCGTTCAGAGACCAGGAAACCTAGCAGCTGACCGGCTGGCACTCCGAAGACACACTTCTCGGGGTTGAGCTTAATCTGGAACCGGCGCAGGTTCTCAAAGGTCTCCTTGAGGTCTTCCAGCAGTGTTCCACGCTTTTCCGTCTTCACCACCACATCGTCTACGTAAACGTGGGCGTTTCTGCCGAGTTGCTTGAGAAGACACTTCTGCATGCAACGCTGAAAGGTAGCGCTGGCATTCCTCAAGCCGAACGTCATGGTGAGGTAGCAGAATGCTCCAAACGGCGTGATGAAGGCGGTCTTCAATCTGTCAGCCGGGTTCAGCTTGATCTGGTGATACCCTGAGTATGCATCCAAGAAACTCAACAGCTCGCATCCGGCTGTGGAGTCTATCACCTGATCGATTCTTGGTAGAGCAAATGGGTCTTTGGGGCAGGCCTTGTTGAGGCTCGTGTAGTCAATACACATTCGCCACTGCTTGTTCTTCTTTAGCACCAGGACCGTGTTTGCCAGCCGCTCCGGAAAGAAAACTTCCATAATGAAGCCGGCTGCCAGGAGTCGGGCTATCTCTTCTCCGACGACTCTTCTCTTCTCTTCTGATAAGCGGCGCAGGGGCTGCCTGACCGGCTTTGCATCAGATCGGACATGTAACTTGTGCTCGGCGAAATCCGTCAGTACACCTAGCATGTCTTTGGGAGACCATGCGAAGATGTCCCGATTCTCACGGAGGAAATCGACGAGCTCGCCTTCCTATTTGCTATCAAGGTTTGCACTTACGACTGTGTACCTCTCTGGGCGCTCTGGATCCACGGGTATCTTCTTTGTCTCTTTGGCCGGTTTGAACGAACCCTCAGCTTCCGACTCCTTTGGGTCGGGCGATATCTCCGGCTGCTTGCCGGCCATCGCCATAACTCGTTCAAGGAGTCGCTTCTTGGATGCGACTACCAGGGACTTGGCCAGCCGACTGCTCTCAGCTGCGCAAGCAGACGACTTCCGGTAGTCGCTTGCCACGTCAGAATTCCCCTGGAACTGGGCATCTTCATCTTGAGGTAAGCATAGTGGGGGACCGCCATGAACTTGGCCAGGGCGGGTCGACCAAGGAGCGCATGATACGGGCTCTCAAGGTCCACCACCTCAAACCAAACAGGCTCTCTTCGGAAGTGATCTTTGTCCCCAAAGAGGACGTTAATCAGGATCTTGCCGATTGGTGAGCAGGACAGCCCAGGAACAATGTCGTGGAACACAGTCCGTCTGTTCTGGGGCTGTCTTTGCTTGATTCCCAACTTCTCCATGGCGTCTTTGTACAGGATATTGATGTTGCTGCCCCCATCTATCAGAACTCGCGAGAAACGCGCGGCCCATTTATCCATGGCAAAGGTGGCGTCCAGGACCAGGGCGTAGGAGCCCAGACTCGGCATCACTTCTGGGTGGTCAGCCCTGCTCCAGCTGATGGGCTTCTCGGACCAGTGCATGAACTCTGGCGTCTCTGAGGCTACTGCGTTCACCTCTTGTTGCTGCAGCCGCCTGCTGCGCCGATCATCAGCCATACTGGTGAACACCACATAGGCTCCATGCTCTTCAGGGTAGTCGTCTTGTACCGCGCCGACCGGCCTGACTGCCGGCTGCTGGGGCGGAGGCAGTTGCCCAGCAGGCGGGGGTGCCTGGAGGTCGTCTCCCTTGGCGATCCTCGTGAGCTGGTGGCACTTCCGGGTGGTGTGATTCGACGGCTTCGCGCCGTTGTGGAACTTGCAAGGTCCATACAAGGTCTGCTCATAGGAGAAGGCCGGCAACCAGTTCGGCTTGCCGCCTTTCTGTCACTGGGGCGAAGGCTGCTCTTCTGGCTTCCGGGCTTCAACGGTTGCGACCTGCCGGCTGCCGAAAGCCGGGTGCAGGGCCTTGCGCTTGTTGTCGCCCTGCTGTTGTCGCTGGCCGACGTCTGTCGCTGGAGTTCTTGGAGCTTGAGGAGCCACTTTGCCGGCTGTGCTGATTTGAATTTCTGCCTTCATGGAGGAGTCGGCCGTAGCGTACTTGTCTGCTATGATTAGCAGCTCATCGAGGGTTTCTGGCTCATCACAGAGGAGCTTGTGCTTGAGGAGGGTGCCTTCTCGGCACCCGGCTGTGAAGTACTAGATGGCCTACACCTCGTGTATGCCCTCGCAGGAGTTCCGGAGCTCAGCCCAACGCGTGAGGTAATCGCGGGTTGACTCATCAGGACCATGCACGCACAAGGAGAGCTGACGAGGCTTGGGAGGGCGCTTGTACGTGCTGGTGAAGTTGCGGACGAACGCTTCGGTGAAGTCAACCCAGCTGTTGATGCTGCGGGGCTTCAAGCTGTTCAGCCATGTCCGGGCCATGCCCTGGAGCATGAGCGGAACGTACTTTACGGTGACACGCTTGTTGCCGTTTGCTATGCTGACAGTCGTGGAGTAGTCGACGAGCCAGTCTTTTTCCTTCACGGAGCCGGTATACTTGGGTGTGTCTCTTGGGAGCGTGAACCCTCTGGGAAAGGGCTCGTCCCGAATGCGGGGCCCGAAACAAGGCGGACCCAGCTCGTCTTCTTCCTCCAGCGCCAGGGACCGGTGAAGTCGGTCGATCCGGAGGCGGGCGTCGTTCTCTCCAACTCCCTCTTGGCGGCCAAGGCAGTCACCGAGAGTCCGATGATCAACAGGCGGCGGGGAGACTCGCCTCTCCTTGTGGGGAGGGGGAGGCAGACAGTCGTCCCATCGTTCCACTGCTCTCGGGCGGCCGTCTCGGTCGCGCTCTATGGTAATCCGAGTCCGACTGTGGCTGACAGCCGGCTCCTTGTCCTTTCTTCCTTGGGCGCCACCAGTCGGCGTCCGAGACGTCACGCCTTGATCTCGGTGCAGGTCGTCGTTTGGCCGCAGCGGCGCCTCCGTGCGGCAGCCGGCCTCATTCTGCGCGGCAGCCATGTCGAGGAGCCGATGGACTCGCTCCGTCATGAGTCGGTGCTCTTCGCCCTCAAAATTGTCCAGCTCATCCGCCTCTGCCTGGGCGGCTCGGATGTTCTCCGCTGGTGTAGTGTACACGGGGCGGCTAGCCCCAAACAGGCTGGCGATGGCTACGTCGTGCTGCTGGACCGCGCCAAGGCGGCTGGGCCCTGCCGGGGCCGGAGAGCCACCAATGGTGCGATCCATCTCCCGCTGGTAAGCTTCTGACAAGCGTCTCATGCTGGCCAGCTTCTTCGTGCCTTCAACGAGCTGAAGGCGGCGTGCTTCTAACGTCTATGTGTCAGCATCTTCCGGGATGGGTGCGGCTAGGTCTTGCAGCGCCGCGCCGAGCGAGTCGGGCGCTCCTCTGCCGGGGAACTCGTCATGACTGATGACTTGCACCTCAGTGATGGTGCTTCCATCGCTCTCTGCGCGGGGGAGAGGTTCGTCGTAGACCACCACGTTGGTGGGGAACGCGTCGAGCGACGCGGTGTCGGAGTCGACCAGCATCGGGTTGGTGGAGCCTACGGACTCCAAGTCTATGGCAGGCTCGCCGGAGACGTGGAGTTGATCGAGGAGGCCCGCGAGGAGGTTTTCGGGGCCGCCCGCGCCTGCGTCGGCTGCAGGTTCGTCGGAGAGGCGGACCTCGCCGACAAGCTCGGCCAAGGAGCTGGCTGCACAGGCGATTTCAACACCGCGCAGCGCGTCGATGCAAACTTTGTCTGGCGTGCCTGGCTGGCTGCGCTCGCCAGGGAGGAAGAGGGTTCCCGTCCAGAACAGATCTCTGTACGGCGGTGCACCATGCCCCACGGTGGGCGCCAAATGTTGGGGGTTTGGTGCGACATATGCCAATGGATGGCTTATCATGGTGGGCGCGAGTAGAACGTCGCCGGTGCCTGGAAATGGGATGAGGCAAAGACATGCACGCCGGCGAATCTTACCCAGCTTTAGGGCTCTCCGAGGAGATAACACCCCTACTGCTGCTCTGCGGGGTCTCCGCATGATCACTATGGTCAAGTGTTTACACGGTTGCTCCTTGAGCTATATCTGGTGGTAGGAGAGGGCAAGGCCAGCTCCCTCCTTCTATCTGGTATGGTGTAGAACTACTGGGATCCAACCCTTTGCATGGGTGCCCTGGGGGGTTTATATAGGCCTACCCCTTAGGGCTACATTGGTAATTGGACTGGGCGCGGGCCCAGCCGTCAGTGCCTCTGACCTCCGACTTCTCCGCCGACTGCTGGGGCCCGCTGACTGGTGGGTCCCGCCGACTGGTCTGGTACGGATCCGACAGGCCGTGTCCGCCGCAGGCGGGTCTTGCCGGCTGCTGATTACTGTAGCCGTGCTTCTTATGACGCAGGCTTGGTCATGGGGCCGTGGAAACAGCCCCGCCGCCTTGTGAGCGATCACTGTGGCCACTCCCTATCTCATCTTGATTAATGGCGCATGGGCCCTGGGGGCCGGATCGGCGACTTCCTCGGGCCGACTCCCGGCGGGTCCGACTGGCGGTCCTCCTGCCGTCTCCCGCGGTCTCGCTGACTGGTGGGTCCCGATGCTTCCAGGCCGTACAGACAAGCCGTCGTGGCACATGACTCGGTACTGTGGTGCTGACGTTAGGGCTGACATGGCAACAGTGCCACGCCGCACGGAGATCTTCTGGAGTACGGCGTGTTGTGGCCATGCCTGCCCTTGGTGAGGGGCGGGGGTAGGCTTTTCTGTAGCCACGCCCCTGCCTCGTCCTCTTTGATGAGGTTGTGATCTGTTGGAGCCGTCAGCCGACTCCCCAAAGCCGGCTTCCTTGGAAGTCGTCCCTGGGACTCGGTCGTGGGTCGGGCAGTCGGCCGCTCCGCTGTCGACTCCTCAGGAGGCGGCTCTTCGTCTCGGAGTCTTGAGGGGCGCAGCCTGCCCCGATGTCTTGAAAGGCTATGGGCCTCGGGTTGGCCTACCCGTGGTCCATTACTCCGACAATATTGCTACAATAATTATAAATACAATTACGATATTGATGTATTTATTGAGAATAACTCCGTTGTCCTATAAGAGACTAATATTTTGCAGGAGTCTATGGAAGAAGAAATTCGTGAAACTGCGAGCTCATTGGATGAAAAAGATGATGAGGAGAGCGAAGAACAAATGGAGGAAGAGTGGATTAGCTACCGTGCCCATGATCTAATGAGAGTAACTCTTCAACTCATACATTATTTAATGCTCTTCGTTCTTACCGAAGGATGAATGCTATGATAATTGCTATGATCTCGTTGATTCTTTTGAAATATCCCTTTTGACGAACTTGATGCTTGTTATGCTTGTGGCCAAGATGCCAATATGAATTATGCTTATAGAGATGAACTTGCAATAGTTCCTTATGTTAAGAATGACATTGTTGTTATTGCACCCACACATGATAGTCCTATTATCTTTTTGAATTCTCCCAACAACACTATATCGGAGAAGTTTGCTCTTGTTAAGGATTATATTGATGGGTTGCCTTTTACCATTACACATGATGATTTTGATGAATATAATATGCATGTACTTGCTGCTCCTACTTGCAATTATTATGAGAGAGGAGCTACATCTCCACCTCTTTATGTTTCCAACACGAAAAAATTGCAAGAAACTTCTTATGCTATGTATTGGCCTTTACTTAATGTGCATGAATTATTCCTATATGACATGCCGATGCATAGGAAGAGAGTTAGACTTCATCATTGCTTGATATATGTTGCTTTGTGCTCACTACTAAATGCTAAATCATTGTTGATTCAAATTGGCTATGATAATACCTTGGGATCCGGGTGGATTCATTACTTGAGCACTTTATGCCTAGCTTAATGGCTTTAAAGAAAGCGCTGCCAGGGAGACAACCCGGAAGTTTTAGAGAGTCATTTATTTCTGATGAGTGCTTTTATAAAGTTTAAAAACATAAAAAAATATAGAGGGGAACCCAAAACTTTTCAAAAAGGAAAGTGAAAGTGAGAGAGACAAGTATTGTTAAAGTGGGGGAGCTCCTTGAACATTGTTCATGCTTACGGAAACTTTGTGAATCTTAATTACATAAACTTTTCAACAAAAATAATTATCCCCTTGTACAATTCCATTGTATTATAAAAATAATGTGCCAATGTTTGCCTTTAGGATGATTAAATTGCTTGTTGGTTTGTGCGGTGCAAAATAGAAATTTTGGTTGTAGTGCTCGATTTTACATTTTTTTTACTGGAACATCAAACGGTTCTTTCTTACTGTCTTTCTATACAAAATGTTTATTTTTTCCTATTTTTTCAGAATTGTTTGAGTAACAGAAGTATGGTGGATGTTCAAATCTTTACAGACTGTCCTGTTTTCACAGAATGCTGTTATAGCTTCATTATTTGTGTATGTTTGAATTCTTGTTGAAGCCTCCTTGACTTGGGGCCATAGAATTGTGATAGCATATAGTGGGTAATGTTTTTTTATAATTATACAATAATGTTACAGCAGTACATGATGGGATTTCATTGTCATGTTCACTAACCCCGCCACTAAAAGTTCGGTTAAGTTTTTTTGTGGATGAAGTGTTCAAAGATCGAGGAGGTCTCGATGTGAGGAGAAGGAGGAGAGGCAAGACCTCAATCTTGGGGATTCTAAAGGCACCCCAAGTAAATATTCAAGGAGACTCAAGCGTCAAATCTTGGGGATGCCCCGGGAGGCATCCCATCTTACTTCAACAAGTATCGGTATGTTTTCGGATTCGTTTCATTCACGTGATATGTGCAAACCTTGGAGCATCTTTTGCATCTTTAGTTTTCATTTTTCTTTTATGGACCATGCTGGTATGAGATAGTCCATGGTTGATTTATAGAATGCTCATTGCACTTCACTTATATCTTTTGAGTATGGCTTTATAGAATGCTTCATGTGCTTCACTTATATCATTTGAAGTTTGGATTCCTGTTTCTCTTCACATAGAAAACTGTTGTTTGAAGAATGCTCTTTTGCTTCACTTATACTTATTAAAGCATGGTCTTTTGTATAAATAATTAAACTCTCATGCTTCACTTAGATCTATTTAGAGAGCCAAAAGGAATTGGCAATTGCATGGTTAGTCATAAAATCCTACATAAAACTTGTGGATCACTGAATATGATATGTTTGATTCCTTGCAATACTTTTGCGATATAGAGATGGAATATGTGGGAGGTGAAGGAAATATTCCCTAGAGGCAATAATAAATTTATTATTTATTTCCTTATATCATGATAAATGTTTATTATTCATGCTAGAATTGTATTAACCGGAAACATAATACATGTGTGAATACATAGACAAACAGATTGTCGCTAGTATGCCTCTACCTAACTAGCCCGTTGATCAAAGATGGTTATGTTTCCTAACCAAAGACATGAGTTGTCATTTGATTAACGGGATCACAACATTAGGAGAATGATGTGATTGACATGACCCATTCCGTTAGCTTAGCACCCGATCGTTTAGTTTGTTGCTATTGCTTTCTTCATGACTTATACATGTTCCTATGACTATGAGATTATGCAACTCCCGTTTACCGGAGGAACACCTTGTGTGCTACCAAACGTCACAACGTAACTAGGTGATTATAAAGGTGCTCTACAGGTGTCTCCAAAGGTACTTGTTGGGTTGGCGAATTTCGATATTAGGATTTGTCACTTCGATTGTCGGAGAGGTATTTCTAGGCCCTCTCGGTAATGCACATCACTTAAGCCTTGCAAGCATTGCAACTAATGAGTTAGTTGTGGGATGATGTATTACGGAACGAGTAAAGAGACTTGCCGGTAACGAGATTGAACTAGTTATTGAGATACCGATGATCAAATCTCGGGCAAGTAACATACCGATGACAAAGGGAACAACGTATGTTGTTATGCGGTTTGACCGATAAAGATCTTCGTAGAATATGTAGGAGCCAATATGAGCATCCAGGTTCCGCTATTGGTTATTGACCAGAGACATGTCTCAGTCATGTCTACATAGTTCTCAAACCCGTAGGGTCAGCACGCTTAACGTTACGATGAAAGTTATATTATGAGTTTATATGTTTTGATGTACCGAAGGTTGTTTGGTGTCCCGGATGTGATCAAGGACATGACGAGGAGTCTCGAAATGGTTGAGACATGAAGATTGATATATTGGAAGCCTATGTTTCGATGTCGGAAGTGTTCCGGGTGAAATCGGAATTTTACCGAAGTACCGAGAGGTTACCGGAACCCCCCGGGGGCTTAATGGGCCTACATGGGCCTTAGTGGAAATAGAGGGAAGCAAGGGGAGTGTGGGGCGTGCCCCCCCCCCAAGGCCCAAACTGAATTGGTTTAGGGCAAGGGGGGTCGGCCCCCTCTTTCCTTCTCCCCCTCTCTCTTTCCTTCTCCCGAATCCTATTCCAACTAGGAAAGGGGGAGTCCTACTCCCGGTGGGAGTAGGACTCCTCCTGGCGCGCCCTCTCCCTGGACGGCCGCACCCCCCCTTTGCTCCTTTATATACAGGGGTAGGGGGCACCCCATAGATAGATCAAGTTGATCTTTTAGCCATGTGTGGTGCCCCCCACCACCATAGACCACCTCAATAATACTGTAGCGGTGCTTAGGCGAAGCCCTGTATCGGTAGAACATCAACATTGTCACCACGCCGTCGTGCTAATGAAACTCTCCCTCAACACTCGGCTGGATCAGAGTTCGAGGGACGTCATCGGGCTGAACGTGTGCTGAACTCGGAGGTGTCGTACGTTCGGTACTTGATCGGTCGGATCGTGAAGACGTACGACTACATCAACCGCGTTGTGCTAACGCTTCCGCTTTCGGTCTACGAGGGTACGTGGACAACACTCTCCCCTCTCGTTGCTATGCATCACCATGATCTTGCATCTGCGTAGGATATTTTTTGAAATTACTACGTTCCCCAACAGTGGTATCAGAGCCAGGTTTTATGTGTAGATGTCATATGCACGAGTAGAACACAAGTGAGTTGTGGGCGATATAAGTCATACTGCTTACCAGCATGTCATACTTTGGTTCGGCGGTATTGTTGGATGAAGCGGCCCGAACCGACATTACGCGTACGCTTACGCGAGACTGGTTCTACCGACGTGCTTTGCACACAGGTGGCTGGCAGGTGTCAGTTTCTCCAACTTTAGTTGAACCGAGTGTGGCTATGCTCGGTCCTTGCAAAAGTTAAAACAGCAACAACTTGACAAACTATCGTTGTGGTTTTGATGCGTAGGTAAGAACGGTTCTTGCTAAGCCCGTAGCAGCCACGTAAAACTTGCAACAACAAAGTAGAGGACGTCTAACTTGTTTTTGCAGGGCATGTTGTGATGTGATATGGTCAAGACATGATGCTAAATTTTATTGTATGAGATGATCATGTTTTGTAACCGAGTTATCGGCAACTGGCAGGAGCCATATGGTTGTCGCTTTATTGTATGCAATGCAATCGCCCTGTAATGCTTTACTTTATCACTAAGCGGTAGCGATAGTCGTAGAAGCATAAGATTGGCGAGACGACAACGATGCTACGATGGAGATCAAGGTGTCGCGCCGGTGACGATGGTGATCATGACGGTGCTTCGGAGATGGAGATCACAAGCACAAGATGATGATGGCCATATCATATCACTTATATTGATTGCATGTGATGTTTATCTTTTATGCATCTTATCTTGCTTTGATTGACGGTAGCATTATAAGATGATCTCTCACTAAATTTCAAGATAAAAGTGTTCTCCCTGAGTATGCACCGTTGCCAAAGTTCGTCGTGCCCAGACACCACGTGATGATCGGGTGTGATAAGCTCTACGTCCATCTACAACGGGTGCAAGCCAGTTTTGCACACGCAGAATACTCAGGTTAAACTTGACGAGCCTAGCATATGCAGATATGGCCTCGGAACACTGAGACCGAAAGGTCGAGCGTGAATCATATAGTAGATATGATCAACATAGTGATGTTCACCATTGAAAACTACTCCATTTCATGTGATGATGGGTTATGGTTTAGTTGATTTGGATCACGTGATCACTTAGAAGATTAGAGGGATGTCTTTCTAAGTGGGAGTTCTTAAGTAATATGATTAATTGAACTTAAATTTATCATGAACTTAGTACCTGATAGTATCTTGCTTATCTATGTTTGATTGTAGATAGCTGGCCCGTGTTGTTGTTCCGTTGAATTTTAATGCGTTCCTTGAGAAAGCAAAGTTGAAAGATGATTGTAGCAATTACACGGACTGGGTCTGTAACTTGAGGATTATCCTCATTGCTGCTCAGAAGAATTACGTCCTGGAAGCATTGCTGAGTGCCAGACCTGCTGCTGATGCAACTGCAGACGTTAAGAACGCCTGGCAGAGCAAAGCTGATGACTACTCGATAGTTCAGTGTGCCATGCTTTATGGCTTAGAACCGGGACTTCAACGATGTTTTGAACGTCATGGAGCATATGAGATGTTCCAGGAGTTGAAGTTAATATTTCAAGCAAATGCCCGGATTGAGAGATATGAAGTCTCCAATAAGTTCTACAGCTGCAAGATGGAGGAGAATAGTTCTGTCTATGAACATATACTCAGAATGTCTGGGTACCATAATCACTTAACTCAGCTGGGAGTTAGTTTTCCGGTTGATAGTGTCATTGACAGAGTTCTACAATCACTGCCACCAAGCTACAAGATCTTCGTGATGAACTATAATATGCAAGGGATGAATAAATCAATTCCCGAGCTCTTTGCAATGCTAAAGGCAGCGGAGGTAGAAATCAAGAAGGAGCATCAAGTGTTGATGGTCAATAAGGCCACCAGTTTCAACAAAAAGGGTAAAGGGAAGAAGAAGGGGAACTTCAAGAAGAACAGCAAGCAAGTTGCTGCTCAGGAGAAGAAACCCAAGTCTGGACCTAAGCTTGAAACTGAGTGCTTCTACTGCAAGCAGACTGGTCACTGGAAGCGGAACTGCCCCAAGTATTTGGCGGATAAGAAGGATGGCAAGGTGAATAAAGGTATATGTGATATACATGTTATTGATGTGTACCTTACTAGAGCTCGCAGTAGCACCTGGGTATTTGATACTAGTTCTGTTGCTAATATTTGCAACTCGAAACAGGGACTACGGATTAAGCGAACACTGGCAAAGGACGAGGTGACGATGCGCGTGGGAAATGGTTCCAAAGTCGATGTGATCGCGGTCGGCACGCTACCTCTACATCTACCTTCGGGATTAGTATTAGACCTAAATAATTGTTATTTGGTGCCAGCGTTGAGCATGAACATTATATCTGGATCTTGTTTGATGCGAGACGGTTATTCATTTAAATCAGAGAATAATGGTTGTTCTATTTATATGAGTAATATCTTTTATGGTCATGCACCCTTGAAGAATAGTCTATTTTTGATGAATCTCGATAGTAGTGATACACATATTCATAATGTTGAAGCCAAAAGATGCAGAGTTGATAATGATAGTGCAACTTATTTGTGGCACTGCCGTTTAGGTCATATCGGTGTAAAGTGCATGAAGAAACTCCATACTGATGGACTTTTGAAACCACTTGATTATGAATCACTTGGTACTTGCGAACCGTGCCTCATGGGCAAGATAACTAAAACGCCGTTCTCCGGAACTATGGAGAGAGCAAAAGATTTATTGGAAAACATACATAGAGATGTATGTGGTCCGATGAATGTTGAGGCTCGTGGCGGATATCGTTATTTTCTCACATTCACAGATGATTTAAGCAGATATGGGTATATCTACTTAATGAAGCATAAGTCTGAAACATTTGAAAAGTTCAAAGAATTTCAGAGTGAAGTTCAAAATCATCGTAACAAGAAAATAAAGTTTCTACGATTTGATCGTGGAGGAGAATATGTGAGTTACGAGTTTGGTCTACATTTGAAAAAATGCGGAATAGTTTCGTAACTCATGCCACCCGGAACACCACAGCGTAATGGTGTGTCTGAACGTCGTAATCGTACTTTACTAGATATGGTGCAATCTATGATGTCTGTTACAGATTTACCACTATCATTTTGGGGATATGCTTTAGAGACGGCCGCATTCACGTTAAATAGGGCACCATCAAAATCCGTTGAGACGACGCCTTATGAACTGTGGTTTGGCAAGAAACCAAAGTTGTCATTTCTGAAAGTTTGGGGTTGCGATGCTTATGTGAAAAAACTTCAACCTGATAAGCTCGAACCCAAATCATAGAAATGTGTCTTCATAGGATACCCAAAGGAGACTATTGGGTACACCTTCTATCACAGATCCGAAGGCAAGACATTCATTGCTAAGAATGGATCCTTTCTAGAGAAGGAGTTTCTCTTGAAAGAAGTGAGTGGGAGGAAAGTGGAACTTGATGAGGTAACTGTACCTGCTCCTCTATTGGAAAGTAGTTCATCACAGAAACTGGTGTCTGTGATGCCTACACCAATTAGTGAGGAAGTTAATGATGATGATCATGGAACTTCAGATCAAGTTACTACTGAACCTCGTAGATCAACCAGAGTAAGATCCGCACTAGAGTGGTACGGTAATCCTGTTCTGGAAGTCATGCTACTAGATCATGATGAACCTACGAACTATGAAGAAGCGATGGTGAGCCCAGATTCCGCAAAATGGCTTGAGGCCATGAAATCTGAGATGGGATCCATGTATGAGAACAAAGTATGGACTTTGGTTGACTTGCCCGATGATCGACAAGAAATTGAGAATAAATGGATCTTCAAGAAGAAGAATGACGCTGACGGTAATGTTACTGTCTATAAAGCTCGACTTGTTGCAAAAGGTTTTTGACAAGTTCAAGGGATTGACTACGATGAGACCTTCTCACCCGTAGCAATGCTTAAGTCTGTCCGAATCATGTTAGCAATTGCCACATTTTATGATTATGAAATTTGGCAAATGGATGTCAAAACTGCATTCCTGAATGGATTTCTGGAAGAAGAGTTGTATATGATGCAACCAGAAGGTTTTGTCGATCCAAAGGGAGCTAACAAAGTATGCAAGGTCCAGCGATCCATTTATGGACTGGTGCAAGCCTCTCGGAGTTGGAATAAACACTTTGATAGTGTGATCAAAGCATTTGGTTTTATACAGACTTTTGGAGAAGCCTGTATTTACAAGAAAGTGAGTGGGAGCTCTGTAGCATTTCTGATATTATATGTGGATGACATATTGCTGATTGGAAATGATATAGAATTTCTGGATAGCATAAAGGGATACTTGAATAAGAGTTTTTCAATGAAAGACCTCGGTGAAGCTGCTTACATATTGGGCATCAAGATCTATAGAGATAGATCAAGACGCTTAATTGGACTTTCACAAAGCACATACCTTGACAAAGTTTTGAAGAAGTTCAAAATGGATCAAGCAAAGAAAGGGTTCTTGCCTGTGTTACAAGGTGTGAAGTTGAGTAAGACTCAATGCCCGACCACTGCAGAAGATAGAGAGAAAATGAAAGATGTTCCCTATGCTTCAGCCATAGGCTCTATCATGTATGCAATGCTGTGTACCAGACCTGATGTGTGCCTTGCTATAAGTCTAGCAGGGAGGTACCAAAGTAATCCAGGAGTGGATCACTGGACAGCGGTCAAGAACATCCTGAAATACCTGAAAAGGACTAAGGATATGTTTCTCGTTTATGGAGGTGACAAAGAGCTCATCGTAAACGGTTACGTTGATGCAAGCTTTGACATTGGTCCGGACGATTCTAAATCACAAACCGGATGCGTGTTTACATTGAACGGTGGAGCTGTCAGTTGGTGCAGTTCTAAACAAAGCGTTGTGGCGGGATCTACATGTGAAGCGGAGTACATAGCTGCTTCGGAAGCAGCAAATGAAGGAGTCTGGATGAAGGAGTTCATATCCGATCTAGGTGTCATACCTAGTGCATCGGGTCCAATGAAAATCTTTTGTGACAATACTGGTGCAATTGCCTTGGCGAAGGAATCCAGATTTCACAAGAGAACCAAACACATCAAGAGACGCTTCAATTCCATCCGGGATTTAGTCCAGGTGGGAGACATAGAAATTTGCAAGATACATACGGATCTGAATGTTGCAGACCCGTTGACTAAGCCTCTTCCACGAGCAAAACATGATCAGCACCAAGGCTCCATGGGTGTTAGAATCATTACTGTGTAATCTAGATTATTGAGTCTAGTGCAAGTGGGAGACTGAAGGAAATATGCCCTAGAGGCAATAATAAAGTTATTATTTATTTCCTTATATCATGATAAATGTTTATTATTCATGCTAGAATTGTATTAACCAGAAACATAATACATGTGTGAATACATAGACAAACAGATTGTCACTAGTATGCCTCTACTTAACTAGCCTGTTGATCAAATATGGTTATGTTTCCTGACCATAGACATGAGTTGTCATTTGATTAACGGGGTCACAACATTAGGAGAATGATGTGATTGACATGACCCATTCCGTTAGCTTAGCACTCGATCGTTTAGTTTGTTGCTATTGCTTTCTTCATGACTTATACATGTTCCTATGACTATGAGATTATGCAACTCCCGTTTATTGGAGGAACACTTTGTGTTCTACCAAACATCACAACATAACTGGGTGATTATAAAGGTGCTCTACAGGTGTCTCCTAAGGTACTTGTTGGGTTGGCGTATTTCGAGATTAGGATTTGTCACTTCGATTGTCGGAGAGGTATCTTTGGGCCCTCTCGGTAATGCACATCACTTAAGACTTGCAAGCATTGCAACTAATGAGTTAGTTGCGGGATGGTGTATTACGGAACGAGTAAAGAGACTTGCCGGTAACGAGATTGAACTAGGTATTGAGATACCGACGATCGAATCTCGGGCAAGTAATATACGGATGACAAAGGGAACAACATATGTTGTTATGTGGTTTGACCGATAAAGATCTTCATAGAATATGTAAGAGCCAATATGAGCATCCAAGTTCCGCTATTGGTTATTGACCGGAGACATGCCTCGGGCATGTCTACATAGTTCTCGAACACGTAGGGTCCGCACGCTTAACGTTATGATGACAGTTATATTATGAGTTTATATGTTTTGATGTACCGAAGGTTGTTTGGAGTCCCGGATGTGATCAAGGACATGACGAGAAGTCTCGAAATGGTCGAGACATGAAGATTGATATATTGGAAGCCTATGTTTGGATGTCGGAAGTGTTCCGGGTGAAATCGGGATTTTACCGGAGTACCGGGAGGTTACCGGAACCCCCCGGGGGCTTAATGGGCCTACATGGGCCTTAGTGGAAATAGAAGGAAGCAAGGGGAGTGTGGGGCGCGCCCCCCCAAGGCCCAAACCGAATTGGTTTAGGGCAAGGGGGGCCGTCCCCCTCTTTCCTTCTCCCCCTCTCTCTTTCCTTCTCCCGAATCCTATTCCAACTAGGAAAGGGAGGAGTCCTACTCCCGGTGGGAGTAGGACTCCTCCTGGCGCGCCCTCTCCCTGGCCAGCCACACCCCCCCTTTGCTCCTTTATATACGGGGGCAGGGGCACCACATAGACACAACAATTGATCAAGTTGATCTTTTAGCCATGTGCAGTGCCCCCCTCCACCATAGTCCAACTCGATAATATTGTAGCGGTGCTTAGGCGAAGCCCTGCGTCGGTAGAACATCAACATTGTCACCACGCCGTTGTGCTGACGAAACTCTCCCTCAACACTCGGCTGGATCAGAGTTCGAGGGACGTCATCGGGCTGAACGTGTGCTGAACTCGGAGGTGCCGTACGTTCGGTACTTGATCGGTCGGATCGTGAAGACGTACGACTACATCAACCGCGTTGTGCTAACGCTTCCGCTTTTGGTCTACGAGGGTACGTGGACAACACTCTCCCCTCTCGTTGCTATGCATCACCATGATCTTGCGTGTGCGTAGGAATTTTTTTGAAATTACTACGTTCCCCAACAGGAGGTACTAGTAAATGGTTGTGTTTAGTAAGAATATTGGTGTTAAGATTTGTGATTTCCGAAGTATGCACATATAGTCTCTCGTTATGCTAGGATGTTGGAGCATGATTTATTATTGATTGTCTCCCATATGAGTGGCGGTCAGGGCCGAGCGATGGTCTTTTCCTACCAATCTATCCCCCTAGGGGCATGTGTAGTAGTACTTTGCTTCGAGGGCTAATAAGCTTTTGCAATAAGTATATAAGTTCTTTATGACTAATGTGAGTCCATGGATTATACACACTCTTACCTTTCCGCAATTTTCTAGCTTCTGCGGTACTGTGCATTGCCCTTTCTCACATCGAGACGTGGTGCAAACTTCGTAGGTGCATCCAAACCCCGTGATATGATACACTCTATCACACATAAGCCTTATTGTATCTTCCTCAAAACGTCCACCATACCTACCTATTATGGCTTTTCCATGGACATTCCGAGATATATTGCCATGCAAATTCCACCGCTTCCGTTTGATGACTTGAGCATTCATTGTCATATTGCTTTGCATGATCATATAGCTGACGTAGTAGTTGTGGCTCAGCCACCGTTCATCATTTTTCATACATGTTACACTAGATCATTGCACATCTTGGTACATGCCAGAGTCATTCATATAGAGTCATACTTTGTCATAGGTATCAAGTTGTAATTTTTATTTCTTTTGAGTTATAAGTAAATAGAAGTGTGGTGATCATCATTATTCATTTTTAGAGCAGTGCCCCAGTGAGGAAAGGATGATGGAGACTATGATTCCCCCACAAGTCGGGATGAGACTCCGGACAATGAGAGAAGAAAAGAAATAAGAAAAAGAAAAAGAAAAAATAAACAAAGAGAGAAGGGGCATTGTTTGTATCCTTTACCACACTTGTGCTTCAAAGTAGCGCCATGTTTTTCATATGGAGAGTCTCCTATGTTGTCACTTTCATATACTAGTGGAAATTTTTCATTATAGGATTAGATGCACACCCACTTAGTTTCATATTGAGCATTCATACACTTATAGCTCTTAGTGCATTCATTGCATAGCAATCCCTACTCCTCGCATTGATATTGATTGATGGGCATCTCCATAGCCCGTTGGATAGCCGTGTCGGTGTGAAACTTTCTTACTTTTTTGTCTTCTCAATATTTACCCCTATCATCATACTCTATTCCACCCGTAGTGCTATATCCATGGCTTGTGCTCATGTATTGCGTGAGGGTTGAAAAAGCCGAAGCACGTTAAAAAGTATGAACCAATTGTTCGACTTGTCATCGGGGTTGTACATGATAAATACTTTGTGTTAAGAAGCCATGCATGACAAGACTATATGATTTTGTAGGGATAGCTTTCTTTAGCGTTGATATTTTGAAAGACATGATTGTTTGTTGGGATGCCTGAGTATTGATGTCTTTATGTCAAATTATAGACTATTGCTTTGAATCACTTATGTCTTAATATTCATGCCATGATTAGATATATGATCAAGTTTATGCTAGGTAGCATTCCACATCAAAAATTATTTTTTTATCACTTATCTACTCGAGGACGAGCAATAATTAAGCTTGGGGATGCTGATACGTCTCCACCGTATCTATAATTTTTGATTGTTTCATGCCAATATTATTCAACTTTTACATACTTTTTGAAGGAAATATGCCCTAGAGGCAATAATAAAGTTATTATTTATTTCCTTATATCATGATAAATGTTTATTATTCATGCTAGAATTGTATTAACCGGAAACATAATACATGTGTGAATACATAGACAAACTTAGTGTCACTAGTATGCCTCTACTTGACTAGCTCGTTAATCAAAGATGGTTATGTTTCCTAACCATGAACAAAGTGTTGTTATTTGATTAACGAGGTCACATCATTAGTTGAAAGATCTGATTGACATGACCCATTCCATTAGCTTAGCACCCGATTGTTTAGTATGTTGCTATTGCTTTCTTCATGACCTATACATGTTCCTATGACTATGAGATTATGCAACTCCCGTTTGCCGGAGGAACACTTTGTGTGCTACCAAACGTCACAACGTAACTGGGTGATTATAAAGGAGCTCTACAGGTGTCTCCAATGGTAGATGTTGGGTTGGCGTATTTCGAGAATAGGATTTGTCACTCCGATTGTCGGAGAGGTATCTCTGGGCCCTCTCGGTAATGCACATCACATAAGCCTTGCAAGCATTGCAACTAATGAGTTAGTTGCGAGATGATGTATTACGGAACGAGTAAAGAGACTTGCCGGTAACGAGATTGAACTAGGTATTGGATACCGACGATCGAATCTCGGGCAAGTAACATACCGATGACAAAGGGAACAACGTATGTTGTTATGCGGTCTGACCGATAAAGATCTTCGTAGAATATGTAGGAGCCAATATGGGCATCCAGGTCCCGCTATTGGTTATTGACCGGAGACGTGTCTCGGTCATGTCTACATTGTTCTCGAACCGTAGGGTCCGCACGCTTAACGTTACGATGACAGTTATTATGAGTTTATGCTTTTTGATGTACCGAAGTTAGTTCGGAGTCCCGGATGTGATCACGGACATGACGAGGAGTCTCGAAATGATCGAGACATAAAGATTGATATATTGGATGACTATATTCGGACACCGGAAGTGTTCCGGGTGATTTCGGAGAAAACCGGAGAGCCGGAGGGTTACCGGAACCCTACCGGGAGAAGTAATGGGCCATATGGGCCTTAGTGGAGAGAGAGAGGGGCTGCCAGAGGTGGGCCGCGCGCCACCTCCTCCCTGGTCCGAATTGGACTAGGGGAGGGGGGCGGCGCCCCCCCTTTCCTTCTCCCTCTCCACCTCTTTCCCCCTCCTAGTAGGAGTCCTACTCCTACTAGGAGGAGGACTCCTCCTTGGCGCGCCAACACCTGGCCGGCCGGCCTCCTCCCCTTGCTCCTTTATATACGGGGGCAGGGGGCACCCCTAGACACACAAGTTGATCCACGTGATCGTTCCTTAGCCGTGTGCGGTGCCCCCTGCCACCATATTCCACCTCGATCATATCGTTGTAGTGCTTAGGCGAAGCCCTGCGTCAGTAGAACATCATTATCGTCACCACGCCGTCGTGCTGACGGAACTCATCCCAGAAGCTTTGCTGGATCGGAGCCCGGGGAGCGTCATCGAGCTGTACGTGTGCTAAGAACTCGGAGGTGCCGGAGTAACGGTGCTTGGATCGGTCGGATCGGGAAGACATACGACTACTTCCTCTATGTTGCGTCAATGCTTCCGTTGCGGTTTACGAGGGTACGTAGACAACACTCTCCCCTCTCGTTGCTATGCATCACCATGATCTTGCGTGTGCGTAGGAAATTTTTTGAAATTACTGCATTCCCCAACAATGGCATCCGAGCCTAGGTTTTATGGTTTGATGTTATATGCACGAGTAGGACACAAGTGAGTTGTGAGCGATATAAGTCATACTGCGTACCAGCATGTCATACTTTGGTTCGGCGGTATTGTTGGATGAAGCGGCCCGGACCGACATTACGCGTACGCTTACGCGAGACCGGTTCTCCCGACGTGCTTTGCACATAGGTGGCTTGCGGGTGACTGTTTCTCCAACTTTAGTTGAACCGAGTGTGGCCACGCCCGGTCCTTGCGAAGGTTAAAACGGAGTCAAATTGACAAACTATCATTGTGGTTTTGATGCGTAGGTGAGATTGGTTCTTGCTTAAGCCCGTAGCAGCCACGTAAAACTTGCAACAACAAAGTAGAGGACGTCTAACTTGTTTTTGCAGGGCATGTTGTGATGTGATATGGCCAAGACATGATGCTAAATTTTATTGTATGAGATGATCATGTTTTGTAACCGAGTTATCGGCAACTGGCAGGAGCCATATGGTTGTCGCTTTATTGTATGCAATGCAATCGCGATGTAATGCTTTACTTTATCACTAAGCGGTAGCGATAGTCGTGGAAGCATAAGATTGGCGAGACGACAACGATGCTACGATGGAGATCAAGGTGTCGCGCCGGTGACGATGGTGATCATGACGGTGCTTCGGAGATGGAGATCACAGGCACAAGATGATGATGGCCATATCATATCACTTATATTGATTGCATGTGATGTTTATCTTTTATGCATCTTATCTTGCTTTGATTGACGGTAGCATTATAAGATGATCTCTCACTAAATTATCAAGAAGTGTTCTCCCTGAGTATGCACCGTTGCGAAAGTTCTTCGTGCTGAGACACCACGTGATGATCGGGTGTGATAGGCTCTACGTTCAAATACAACGGGTGCAAAACAGTTGCACACGCGGAATACTCAGGTTATACTTGACGAGCCAAGCATATACAGATATGGCCTCGGAACACGGAGACCGAAAGGTCGAGCGTGAATCATATAGTAGATATGATCAACATAGTGATGTTCACCAATGAAACTACTCCATCTCACGTGATGATCGGACATGGTTTAGTTGATTTGGATCACGTGATCACTTAGAGGATTAGAGGGATGTCTATCTAAGTGGGAGTTCTTAAGTAATTTGATTAATTGAACTTAAATTTATCATGAACTTAGTACCTGATAGTATCTTGCTTGTTTATGTTTGATTGTAGATAGATGGCTCGTGCTGTTGTTCCGTTGAATTTTAATGCGTTCCTTGAGAAAGCAAAGTTGAAAGATGATGGTAGCAATTACACGGACTGGGTCCGTAACTTGAGGATTATCCTCATTGCTGCACAGAAGAATTACGTCCTGGAAGCACCGCTGGGTGCCAGGCCTGCTGCTGGAGCAACACCAGATGTTATGAACGTCTGGCAGAGCAAAGCTGATGACTACTCGATAGTTCAGTGTGCCATGCTTTACGGCTTAGAATCGGGACTTCAACGACGTTTTGAACGTCATGGAGCATATGAGATGTTCCAGGAGTTGAAGTTAATATTTCAAGCAAATGCCCGGATTGAGAGATATGAAGTCTCCAATAAGTTCTATAGCTGCAAGATGGAGGAGAACAGTTCTGTCAGTGAGCATATACTCAAAATGTCTGGGTATAATAATCACTTGATTCAATTGGGAGTTAATCTTCCAGATGATTGCGTCATTGACAGAATTCTCCAATCACTGCCACCAAGCTACAAGAGCTTCGTGATGAACTATAATATGCAAGGGATGAACAAGACTATTCCCGAGCTCTTCGCAATGCTGAAAGCTGCGGAGGTAGAAATCAAAAAGGAGCATCAAGTGTTGATGGTCAACAAGACCACTAGTTTCAAGAAAAAGGGCAAAGGGAAGAAGAAGGGGAACTTCAAGAAGAACGGCAAGCAAGTTGCTGCTCAAGAGAAGAAACCCAAGTCTGGACCTAAGCCTGAAACTGAGTGCTTCTACTGCAAGCAGACTGGTCACTGGAAGCGGAACTGCCCCAAGTATTTGGCGGATAAGAAGGATGGCAAGGTGAACAAAGGTATATGTGATATACATGTTATTGATGTGTACCTTACTAATGCTCGCAGTAGCACCTGGGTATTTGATACTGGTTCTGTTGCTAATATTTGCAACTCGAAACAGGGACTACGGATTAAGCGAAGATTGGCTAAGGACGAGGTGACGATGCGCGTGGGAAACGGTTCCAAAGTCGATGTGATCGCGGTCGGCACGCTACCTCTACATCTACCTTCGGGATTAGTATTAGACCTAAATAATTGTTATTTGGTGCCAGCGTTGAGCATGAACATTATATCTGGATCTTGTTTAATGCGAGACGGTTATTCATTTAAATCAGAGAATAATGGTTGTTCTATTTATATGAGTAATATCTTTTATGGTCATGCACCCTTGAAGAGTGGTCTATTCTTGTTGAATCTCGATAGTAGTGATACACATATTCATAATGTAGAAGCCAAAAGATGCAGAGTTGATAATGATAGTGCAACTTATTTGTGGCACTGCCGTTTAGGTCATATCGGTGTAAAGCGCATGAAGAAACTCCATACTGATGGACTTTTGGAACCACTTGATTATGAATCACTTGGTACTTGCGAACCGTGCCTCATGGGCAAGATGACTAAAACACCGTTCTCCGGTACTATGGAGAGAGCAACAGATTTGTTGGAAATCATACATACAGATGTATGTGGTCCGATGAATATTGAGGCTCGTGGCGGATATCGTTATTTTCTCACCTTCACAGATGACTTAAGCAGATATGGGTATATCTACTTAATGAAACATAAGTCTGAAACATTTGAAAAGTTCAAAGAATTTCAGAGTGAAGTTGAAAATCATCGTAACAAGAAAATAAAGTTTCTACGATCTGATCGTGGAGGAGAATATTTGAGTTACGAGTTTGGTGTACATTTGAAAAATTGTGGAATAGTTTCGCAACTCACGCCACCCGGAACACCACAGCGTAATGGTGTGTCCGAACGTCGTAATCGTACTTTACTAGATATGGTGCGATCTATGATGTCTCTTACTGATTTACCGCTATCGTTTTGGGGATACGCTCTAGAGACGGCCGCATTCACGTTAAATAGGGCACCATCAAAATCCGTTGAGACGACGCCTTATGAACTGTGGTTTGGCAAGAAACCAAAGTTGTCGTTTCTGAAAGTTTGGGGCTGCGATGCTTATGTGAAAAAGCTTCAACCTGATAAGCTCGAACCCAAATCGGAGAAATGTGTCTTCATAGGATATCCAAAGGAAACTATTGGATACACCTTCTATCACAGATCCGAAGGCAAGACTTTTGTTGCTAAATTCGGAAACTTTCTGGAGAAGGAGTTTCTCTCGAAAGAAGTGAGTGGGAGGAAAGTAGAACTTGACGAGGTAACTGTACCTGCTCCCTTATTGGAAAGTAGTACATCACAGAAAACTGTTTCTGCGACACCTACACCAATAAGTGAGGAAGTTAATGATAATGATCATGAAACTTCAGAACAAGATACTACTGAACCTCGTAGATCAACCAGAGTGAGATCCGCGCCAGAGTGGTACGGTAATCCAGTTCTGGAAGTCATGCTACTAGATCATGATGAACCTACGAACTATGAAGAAGCGATGGTGAGCCCAGATTCCGCAAAATGGCTTGAAGCCATGAAATCTGAGATGGGATCCATGTATGAGAACAAAGTATGGACTTTGGTTGACTTGCCCGATGATCGGCAAGCAATTGAGAATAAATGGATCTTCAAGAAGAAGACTGACGCTGACGGTAATGTTACTGTCTACAAAGCTCGACTTGTCGCAAAAGGTTTTCGACAAGTTCAAGGGTTGACTACGATGAGACCTTCTCACCCGTAGCGATGCTTAAGTCTGTCCGAATCATGTTAGCAATTGCCGCATTTTATGATTATGAAATTTGGCAGATGGATGTCAAAACTGCATTCCTGAATGGATTTCTGGAAGAAGAGTTGTATATGATGCAACCGGAAGGTTTTGTCGATCCAAAGGGAGCTAACAAAGTGTGCAAGCTCCAGCGATCCATTTATGGACTGGTGCAAGCCTCTCGGAGTTGGAATAAACGCTTTGATAGTGTGATCAAAGCATTTGGTTTTATACAGACTTTCGGAGAAGCCTGTATTTACAAGAAAGTGAGTGGGAGCTCTGTAGCATTTCTGATATTATATGTGGATGACATATTACTTGATATTGGAAATGAATATAGAATTTCTGGATAGCATAAAGGGATACTTGAATAAGAGTTTTTCAATGAAAGACCTCGGTGAAGCTGCTTACATATTAGGCATAAAGATCTATAGAGATAGATCAAGACGCTTAATTGGACTTTCACAAAGCACATACCTTGACAAGATTTTGAAAAAGTTCAAAATGGATCAAGCAAAGAAAGGGTTCTTGCCTGTGTTACAAGGTGTGAAGTTGAGTCAGACTCAATGCCCGACCACTGCAGAAGATAGAGAGAAAATGAAAGATGTTCCCTATGCTTCAGCCATAGGCTCTATCATGTATGCAATGCTGTGTACCAGACCTGATGTGTGCCTTGCTATAAGCTTAGCAGGGAGGTACCAAAGTAATCCAGGAGTGGATCACTGGACAGCGGTCAAGAACATCCTGAAATACCTGAAAAGGACTAAGGATATGTTTCTCGTATATGGAGGTGACAAAGAGCTCACCGTAAAAGGTTACGTTGATGCAAGCTTTGACACTGATCCGGACGATTCTAAATCGCAAACCGGATACGTGTTTACATTAAACGGTGGAGCTGTCAGTTGGTGCAGTTCTAAACAAAGCGTCGTAGCGGGATCTACATGTGAAGCGGAGTACATAGCTGCTTCGGAAGCAGCAAACGAAGGAGTCTGGATGAAGGAGTTCATATCCGATCTAGGTGTCATACCTAGTGCATCGGGTCCAATGAAAATCTTTTGTGACAATACTGGTGCAATTGCCTTGGCAAAGGAATCCAGATTTCACAAGAGAACCAAGCACATCAAGAGACGCTTCAATTCCATCCGGGATCTAGTCCAGGTGGGAGACATAGAGATTTGCAAGATACATACGGATCTGAATGTTGCAGACCCGTTGACTAAGCCTCTTCCACGAGCAAAACATGATCAGCACCAAGGCTCCATGGGTGTTAGAATCATTACTGTGTAATCTAGATTATTGACTCTAGTGCAAGTGGGAGACTGAAGGAAATATGCCCTAGAGGCAATAATAAAGTTATTATTTATTTCCTTATATCATGATAAATGTTTATTATTCATGCTAGAATTGTATTAACCGGAAACATAATACATGTGTGAATACATAGACAAACTTAGTGTCACTAGTATGCCTCTACTTGACTAGCTCGTTAATCAAAGATGGTTATGTTTCCTAACCATGAACAAAGAGTTGTTATTTGATTAACGAGGTCACATCATTAGTTGAATGATCTGATTGACATGACCCATTCCATTAGCTTAGCACCCGATCGTTTAGTATGTTGCTATTGCTTTCTTCATGACTTATACATGTTCCTATGACTATGAGATTATGCAACTCCCGTTTGCCGGAGGAACACTTTGTGTGCTACCAAACGTCACAACGTAACTGGGTGATTATAAAGGAGCTCTACAGGTGTCTCCAAAGGTAGATGTTGGGTTGGCGTATTTCGAGAATAGGATTTGTCACTCCGATTGTCGGAGAGGTATCTCTGGGCCCTCTCGGTAATGCACATCACATAAGCCTTGCAAGCATTGCAACTAATGAGTTAGTTGCGAGATGATGTATTACGGAACGAGTAAAGAGACTTGCCGGTAACGAGATTGAACTAGGTATTGGATACCGACGATCGAATCTCGGGCAAGTAACATACCGATGACAAAGGGAACAACGTATGTTGTTATGCGGTCTGACCGATAAAGATCTTCGTAGAATATGTAGGAGCCAATATGGGCATCCAGGTCCCGCTATTGGTTATTGACCGGAGATGTGTCTCAGTCATGTCTACATTGTTCTCGAACCGTAGGGTCCGCACGCTTAACGTTACGATGACAGTTATTATGAGTTTATGCATTTTGATGTACCGAAGTTAGTTCGGAGTCCCGGATGTGATCACGGACATGACGAGGAGTCTCGAAATGGTCGAGACATAAAGATTGATATATTGGACGGCTATATTCGGACACCGGAAGTGTTCCGGGTGATTTCGGAGAAAACCGGAGAGCCGGAGGGTTACCGGAACCCTACCGGGAGAAGTAATGGGCCATATGGGCCTTAGTGGAGAGAGAGAGGGGCTGCCAGAGGTGGGCCGCGCGCCACCTCCTCCCTGGTCCGAATTGGACTAGGGTAGGGGGGCGGCGCCCCCCCTTTCCTTCTCCCTCTCCACCTCTTTCCCCCTCCTAGTAGGAGTCCTACTCCTACTAGGAGGAGGACTCCTCCTTGGCGCGCCAAACCAGGGCCGGCCGGCCTCCCCCTTGCTCCTTTATATACGGGGGGCAGGGGGCACCTCTAGACACACAAGTTGATCCACGTGATCGTTCCTTAGCCGTGTGCGGTGCCCCCTGCCACCATATTCCACCTCGATCATATCGTTGTAGTGCTTAGGCGAAGCCCTGCGTCGGTAGAACATCATTATCATCACCACGTCGTCGTGCTGACGGAACTCATCCCCGAAGCTTTGCTGGATCGGAGCTCGGGGACCGTCATCGAGCTGTACGTGTGCTAAGAACTTGGAGGTGCCGGAGTAACGGTGCTTGGATCGGTCGGATCAGGAAGACGTACGACTACTTCCTCTACGTTGCGTCAACGCTTCCGTTGCGGTCTACGAGGGTACGTAGACAACACTCTCCCCTCTCGTTGCTATGCATCACCATGATCTTGCGTGTGCGTAGGAAATTTTTTGAAATTACTGCGTTCCCCAACACTTTTGGCAACTTTTTATATGATTTATTTGGACTAACTGAAGGAAATATGCCCTAGAGGCAATAATAAAGTTATTATTTATTTCCTTATATCATGATAAATGTTTATTATTCATGCTAGAATTGTATTAACCGGAAACATAATACAAGTGTGAATACATAGACAAATAGAGTGCCACTAGTATGCCTCTACTTGACTAGCTCGTTGATAAAAGATGGTTAAGTTTCCTAACCATAGACATGAGTTGTCATTTGATTAATGGGATCACATCATTAGGAGAATGATGTGATTGACTTGACCCATTCCGTTAGCTTAGCACTTGATCCTTTAGTTTGTTGCTATTGCTTTCTTCATGACTTATACATGTTCCTATGACTATGAGATTATGCAACTCCCGTTTACCGGAGGAACACTTTGTGTGCCACCAAACATCACAACGTAACTGGGTGATTATAAAGGTGCTCTACAGGTGTCTCCAAAGGTACTTGTTGGGTTGGCGTATTTCGAGATTAGGATTTGTCACTCCGATTGTCGAAGAGGTATCTCTAGGCCCACTCGGTAATGCACATCACTATAAGCCTTGCAAGCATTGCAACTAATGAGTTAGTTGTGGGATGATGTATTACGGAACAACTAAAGAGACTTGCCGGTAACGAGATTGAACTAGGTATTGAGATACCGATGATCGGATCTCGGGCAAGTAACATACCGATGACAAAGGGAACAACATATGTTGCTATGCGGTCTGACCGATAAAGATCTTCGTAGAATATGTAGGAGACAATATGGGCATCCAGGTCCCGCTATTGGTTATTGACCAGAGAGGTGTCTCGGTCATGTCTACATAGTTCTCGAACCCGCAGGATCCGCACGCTTAATGTTCGTTGACGATATAGTACTATATGAGTTATGTATGTTGGTGACCGAATGTTGTTCGGAGTCCCGGATGAGATCACGGACATGACGAGGAGCTCCGGAATGGTCCGGAGGTAAAGATTCATATATTGGATGATATGGTTTGGCCAAGGGGTCAGGCCCATGGGGCTATAAGTCGGTGCAAAAGGAGTTTTGCGGAGGCCAGGGGGCCAAACGCCGGAGACCCTGGCGTCTGGCCCTGGGCCAGACGCCAAGGATTGTGGCGTTTGGTCCTGGAGTCCGAGTGGGACTCTTGCCTTTCGGGCAAAACCAACTTTGAGGAGGCTTTTGCTCCAAGTTTTGACCCCAGGGCTCAACATATATAAATAGAGGGGCAGGGCTAGCACCAAAGACACATCAAGAAACACCAAGCCGTGTGCCGGCAACCCCGTCCCCTCTAGTTTATCCTCCGTCATAGTTTTCATAGTGCTTAGGTGAAGCCCTGCTCTTCACCAACACCGTCACCACGCCGTCGTGTTGCCGGAACTCATCTACTACTTCGCCCCTCTTGCTGGATCGAGAAGGCGAGGACGTCACCGAGCTGAACGTGTGCAGAACTCGAAGGTGTCGTGCTTTCGGTACTTGGATCGGTCGGATCGTGAAGACGTACGACTACATCAACCGCGTTGATATAACGCTTCCGCGAACGGTCTACGAGGGTACGTAGACAACACTCTCCCCTCTCATTGCTATGCATCACCATGATTCTGCGTGTGCGCAGGAAATTTTTGAAATTACTACGTTCCCCAACACTAACTTACTTATCCAGTGCCCAGTGCCAGTTCCTGTTTGTTGCATGTTTTTGTTTCGTAGAAAATCCATATCAAACGAAGTCCAAATACGATAAAATTTATGGAGAATTATTTTGGAATATATGCGATTTTTAGGAGGTGGAATCAACACAAACGGGGGCCCACAATGCCGACAACCCACCAGAGCGCGCCAGGCATCCCATGGCGCGCCCAGGTGTCGTGTGCCATCCTTGAAGGTCAGTAGGGGCCCTTCTTCTGGCGCAAGAAAGATAATTTATGGAAAAAAATCGTGTAAAAAGTTCAGCGCAATGGGAGTTACGTATCTCCAGGAATTTAAGAAACCGTGAATGGGCAGATCTGGGGAACGTGAAACAGAAGAGAACGGAGAGGGAGATCCAATCTCGGAGGGGCTCCCGCCCCTCCACCACCATGGAGACCATGGACCAGAGGGGGAACTCTCCTCCCATCTAGGGGGAGGCCAAGGAAGAAGAAGAAGGAGGGGGGCTCTCTTCCCCTCACTTCCGGTGGCGTCGGAGTGCCACCGGGGCAATGATCGGGATGGCGATCTACATCAACAATCTTGCTACCATCAACACCAACTCTCTCCACCTCTTTGTTGCGGTGTAACACCTTTCTCCCCACTGTAATCTCTACTTAAACATGGTGCTCAACTCCATATATTATTTCCCAATGATCTATGGTTATCCTATGATGTTTTAGTAGATCTGTTTTGTCCTATGGGTTAATCGTGATCTTGGTTGGTACGATTGTATATTTTATTTATGGTGTTGTCCTACGGTTCCCTCCGTCTCGCGCAAACGTGAGGGGTACCCGCTGTAGGGTGTTGCAACATGTTCATGGTTCACTTATGGTGGGTTGCGAGAGTGATAGAAGCTTAAACCCGAGTAGCTGGGCTATGGCGTATGGGATAAAGAGGACTTGATACTTAATGCTATGGTTGGGTTTCACGACCTTAATGATATTTATTAGTTGTGGATGCTTGCTAGATTTCAATAATAAGTGCATATGATCCAAGTAGAGAAAGTATGTTAGCTCATGCCTCTCCAGAATTGCAAGAATGATTACCGGTACTTGTTATCAATTGCCTAGGGACAAATAACTTTCTTGTTGACACAAACCTTTTTATAATCACCTAACTTTTATTATCTTGCAAAATACTTCTAGTTTTATTCTTGCAAAGTAGTTCTAGCATCACACCTACAAAATAGTTTCATACTTGTTTCCGATAAAGCAAACGTCAAGTGTGTGTAGAGTTGTATCGGTGGTCAATAGAACTTGAGGGAATATTTATTCTACCTTTAGCTCCTCGTTGGGTTTGACACTATTATTTATCCAAAAAGGCTACAAACGATCCCCTATACTTGTGGGTTATCATACACCCACATCAAGTCTGTTCTCGACAGTGTTATCTTTTACTACGGCGTACGGGGTGGAGAGATCAAGACCAAGAAGGCAAGGAACGGCAGGCCCGCCTTCGGCCATAAGACCGACTTCTGCTCCATCCAGCAACTGAGTGATACTCTTAGTGATGGATTCTATGTCCTACACGACATGCTGGAGTACATACGGGATCAGCAGAACCTTTGCATGTCACCTACATCTGGCGATGATTCTGCAATGGGCAAAGAACGTAGGAGATATCCCGGATCATCGACTTTGAGTTGAGTTCTATCACATCCAGTGTGAAATTTCCCAAATCATCATGAAGGAGGTCCTCAAAAAAACAAGGATGTTCTACGAGGAAGGGCAAATGTCACGGGAAGATGTCCGAACACGCGTAGCCGCTCAGCATCTCGACCTGAAGCCTTTCACTAAACTCGGGGACTATCTCCCTGACTTGGATGGATGATGCGACATGTTGGAGTGATTGTCAATATATGACAATGTATCTGTTTAGTCCATACTTTCTGAATGACAAAACTTTGAGTTATGCACAACGAAACTTCATTTGTGATGTAATTAAACCGTCCTCCTCAACTAGCGAAGATCACTCTAGTTAGGGCATTTTGGGTATGATGAACTTTGTTATTTATGCTTATGATATGTTGCTTCTATTTTTGCAAAGTTTGTCTCTTTCTGTTGCTCAACTATATATGTTGCATATCATCGACTCATGTGATGATGCAGGTGCATAGATCATTGATGGCGAAGAAGTGTTAAGCCAGGAGTATATGATGAGTGGCCGGAGTGTCAGGCCCAGGTGTACCAGTTTCCGGTTTCGGAGCGACAGCCAATAGTTAGTTTAGGTCCATGCTAGTGCGAGAGAGGGATACTAACCGATGCCTCAATAAGTGCTACATTATGTATGATGAGACATGCCATGTAACTTCTATAGCTATATCGTGATTATGATGTGACGGCATGATTTGTGTTGGATGATATGATGAGACTATTATGTGTATGATATGGTGAAGCATATTGCATGTTTATGATATGATTAGAATACTGTATAAAACCTATACAAAAACATTACAAATACGCAGCAAAAAAGATATGGGAAAATATAGTAGTAGCGCTCTTTAGCGCTGGACAGGAAAACGCTACCGCTAAAGCACTTAGCAGTAGCGCTGGTATGGGAAGCGCTACTGCTAAGTAGGTATAGTAGTAGCGCATGTCAACACGCGCTACTGCTAAATGTTAGTTGTAGCGCCTTATCAGTAGTGCGGGTAGCCATGCTACTGATACACCAAATACCCGCGCTACTACTAGGCTTTTCCCTAGTAGTGGACATCTTTGGCGCGCCAGGTAGGGGGAGCACGTGCGCGAACCTGATGGCGTGTGCAGCGTGCCCTGTCCGTGGCTGCTCACTCGGAACCTTGGGGTTTGCGGCATCGACAAAGACACGGGAACTGAGCGGGTTCATCCCCGCGCCACATCGCTAATCTCCACGCCTCGTCGTAGCCACGGCTATGGCGATGATCGTTGTTGGTGGCAATATGTCCGTCTCGACGGGCCATATGGCGTGCCCGCCATCCAGCTGCCGTTCAGAAAAAGGGGACGAGATGTGCGGGCACGAGCTCCCTCTTTCCCGTCCCTTCCCTTCATCGGCACTCGAGCCGCATTCGCCCTAACATCGTCAATATCGATGATTACCGCGCGACGCTCGGTCCAGCATTTCCCCTATTTTGGGCAAATCCTGAGTAAAGCGCTGGTATGAATCGATTGATTGATGCTTCGGCAGGCGTGCTTCGGCAAGGCTGCCTGCGTTGGCATGACCCGCGCGTCGGCGGCCGCCCGGCTGACTCAAAGGGAAAAGGGGGAAAAGGGGAGGGGGCCGGAGGAGCCCGGCACCGAACCCCAATGCCTGCCAGTCGCACGAGATATACGCCGGTCCCTGCCGGGAACAGAAGAATTACCTAATTAGGCTTCCGCTCTTCTAGGCGTCGCGAGCGCGCCAAGCGTGCGACGCCGCAAAGGAGGAAGAGCTTAAAACAAAAGCTAAGTCTACATCATCGCTTCTTATTGATGCAGTTTTTGATCTTTTGCAGCTCTTTATCCCTTAACTTTAGTGAGTGTTCGTATCGTGAAAACCCTCATGTGACGGAACCTTGGCTAGTTTCTTTGATCGCACCATTGTCCTGTCACGAGACATGCTCACAAGTCGAGAGGCTGCATCGAGAGCTGCTTCGGAAAAACATGTCGGGACGCATCCACGCCAAGATGATTGATAAGGGCCGGATCCTTACGACAATCGCGGCAATATGATACCACCAGGCATCCAAAGCATGCACAGGGATGGATCATACAAACACAAACATATAAAGCCTAAAGGGATAAATGTGCATTTAAGGTCCAGCTAAGAATATCAGTTCCATGGGGACACTAGAGATAAAGTGACTAATCACAGAATATACGTTATGTCTTTATTATAGGGCAATGAGGGAGCAACAAAGGTCGGATACTTGGTCAGATAGTTAAATGGAAGCCATTCAGGCGAGAAGGACCTTGTCGGCCCGGGGAGTGGCTTTCTTCTTGGCGGCTGCGACATCAGCGCCCGCCGGCGACTTCTTAAATCCGTCGTTGAGGTCGAGGTCCGGATGGCGGCATGCGATATTGCTCAAGTCCATGAAGACCGCATCATGGGAAAGCTCCCGGGACTCAGTCGCAAAGTGCCCGGCGCTCCCCTCTTCATGTGCCTTCGGCTTCTTGATCAACTCATTGAAGAAGATTCCCAGCTTGGCGCTTGGGACCTCTTGCTTGTTGGCCTAGAAGACTGGGCCGTCCATGCCCATCACCGCAGCTTTGGCGCCAAGGCGCTCGGCGATGTCGATCAGGCTCTTGATCCAAAGGTCCACCTGTTCAGACTGGTTCTTCTGCTGGTCCTCTGCATCTTGTCGGAGACGCCTGGCGGTGTCTAGATCCTTGGACAGCAACTGCCGGCAGGATTCAAGGGACTCCGCCGAGCGTTCCAATGTGCCAATCCTGGCCTTCATGTCTTTGATGGTGCCATTCTGGTATCAAGGCTTTGGGTCTTGGAGGAGAGCTGCGACTGCACATCGGCCAAGAGGACCTTCGCCTTATGTGCCTCCTCTTTGAGGATCGTCACCTCCTTGGCGCTCCCGGCAAGATCTTCTGTCTGCTTAGCCACCTGCCAGTCAAGGTCAGTTTTGGCAGTGGACATGGCAGCCAGGTCATCGGTGAGCTTCTTCAATTGAGCGGCAGAGTCAGTAGTGAGGGTATTCAGAGCAGCTCCATGCTTGTCCTCCAACTCCTTGGTGCATTGCTGCACAAGAACCTCCAGACCTTCATCCTTGGTGCGGAGGGTGGCTTCGAGTTTCTCCTCCCGGAGGGAGATCTCTTGCTCTCTAGCGTCCAGACATGCCTTGCGGTCTGCCAGGCATGCCTCTCGAGCCATGACATCCTCCCTCGTCATCAGGAGCGTCTCTTGCTGCCTCATGAGCACCTTGAACTGCTTGTCGTTCCACTTGCGCAGCTCCAAACACTTGTCTTTCAGCTTCTGGTCCACCTTGATGGTGGACTCGCGCCGCTCCTTGAGTGCCTACCACTTTTGGTTGTGTCGGGCCTGCATCTCCTTCACGCTCGCCACCAAGGATTCCATGAAGGACAATTCCATTGCGACGGTGGCTGAGTCATCGGCCTCTCCATGTTGGAAATATGCCCTAGAGGCAATAATAAAAGTATTATTATATTTCAATGTTCATGATAAATGTCTTTTATTCATGCTATAACTGTATTATCCGGAAATCGTAATACACGTGTGAATACTTAGACCATAATATGTCCCTGGTGAGCCTCTAGTTGACTAGCTCGTTGTGATCAACAGATAGTCATGGTTTCCTGACTATGGACATTGGATGTCGTTGATAACGGGATCACATCATTAGGAGAATGATGTGATGGACAAGACCCAATTCTAAGCATAGCATAAAAGATCGTGTAGTTCGTTTTGCTAGAGCTTTGCCAGTGTCAAGTATCTCTTCCTTCGACCATGAGATCGTGTAACTCCCGGATACCGTAAGAGTGCCTTGGGTGTATCAAACGTCACAACGTAACTGGGTGACTATAAAGGTGCATTACAGGTATCTCCGAAAGTATCTGTTGGGTTGACACGGATCGAGACTGGGATTTGTCACTCCGTATGACGGAGAGGTATCTCTGGGCCCACTCGGTAATGCATCATCATAATGAGCTCAATGTGACCAAGGAGTTGGACACGGGATCATGCATTACGGTACGAGTAAAGTGACTTGCCGGTAACGAGACTGAACAAGGTATTGGGATACCGACGATCGAGTCTCGGGCAAGTAACGTACCGATTGACAAAGGGAATTGCATACAGGGTTTGATCGAATCCTCGACATCGTGGTTCATCTGATGACAACATCGAGGAGCATGTGGGAGCCATCATGGGTATCCAGATCCCGCTGTTGGTTATTGACTGAGAGCGTCTCGGTCATCTCTGCATGTCTCCCGAACCCGTAGGGTCTACACACTTAAGGTTCGGTGACGCTAGGGTTATTAGGAAGACTAGTATGTGACTACCGAATGTTGTTCGGAGTCCCGGATGGGATCCTGGACGTCACGAGGAGATCCGGAAGGGTCCGGAGGTAAATATTTATATATGGGAAGTTGTCAAACGGACACCGGGAAGTTTCGGGGTCATACCGGTATTGTACCGGGGCCACCGGAAGGGTTCCGGGGGTCCACCGGGAGGGGCCACCCCTCCCGGGGGGCCACATGGGCTGCGTGGGGCAGGGAGCCAGCTCCTGGTGGGCTGGCCGCACCCCCTCCCTTGGGCCCATGCGCCTAGGGTTGAGGGGGGAACCCTAGAGGGGGCGCCCCCTTGGCTTGGGGGGCAAGCCACCCTCTCCCCTCTCCCCTAGGCCGCCGCACCCCCCCCCTAGATGGGTTCTAGGGGGGCGGCCCCCTTCTCCCTTCCCCCTATAAATAGAGGGGTGAGGGGAGGGCAGCCACACCACCCTCCAAGGCGCAGCCCTCCCCTCCCCAACACCTCTCCTCCTCCGTTGTGTGCTTGGCGAAGCCCTGTCGGAGTACTGCTTCTCCACCATCACCGCGTCGTCGTGCTGCCGATGGAGCTGTCTTCCTCAACCTCTCCTTCCCCCTTGCTGGATCAAGAAGGAGGAGACGTCTCCCGTCCCGTACGTGTGTTGAACGCGGAGGTGCTGTCCGTTCAGCACTTGGTCATCGGTGATTCGAATCACGTCGAGTACGACTACATCATCACCTTGCAAGCTTCCGCACGCGATCTACAAGTGGTATGTAGATGCAAACTCTCTCCCTTGACTCGTTGCTTAGATGAACTCATAGATGGATCTTGGTGAAACCGTAGGAAAAAATTTAATTTTCTGCAACATTCCCCAACAGTGGCATCATGAGCTAGGTCTATGCGTAGTTCTCTTTGCACGAGTAGAACACAATTTTGTTGTGGGCATGGATTTTGTCATCTTACTTGCCTCTACTAGTCTTTTCTTGCTCAACGGTATTGTGGGATGAAGCGGCCCGGACCAACCTTACACGTACGCTTACGTGAGACCGGTTCCACCGACTGACATGCACTAGTTGCATAAGGTGGCTGGCGGGTGTCTGTCTCTCCCACTTTAGTTGGAGCGGAATCGATGAACAGGGCCCTTATGAAGGGTAAATAGAAGTTGACAAAATCACGTTGTGGTGATTCGTAGGTAAGAAAACGTTCTTGCTAGAACCCAATTGCAGCCACGTAAAAGATGCAACAACAATTAGAGGACGTCTAACTTGTTTTTGCAGCGATTGATCATGTGATGTGATATGGCCAGAAGTTGTGATGAATGATGAATTGTGATGTATGAGATCATGTTCTTTGTAATAGGATTCACGACTTGCATGTCGATGAGTATGACAACCGGCAGGAGCCATAGGAGTTGTCTTTATTTTTTGTATGACCTGCGTGTCATTGAATAACGCCATGTAAACTACTTTACTTTATTGCTAAACGTTAGTCATAGAAGTAGAAGTAGTCGTTGGCGTGACAACTTCATGAAGACACGATGATGGAGATCATGATGATGGAGATCATGGTGTCAAGCCGGTGACAAGATGATCATGGAGCCTCGAAGATGAAGATCAATGGAGCTATATGATATTGGCCATATCATGTCACAACTATATAATTGCATGTGATGTTTATTATGTTTATGCATCTTGTTTACTTAGGACGACGGTAGTAAATAAGATGATCCCTTACAAAAAATTTCAAGAAGTGTTCTCCCCTAACTGTGCACCGTTGCTACAGTTCGTCGCTTCTAAGCACCACGTGATGATCGGGTGTGATGGATTCTTACGTTCACATACAACGGGTGTAAGACAGTTTTACACAGCGAAAACACTTAGGGTTAACTTGACGAGCCTAGCATGTGCAGACATGGCCTCAGAACACGGAGACCGAAAGGTCGAACACGAGTCGTATGGAAGATACGATCAACATGAGAATGTTCACCGACGATGACTAGTCCGTCTCACGTGATGATCGGACACGGGCTAGTCGACTCGGATCGTGTAACACTTAGATGACTAGAGGGATGTCTAATCTAAGTGGGAGTTCATAATTTGATTAGAACTTTATTATCATGAACTTAGTCTAAAACCTTTGCAAATATGTCTTGTAGATCAATGGCCAACGCTAATGTCAACATGAACTTCAACGCGTTCCTAGAGAAAACCAAGCTGAAAGATGATGGCAGCAACTATACGGACTGGGTCCGGAACCTGAGGATCATCCTCATAGCTGCCAGGAAACAATATGTCCTAGAAGGACCGCTAGGTGACGCTCCCGTCCCAGAGAACCAAGACATTATGAATGCTTGGCAGTCTCGTGCTGATGATTACTCCCTCGTTCAGTGCGGCATGCTTTACAGCTTAGAACCGGGGCTCCAAAAGCGTTTTGAGCACCACGGAGCATATGAGATGTTCGAAGAGCTGAAACTAGTTTTTCAAGCTCATGCCCGGGTTGAGAGATATGATGTCTCCGACAAGTTCTACAGTTGTAAGATGGAGGAAAACAGTTCTGTCAGTGAGCACATCCTGAAGATGTCTGGGTTGCACAACCGTATGACCCAGCTGAACATTAACCTCCCAGATGAGGCGGTCATTGACAGAATCCTCCAGTCGCTCCCACCAAGCTACAAGAGCTTTGTGATGAACTACAACATGCAGGGGATGGAAAAGACCATTCCTGAAGTGTTCTCGATGCTGAAGTCAGCAGAGGCTGAAATCAAGAAAGAACATCAAGTGTTGATGGTCAATAAGACCACTAAGTTCAAGAAGGGCAAGGGTAAGAAGAACTTCAAGAAGGACGGCAAAGATGTTGCCGCGCCTGGTAAGCCAGTTACCGGGAAGAAGTCAAAGAATGGACCCAAGCCTGAGACTGAGTGCTTTTATTGCAAGGGGAAGGGTCACTGGAAGCAGAACTGCCCCAAATACTTAGCGGATAAGAAGGCCGGCAACACCAAAGGTATATTTGATATACATGTGATTGATGTGTACCTTACCAGTACTCGTAGTAACTCCTGGGTATTTGATACCGGTGCCGTTGCTCATATTTGTAACTCACAGCAGGAGCTGCAGAATAAATGGAGACTGGCGAAGGACGAGGTGATGATGCGCGTCGGGAATGGTTCCAGAGTCGATGTGATCGCCGTCGGCACGCTGCCTCTACATTTACCTACGGGATTAGTTTTGAACCTTAATAATTGTTATTTAGTGCCAAGTTTGAGCATGAACATTGTATCTGGATCTCGTTTAATACGAGATGGCTACTCATTTAAGTCTGAGAATAATGGTTGTTTGATTTATATGAGAGATATGTTTTATGGTCATGCTCCGATGGTCAATGGTTTATTCTTAATGAATCTCGAGCGTAATATTACACATGTTCATAGTGTAGATGCCAAAAGATTTAAAGTTGATAACGATAGTCCCACATACTTGTGGCACTGCCGCCTTGGTCACATTGGTGTCAAGCGCATGAAGAAGCTCCATGCCGATGGACTTTTAGAGTCTCTTGATTATGAATCGTTTGACACGTGCGAACCATGCCTTTTGGGCAAAATGACCAAGACTCCGTTCTCCGGAACAATGGAGCGAGCAACCAACTTGTTGGAAATCATACATACCGATGTGTGCGGTCCAATGAGCATTGAGGCTCGCGGAGGATATCGTTATGTTCTCACTCTCACAGATGACTTGAGTAGATATGGGTATGTCTACTTAATGAAACACAAGTCTGAGACCTTTGAAAAGTTCAAGGAATTTCAGAATGAGGTAGAGAATCAACGTGACCGAAAGATAAAATTCTTACGATCAGATCGTGGAGGAGAATACTTAAGTCACGAATTTGGTACACACTTAAGGAAATGTGGAATCGTTTCACAGCTCACACCGCCTGGAACACCTCAGCGAAACGGTGTGTCCGAACGTCGTAATCGCACCCTATTGGATATGGTGCGGTCTATGATGTCTCTTACCGATTTACCGCTATCATTTTGGGGATACGCTCTAGAGACAGCTACATTCACTTTAAATAGGGCACCGTCTAAATCCGTTGAGACGACACCGTATGAATTATGGTTTGGAAAGAAACCTAAGCTGTCGTTTCTAAAAGTTTGGGGATGCGATGCTTATGTCAAGAAACTTCAACCTGAAAAGCTCGAACCCAAGTCGGAAAAATGCGTATTCATAGGATACCCTAAGGAAACTGTCGGGTATACCTTCTACTTAAGATCCGAAGGCAAGATCTTTGTTGCCAAGAACGGATGCTTTCTGGAAAAAGAGTTTCTCTCGAAAGAAGTAAGTGGGAGGAAAGTAGAACTCGATGAAGTACTACCTCTTGAGCGGGAAAGTGGCGCAGCGCAGGAAACCGTTCCTGTGATGCCCACACCAACTAAAGAGGAAAACAATGATGATGATCAAGGTACTTCGGATCAAGTTACTGCTGAACTTCGTAGGTCCACAAGGACACGTTCCGCACTAGAGTGGTACGGCAACCCCGTCCTGGAAATCATGTTGTTAGACAACGGTGAACCTTCGAACTATGAAGAAGCGATGGCGGGCCCAGATTCCAACAAATGGCTTGAAGCCATGAAATCCGAGATAGAATCCATGTATGAAAACAAAGTATGGACTTTGACAGACTTGCCCGATGATCGGCGAGCGATAGAAAACAAATGGATCTTTAAGAAGAAGACAGACGCGGATGGTAATGTCACCATCTATAAAGCTCGACTTGTCGCTAAGGGTTATCGACAGGTTCAAGGGATTGACTACGACGAGCATTCTCTCCCGTAGCGAAGCTAAAGTCCGTCTGAATCATGTTAGCAATTGCCGCATACTATGATTATGAGATATGGCAGATGGACGTCAAAACAGCATTCCTTAACGGGCATCTTAAGGAAGAACTGTATATGATGCAGCCGGAAGGTTTTGTCGATCCTAAGAACGCTAACAAAGTATGCAAGCTCCAGCGATCCATTTATGGGCTGGTGCAAGCATCTCGGAGTTGGAATATTCGCTTTGATGAGATGATCAAAGCGTTTGGGTTTGTGCAGACTTATGGAGAAGCCTGCGTTTACAAGAAAGTGAGTGGGAGCTCTGTAGCATTTCTCATATTATATGTAGATGACATACTCTTGATGGGAAATAATATAGAATTTCTGGACAGCATTAAGGCCTACTTGAATAAGCGTTTATCAATGAAGGACCTTGGAGAAGCTGCTTACATATTAGGCATCAAGATCTATAGAGATAGATCGAGACGCCTCATAGGTCTTTCACAAAGCACATACCTTGATAAGATTTTGAAGAGGTTCAAAATGGATCAGTCCAAGAAGGGGTTCTTGCCTATGTTACAAGGTGTGAGATTGAGCTCGGCTCAGTCACCGACCACGGCAAAAGATAAAGAAGAGATGAGTGTCATCCCCTATGCTTCAGCCATAGGATCTATTATGTATGCCATGCTGTGTACCAGACCTGATGTAAACCTTGCCGTGAGTTTGGTAGCAAGATACCAAAGTAATCCCGGCAAGGAACACTGGACAGCGGTCAAGAATATCCTGAAGTACCTGAAAAGGACGAAGGACATGTTTCTCGTTTATGGAAGAGACGAAGAGCTCGTCGTAAAGTGTTACGTCGACGCTAGCTTCGACTCAGATCTGGATGACTCTAAGTCACAAACCGGATACGTGTATATGTTGAATGGTGGAGCAGTAAGCTGGTGCAGCTGCAAGCAGAGCGTCGTGGCGGGATCTACGTGTGAAGCGGAGTACATGGCAGCCTCGGAGGCAGCGCATGAAGCGATTTGGGTGAAGGAGTTCATCACCGACCTAGGAGTCATACCCAATGCGTCGGGGCCAATCAAACTCTTCTGTGACAACACTGGAGCTATTGCCCTTGCCAAGGAGCCCAGGTTTCACAAGAAGACCAGGCACATCAAGCGTTGTTTCAACTCCATCCGTGAAAATGTTCAAGATGGAGACATAGAGATTTGCAAAGTGCACACGGATCTGAATGTCGCAGATCCGCTGACTAAACCTCTCTCGCGTGCAAGACATGATCAACACCAGAACTCTATGGGTGTTCGATTCATCACAATGTAACTAGATTGGTGACTCTAGTGCAAGTGGGAGACTGTTGGAAATATGCCCTAGAGGCAATAATAAAAGTATTATTATATTTCAATGTTCATGATAAATGTCTTTTATTCATGCTATAACTGTATTATCCGGAAATCGTAATACACGTGTGAATACTTAGACCACAATATGTCCCTGGTGAGCCTCTAGTTGACTAGCTCGTTGTGATCAACAGATAGTCATGGTTTCCTGACTATGGACATTGGATGTCGTTGATAACGGGATCACATCATTAGGAGAATGATGTGATGGACAAGACCCAATCCTAAGCATAGCATAAAAGATCGTGTAGTTCGTTTTGCTAGAGCTTTGCCAGTGTCAAGTATCTCTTCCTTCGACCATGAGATCGTGTAACTCCCGGATACCGTAAGAGTGCCTTGGGTGTATCAAATGTCACAACGTAACTGGGTGACTATAAAGGTGCATTACAGGTATCTCCGAAAGTATCTGTTGGGTTGACACGGATCGAGACTGGGATTTGTCACTCCATATGACGGAGAGGTATCTCTGGGCCCACTCGGTAATGCATCATCATAATGAGCTCAATGTGACCAAGGAGTTGGACACGGGATCATGCATTACGGTACGAGTAAAGTGACTTGCCGGTAACGAGACTGAACAAGGTATTGGGATACCGACGATCGAGTCTCGGGCAAGTAACGTACCGATTGACAAAGGGAATTGCATACAGGGTTTGATCGAATCCTCGACATCGTGGTTCATCCGATGACAACATCGAGGAGCATGTGGGAGCCATCATGGGTATCCAGATCCCGCTGTTGGTTATTGACTGAGAGCGTCTCGGTCATCTCTGCATGTCTCCCGAACCCGTAGGGTCTACACACTTAAGGTTCGGTGACGCTAGGGTTATTAGGAAGACTAGTATGTGACTACCGAATGTTGTTCGGAGTCCCGGATGGGATCTTGGACGTCACGAGGAGATCCGGAAGGGTCCGGAGGTAAAGATTTATATATGGGAAGTTGTCAAACGGACACCGGGAAGTTTCGGGGTCATACCGGTATTGTACCGGGGCCACCGGAAGGGTTCCGGGGGTCCACCGGGAGGGGCCACCCCTCCCGGGGGGCCACATGGGCTGCGTGGGGCAGGGAGCCAGCTCCTGGTGGGCTGGCCGCACCCCCCCCCTTGGGCCCATGCGCCTAGGGTTGAGGGGGGAACCCTAGAGGGGGCGCCCCCTTGGCTTGGGGGGCAAGCCACCCTCTCCCCTCTCCCCTAGGCCGCCGCACCCCCCCCCCCCCTAGATGGGTTCTAGAGGGCCGGCCCCCTTCTCCCTTCCCCCTATAAATAGAGGGGTGAGGGGAGGGCAGCCACACCACCCTCCAAGGCGCAGCCCTCCCCTCCCCAACACCTCTCCTCCTCCGTTGTGTGCTTGGCGAAGCCCTGTCGGAGTACTGCCTCTCCACCATCACCGCGCCGTCGTGCTGCCGGTGGAGCTGTCTTCCTCAACCTCTCCTTCCCCCTTGCTGGATCAAGAAGGAGGAGACGTCTCCCGTCCCGTACGTGTGTTGAACGCGGAGGTGCTGTCCGTTCAGCACTTGGTCATCGGTGATTCGAATCACGTCGAGTACGACTACATCATCACCTTGCAAGCTTCCGCACGCGATCTACAAGTGGTATGTAGATGCAAACTCTCTCCCTTGACTCGTTGCTTAGATGAACTCATAGATGGATCTTGGTGAAACCGTAGGAAAAATTTTAATTTTCTGCAATGTTCCCCAACACTCCAGCCCCTTGATAAAGCAGAGCCAGGAGGCGTTGAGGCTCTTCATCGAGCTCCGCGCCTGTCGTCAGGGACAGATCGGGGGCTCCAGTTCTAGGCGGCGATGACACTATGGCCAGTGTGCTCGAGGAGGGTGGCGGAGTCTCAGTGATGGTCCCGGAGGAGGGGAGTGTGTCCATAGTCTGGAGGGGAATTTTCACCTCAATGACCACTCCCTCTACCGGAACGTCCTTCAAAGAGTGCTCCACCACCGCCAAAGAGCCATGTGCATTCCCGGAAGCTAGGTCCTGCCCCTCTGCGGTGGCGATCTCGACGACCTCATTTGCGGCAACCCTTCTGATATCGTCCACTACCTCCAAGAAACGGAAATTTTATGCAAATGGGAATATCAGGAGAAACGATCAAAACAAGAAAGGAAAAAGGAAATATGTGGAGTACCTGGAGAAGTCTACCAGGCGGGAACCTCGTTTTCCCCAGCAACGTCTATTGCCGGGCCTTGAACTTCGCCCTCTTCCGTGGTAGTCACGACAGCCTTCTGTGTGACCTCGTTCGTGAAGGGCTCCATGGGGGTCTCTTCGGCTCGAGTGGCAGGGGAAGCATGTCCCTCGGGGAGGGGCTCGCCCTGCGTCGACTCACCTCCCCCTCCGGCCGAGGGAATAGGGAGGTCGTCCCCGTCGCCCCCGGCGGACGGGACCAAATCTCCACCACCAGGCCGAAGGCTGGACTGGGGGCTCGGCACGAGATCCTATGCATCAACCCCCAAGGCTGAACTCCCCGCGCCCGTTAACAACCCGAGACGGCGGAACCTCTTCCATGAACGGTAAATGAGGGCTCTCGCATCCTCCTCCGCTTCCCTGCCGGCAGCAGCAAAATGGAAGGTCGGTTAGTAAAAGTGATCCAGCATATCTAAGATACTTACAGAGGGCAGGAAAAATCTTCTTACTCTTCTTCAATAAGCATGGAGTTCAAATTAAACTCCATGGGAGGCAGAGACTCCCTTCTTCTCTTCGAAGATGGGAGGGCAGAACTCCCCGGCAGCTCCGTTGCCCGACGTGGCTCCGGGGGAGACGAGTTCTGCGAGGAACTCGAGCAAGAGTAGGAGTTGGAGTCCACCCGAGCAAGGCGAGGAGATTGGTAGCACGCCACCTCGCCCTTGGTGGCCTAGGCAGTGGTCTTCTTCACCCTCTTGACGGCTGGCGCCGGATTAGAGGGGTTGGCAGCACGTCTGCGGGTGCGCTGGTCCAGGTTCGGCTCGGGGGCTTGAGGTCCAGCCGCAAGCCACTCCTCATTGAGCTCCTCCACCTCGCCCACATCCTCCTCCTCTTGAAGTTTCATTGTTGTCGTGGCTAGGGCCTCTAGCCCGGCAAGGCTATCCTCGACAAGCTCTTCCCCGGCAGCCCCTTCCGTGGCCCGCGCCTCGCTGCTGTTGTGGGACGAACTGTCATCCTCAGCCTTCCCTTTGCCCTTTCTGGCCTTTGCGCCCTTCGCTATCTCCGTAAGGCAGGTTGTGCTCCTCGAGCCTCCTCAAAATGTAAGCCACCTCCATCGAGGAGGTGCGCTTGTACATCCCATTTTCAACCCTGGTGGCCTTCTCCACCAGGGTGCTCGACCACTGGAGCTCTTCATCCAGGGTGGGTAGCTTCCAGGTGCTCGCCACCCCTTCGGCATTGCAGTCCGGCATCCACTTCAGCATCTGGTCCTAGGCAGAATTAATGTTCAGAGGGATAACAGTTGCCGAAAGCTTGAATAGTTCAAAGCGCCCAAACAATTGGTCGCACAACCAGCCATGGCCATAAAATGACAAGTTGTTGGCCAACCCAGGGAGCAGCCTCATCCTATCAGTAGCGTCCCCGTACAGTCAGGCAGGTGTGTCCCTCTCCTGCAGCGGCGAGATACGGTGGAGAAGAAAATCTGCCCCCACATGCTCGATGGTTAGCCCGGCAGCCTTCAAACGGGTAATCCTGTTGATTGTCGGGCGCAGCCTATCTTCAGTGAGACCTTTGGCGCTCCAATCCTTGCTGCGCTCAACACATTCCTGCCGTGCTTCACAAAACTCGAGGGCTTCCTCATCTTGAATCTATCACCAATCCCCTCTACATTCATCCCACCTCTCGCACTGGTTCCCGGGGATGTAATCCTAGATCTTCCTTACCACCCACGGCATCCAGCTAATGTTCCCGGAGTGGTGACCCTTGGTCTCCAGCCGCGGGACGAAATAATGTCGGAACAGATCCACATTGGGTTTGACTCCGACAAAGTTCTCGCACAAATGCGCGAAGATGGCCATGGTCGTCATTGCATTTGGCGTGAAGTCAAGGAGGTGGAATCCATAGATATTCATGATCGCCTCAAAGAATTCAGAGAAGGGGGGCAGAGGCCACAGATGAAGTAGGCTCAGAAGAATCGATATGAATCCGGTGGACCTTCCTTTCCTGTCGCAAAAACTTTGGGCGCCTCATGCCCTTTTGGAACGGTCTGCCCCCATAGGTACATGTACCTCGCTTGAAGGACTGGGCCTCTCAAGGTCGATGGGATGAAGACGACGTCTTCACTCCGCTTCTTGTTCAGCTATGCCGCCCTCTTGCTTCCCTTGGCGCTGGCCTCCTTTGCCGCGGTCATCTGCTTTCCCTTCTCTGCGGGTTTCTTCCCCATTTCCGCAGCAGCGATGCGGAAGGAGAAGGGATTCAGGGGAGGGGCAGCGGCGGTGCGGAAGGAGAAGGGATTCGGGGGGGCGGCGGCGAACGGGAGAACGAGAGGAGGAACTGTCGCTTGGATTGCGGAGGAAGAAGATGGGAGAGTGGGGCAAGAGACGGGTGAACCGTGCCGCTCTATTTTTCCCTGCTCTTAAGGGGGAAGTACAGGGCAGGGGCGCGACGCTTCAGAAAGTTACTGTTTTACCTTAACTGCAACAATCCCACGACTCCACGACGCGCAGTAATTGCACAAAGTGGACGTTGGATTGACTAGTCGCCATGGCAAACCGGCGTGCACAACCCTCTCCTGCCACATGTCTGTGCACTGTTTGGGGCATAACCCAACGTGCCACGCGACACGTGTGGTTCAGGCCCGGGGGCTTATGTCGGGGAAAATGGACAGGGTTATATGTTTTCCCCGGACTCGTGCACGGACAAACCAAGGTCAAGCCAAGATGCAGGAAGAGACCAAGAGCATCGAAGGACCAGCGTGTAGATCAAGAGGACCAAAGTCAAGCCAGAGAAGCAAAACCACCAGGAGAAAAGTCTCCCTTGCCGGGCAGGCAAGCTCGACAAGGATGGGTCCACCCCCGGAAGAAAGCGTTCGAAGCACCCCGACAGAGCCTGATGGGGCTCACGGAGGCAAAAACACCTCACCAACTACTCTGCCAGAACCCACATCGTCAATCAGTATGGTGTCAAGCCGCAAAGTGATTCAGTGGCAGCCATTCGCCACATGGAAGCTTTTCTCTACAGGAAATGCCTACAGATGACACACGTCCTGCAACGTTTCAAGCGAGCAGGTGTGGAGCTGGCAAGGCAGCCCGGCAAGGCTTGTCGGGAAACCAGCGATGTGACGTTGAGCGGTGCATTTAACGCACCCTGTCAGCCTGCAGAGTTAGGTATGATAGCATTGTTTGCTATCTTATCAGTGCATAATAACTACTTTGCCATTGTGGTGACCTCTTAACCCATAAAAGGAGGCCCATGGCAACCGTAGAAAGGGTTAGAAGGTTGGATAACTCACACCCCCATACGCGCGTAGCCACTGCTGCCCTTGTCAGGCAAGTGTACTGCGCTCCACCACCACCTTTCCATCATCAATCCACCAAAGCAGGAGTAGGGTTTTACACCTCGCGGCGGCCCGAACCAGGGTAAAACTGCCTGTGTGATCTCTGTCGTGCTGCCCCACGCTCGTCTGCTCTTTGTGCAACGCGGCCTCCCCCCTGCCGAACCAACAAGGGGCTCTCAGGTCCAATAGATGGTCGCGGTTTCCCATGACACCACGTGTGTAGCAGCCTCTACCCATGTGCCTCGAGTTGCATCGCCTGGCGTTGACTTTAGAAAAACGGCCAATTTCAAGTGTTCCTCATAACCAGAACTCGAGATGCTTTAACGTTCGCACGAGCCAAGATTTTGATGCAACTCGGGCATTCAAACATGCCAAAATTGCATCCAGCGGACATGACTGAACATAATGCAAGCTATCAAACACGCCCTTAAAGATCGACCTCCTAGGGGCAGCACGTTGCACGTCACACACATTATGGTAAAGTTAGGTATAGAAATTTGCGGCCGATATCATGTATTATTGAGCATTGAGGATGAATATATACAAAGGACGTACCTTCAAGGCAAGAAGCCACTTTTAAAGATTTAAGATAGAAATCATACACAGAAATTACAATCAACATTAACAAATCCCTACCGTAACATATACTCTAACAAGAACTACGAGAATGTTCAAGCTCGCTTCTTTTTTCATGCACCCACTTGTTGTGCGGCGGTAGCATCTGTGAACATATGCCCTCATGGTACTGAATAAATTCAGTGTGCACGGATTATACTTAGAGCATCTACAGTCGGACGCCTTAAACCCGTCTTAGGCATCCGGCGAAGTCGAATTTTTGTGACAAGTCAGTGACCATTAGAGCATCTCCGGTCACTGACTTGTCACAAAAATTCGACTTCATCAGACGCCTCAAACACCCGGACTAACCGGCACCTCTCATATCTAGCCCAAATATGATACAGATATGGGGTGCCCTGGTGCGCCCGGACACGTCTCGCACGTCGGACTCGGCCCACGCTGGCTCACCCGACCCCACATATATTCCATCCCATCCGCTCGCCGGACCAAACCCTAGCCACTTCACTCCACTCCCCTCCACAACCTAAGCTCTCGTCCGACGATCTTCAGCCTTCTCCAGCATGGCGAGCAGCGGATCCGAGTCCATCACCTCCAGATCCGTCAACCCCGGGCTCACCCTACGCGGCCTCGAGGATGAGATGGCCGACCGGCTGGTGCTCTACCGCTCACAGGAGGAGGCCCATGCAAGGCAGCGCTCGGACTCCTTCTGTCAGGAATCCATTGCGTCCGCCTAAATGGCGCATGGACTCGGCGCTAGGTTGGTCGTCGCTGCCTCACCCGAGGCGGTGATGTCCGTCTGGCGTCCGAAAGTGGTGGCGGACACGCAACCCCACCATTGGCGCCAAGGCCATGGACGCAGCATGGGTGTCGTCCAACCAAACATGGTGATGTGTGCCTGTCATGCGAGGCAGCAGGCGCGGGAGGGCGGCGGCACCCCTCGCCGCGGTGGACGTCAGTAAGGCGGAGTCGCATTCTTTGGTGCCACGTATGGTGCACCAGTCCGGGCGCCCCAACCGCGTCGTGGTGGATGTCGCCGGCTCATCTCAAGATGGGTCCATCATCGATCTGACGTCCATCGACACCGTTTAGGTTCCGAGCTCTGACGAGGAAGAGTAGGGCATACCCTACTCTACCTTGCTGGCGACCGGCCCAACACTTTGGGGAGCGCAGCTGGCCGCCGGACATGGGCACGGCGAACTGGGCGAGCTATGTTTAGATTAGGTTTCATGTTGCATGTGATAATATGGATTTAAGCTTTCTACTTTTGGGATTTCCGATTGCAGAATCAAATATTTGAGGCGCGATCGGTCACTGTCCGTGGACGCGCCCGGTCGCGTCCGTATGCATTTCGGGGTCGGATTTGCAAGTCCGACTGTGGATAGTCTTAGAGCATCTACAACCAAATATGTCAAATATGGACCCTCAAACGCCAGCGGACAAGCCCGGGCAATGACCGAGCATGCCTCAAATTTTACTAATTGCATCCGGACATCTCATACTAGATTCTTAAATTCATACAAGGACATGCAAACGAAGTAAACCTACGTACTGTGTCGATCACCTAGCTACTCATCGTCGAAGATGTCGACGATCTCTGTGCCTGGCTTTGGCAACATGGGCGGCAGCTGCAGCTCTGGCTGCTCCGCTTCAGCCTCCTCCTCCTATATCTCCGTGTTCAGTTCGACGAAGAGCGCGTCGGACATCGCCTGCTCCTGCTAGAGGTACGCCCGATTGGCCTCCACATGGGCCTCATTTTAGATGGGCTCTAGGAAGGCTTGCTCCTCCACCATCTCCTTTGATTGGGCGACGGCGAACTCCGCCTTCACCTGCTCCATATTGAAGTCCGACAGCTCCTGCTTCGGCTGCTCCGCCTCCTCAACCTCCAATGGAGCTAGCTCCTTTTCCTCCTCTTCCCCCGGCTGCTCCTCCTCCTCCGACTCCTGCGAGTCCGGAGGCACCCGACAGCGATGCAGGCGACGCACGCGGCTTCCCTTGCCCAGATCTCCTGTTGGATCTCGTACCAGCGCTCCAGCATAAGCATTGTGTGGTAGGTGATTTTCCTCCGGACCATGGAGGAGTGTCGGAGTGTGGGCAGAGCGGGAGAGATAGGAGGTGGATGGGTTCAGACTGGCGGCGCGAAGTGGGGGTGGATGGGCTAGGGTTGCGGGACGCATGCCGGGTTAAATAGGCGGATTTGGTCTTAGACGGCAAGCCAGAGCGGTGCCACGCGGCAACGGAGGAGGCAGTCGCCAGACCGCCAGGTTTCCGGACGATTCCACATGGGACCCCTTCGTTAGTCCTACATGGCGGGCGCGTCCGGGCGCCCCCATATCCACCCCACATTTGGGCTGGATATGAGAGGTGCCGATCAGTCCGGGCGTATGAGGCCTATTTGAGGGAGCCGTCTGGGTCGAAAAATCGTGACCAGTCAATGATCGCGCGCCCGCCCGGGCGTATGAGACGGGTTTGGGGCGCTTAGCTGTAGATGCTCTTACTTCTTAGAGCATCTACAGCCGGACGCCTCAAACCCACCTCATACGCTCGGGAGGGGCGCCCGGTCATTGTCCAGCCGCAAAATTTTAACCCGAATGCGCGCCTCAAACGGCCCTCAAACCCCTGGGCTGACTGGCACCCCTCATATACCGAGGAAATATGGGGCGGATATGGGGCACGCCCGCCACGTCAGACCCAACCCACGCTGGCCCACTCTATCCCACATATATTCCTCCCCATCCGCTCGATGGACCAAACCTTAGTCACTTCACTCCACTCACCTCCGCCACCCAAGCTCGTCTCCGACGTCGTCTGGCCGTCTCCGGCATGGCGAGCAGCGGATCCGACTCCTTCACCTCCAGATCCGTCGACCCTGAGCTCATCCAACGCGGCCCTGAGGAGGAGATGGTCGTCCGACTTACACTCCGCTGCGCCCGGGAAGAGGACCGTGCACGGCAATGCTCGGACTTCTTCCATCGGGAATCCATTGCGTCTGCCCAAATGGCGCATGGGTCCGGTGCTAGGGATGTCGTCGCTGCCTCACCGGAGGTGGTGCAGTCCGTCTGGCATCCGAACCGATGGCGGACGCGCAACCCCTCTGTTGGCGAGCCGAGCATCGGGATGCACCATGTGCCTCGTCCGACGAGAACATGGCATGGCATGCCCGCCGTGCGAGGCAGCGGGCGCAGGAGGCGGTGTCAGCCCTCGCGACGGTGGACGTCGGCGAGGCGGAGTCGCATTCTCCGGCGCCCCGTATGGTGCAGCAGTTCGGGCGCAATCGCATCGTAGTGGACGTCGGCGGCTCGTTCCAGGACGGATCTATCATCGATCTGACATCCACCGGCACCCAACTGGTTCCGAACTCCGACGGGGAAGAGTAGGGCATGGGAGACGGCGGCGCCTTGAGTCCCGTGAGCCGGCTCGTGTCCCATGCCCTACTCTACCTTACCGGCAACTGGGCCAATACTCTGGGGAACGCAGCCGGCTGTCGAACATGGCCACGGCGAGTGGACGAGCTCTCTTTAAAGATCATCACATTGCATCTAACAATATGGATTTGAGATTTATAATTTGAGATATCCGGATGTGGAATGCATTTTTTGAGGCGTGACCGGTCACTGTCCGTGGACACCACAGACGTTTGAGGGGTCGGATTTGCCAAGTCCGGCTGCAGATGCTCTTATAACTAACCAAGGGGTACTGCGTTTTTTAACACGGTACAGACTCAACACTCATACATACGCACATACACTCACTCCTATGAACGCACACATGCACACCCTACCCATATGAGCACCTTCGAGACAGTGAACCGTAATATCATCTTGAGATTTACGAAATCATCGTAAGTGTCTCGTCGTTGACGAAAACATCTCCTTCTACTAAAAGCACATCGTCGAAATCCTGAAATTAATTCAAAAATAATACGAACGTCAGGACTTGAATCATAGGTTCGCACCAAGGGGTACTGCGTTGACGATGCATAGTACGGTCCAGTGGTGGCCGGGCTTTGACCCGATCGGACTCAAATTCCCAACGCGGGCATCTCACGTTCTCAGCCCGCCATTCGAGGCCTGAAGGCCGGATGAATCAAAGCCACGTCTGCACAGGCCGGAGAGCTGGCGTCGTGTCGACCTCTGTGTGGCAAATTTTCATGTTTTGACCATTTTCTGAAACCTATTTGAGATTTGATCCTATCTTAAAAAAAAATAAGATCTGATCCTTTTTCTATCGACAGAGTCCATGCCGATAGGGTCTAACAGCCTATCGCCAGGGACATTGGCGGTAGGAAACATCGCTACCGCCAATCGAATTGGCCCGGTTGGCGGTAGCCTGCACAACCCTACCGCCAAGATACTTGACGGTAGGCACGAGCACACATTGTATCCAATACTCAGGAAGTTTTTGACAATAGGGCATGCAACTCTACCGTCAGGGACCTTGGCGGTAGGCTGTTATACCCTACCGTCATGGTCTTTGGTGGTAGTAAAATGATCCGATCTCGAATTTTTTTAAACTAGGGTCAAATTTTAAATAGGTTTTAGAAAAAGGTCAAAAACACGAAATTTAGCCCGTCCGTGTCGCCTGTAGCGCACGGACCGCAGGCAGGCATGGCCGGTTGTCAACTTTGCCGCGCCCGCCCGCCCAAGCACGCACACGCGCGGGTGGATGGAACAGAAAGCAGACCACGGGGGGCGGGGGGCCGCGTGACCACGACCGCGAGCGAGCTTCGCAATTGCATCATGGCGCGCGCGCTCTTCCTTTTGCTCTTCACGTGCGTGCTCGCGGGGCCGGAGGTAAGGGAAGCGGCAGGGATTTTGGTTGCGTTCAGGGGCGGAGCGGGGCGGGCGGGTGGAAAACTGTCGGTGTGATCGCGGTGAGTTGTAAAGGGCCACGGGCGCGCTGCTGGGTCTCGCGGTCACCGCTCTGCAGTGCAGCGGATTGTGTCTACTAGTACTACTGTATTTTTTGCGGACATCGTTGCCAGATGTGTCTGTCTTGTACTACATACATAGTCTCGCATTGACCGATGAATCACGCGTAAAACACCACGTGTTTAAGCGTGCATGAGCATGGCATTATTGGCATTCGGTTAGGCCCCCCGTGGCTCCTCGCGAGAGGACACCGTGTTTAAGCTGGCATTCAATCCCTTTGGTCAGCCCATGTAGTAGGAGTACATACATGTCTCGTAATCACTAATCAGGCCCTAGTAGGTCGTGTTGCTGAAGCACCTCGCATTGTTTTTTTTTTCGAAACGGAGGCAAAGATTGCCTCATTTATTAATTAAGCAGAAAAAAATTGACCAGTTAATTACGGAAAACCGGACAAAAACCGGAACAACAAGGGCCGGGCCCACTCCCATAGACTGAAACCAGTCACCGTATACCACAGGGCCTCGCCGCCGCAGCTTCGACTCCACAGCAACAAACAAACCGAGGCAATATCGTGGACACGCCGGAGAAGAGCCGACTATCGCAATCATTGCCGCGTCGCCGACATCGCTCCCACCATCATCGTTGCCACAGAAGTCTGGACGCCATAGTGATTTTCTCGGGGCCGCCGCCCCGACATCCACCGCTCCGTCGCGCCCAGCGCAATTAACCGGCACCACCTTCCGGGGCCGCCGCCCCAACGTACCACCGCTCCGCTCGAGCAGCAACGTCGTGCGACCCAGCTACCTGCAGCCCACGCTGCTCAGGGCAACCGCTCGCAGACCACGAACGTCGCATCACATCCGGGGTCGCCGCCCTGACGCAAAGTCAGACCGCCCCCTCTGAAACGCGTCGACCGGACCGACAAGCCTGCCACCCAAGTGGCCCAAGATTGCCACCCAAGTAAAGGCCGAGCCACCGCCCCGCCCCATGGAGCCGCACCGCGCATCACTTTCCGAGGCCGCCGCCTCGGCGTTCATCAGTCGTCCGGGGCCGCTGCCCCGACATCCACCAAACCCGACGTAGGAGAAAACCAAACGCACCAAGCACAAGCTAACTCTCCCAAGCAACGCCCTCAAGAGGGAAACGATGAAGGCGCCGCCGTCGCCCGCTTCGGAAAATTTGGAGCTTAGGTTTTCACCCGGAGAACACGAGCCCCACATAGAAGAAGATGAGTTCCACAATGATGCCTCCAAGGAGGGAAACGACGCCTGAAAGCGCCGCCGTCGACGGCACCGACAAAGTCGGGTCAAGGCTTTCGCCCGGAACATACACATCCCTATGGAGGCCCGCAGATCTGATCCACCTAAAAGCGTGGAGATCATTAGAGCCGTTCCTGTTGCGCCTTGCACTCTCCAACGCCGACCACCAAGCTTCACCGCGCAGCACCCTCAGCAGCAGCACCTCAAACTACGAATGAAACGCCATGGCTTCCTCCTCGCGTCACGCCCGCCTGACGAGCTTCCCTGCCCGGTGCCTCCCGAGCCGAACCACCTCCCGCCCACGCGCCCGACTTGTGCCGCACACAACGCACAGACCGCGCGAGACGCCCGCCCGCACGCATCCGCGCCTCCCCTTGACGGCGCCCCTGCTGGAGCGCCAGATCCCGCGCCCCCTCGGACTGCCCGCGCCGGAGCGAGCC